>NC_048584.1:17280063-17588326 GCF_013265735.2 Oncorhynchus mykiss
AAGCTAACTTAGCTGGTTCATTGTTGCACATGCGAGAAAGTTAGGCTAGCAAGCCCCCTAGGGCATAGAAAAGTGTACACTACTGTATGACAGTCAGACCCTTGTGCCAACATGAAAGCAAGGAGGATGGCAGGTGTTCATCTAGTCCACAAGCAGGGTAGGTCAACATGTTTTTTCTACTCAAATGATATTTAGCAACACTGGACTAAAAAGTTGATATCTTTTGTTTGTTTTCACTGTATTCGGCTAATCATATACAATATATATAGCCTAGCTGATTTGATGCGGTCAAGCGACCATCCCTCATCACTGTCAAACGCTCCCTAAAAAACTTCAGCGAGCAGGCCTTTCTAATTGACCTGGCCCGGGTATCCTGGAATGATATTGACCTTATTCCGTCAGTAGATGATGCCTGGTTATTCTATAAAAGGTGCTTTCCTCACCATCTTAAATAAGCATGCCCCATTCAAAAAAAAATAGAACCAGGAACAGATATAGCCCTTGGTGCCCTTGACCAGTACAAAAACATCCTGTGGCGTACTGCATTAGCATCGGATAGCCCCCACGATATGTAACTTTTCAGGGAAGTTAATAACCAATATACACAGGCAGTTAGGAAAGCTAAGGCTAGCTTTTTCAAACAGAAATTTGCATCCTGTAGCACTAACTCCAAAAAGTTCTGGGACACTGTATAGTCCCATGGCGAATAAGAGCACCTCCTCCCAGCTGCCCACTGCACTGAGAATAGGAAACACTGTCACCACCGATAAATCCACAATAATTGATCATTTCAAAAGCATTTTTCTACAGCTGACCATGCTTTCCACCTGGCTACCCCGGTCAACAGGCCTGCACCCCTCACTGCAACTTGCCTAAGCCTCCCCTATTTCTCCTTCACCCAAATCCAGATAGCTGATGTTCTGAAAGAGCTGCAAAATCTGGACACATACAAATCAGTAGAGCTAGACAATATGGACCCTCTCTTCCTAAAATTATCAGCTGAAATTGTTGCAACCCCTATTACTAGCTTGTTTAACCTCTCTTTCTTATCGTCCGAGATCCCCAAAGTTTGGAAACCTGCCGCAGTCACCCCCTTCTTCAAAGGGGGAGACACTCAAGACCCAAACTGCTACAGACCTATATCTATCCTACCCTGCCTTTAAGGTCTTCGAAAGCCAAGTTAACAAACAGATTACAGACAATTTAGAATCCCACTTCTCCGCTATGCAATCTGGTTTCCGAGCTGGTCATGGGTGCACCTCAGCCACGCTCAAGGTCCTAAACGACATCACCGCCATCGATAAGAGACAATACTGTGCAGCTGTATTCATCGACCTGGCCAATCACCACATTCTTACCGGCAGACTCAACAGCCTTGATTTCTCAAATTACTACCTTGCCTGGTTCACCAACTACTTCTCTGACAGAGTTCAGTGTGTCAAATTAAAGGACCTCTGGCAGTCTATGGGGGTACCACAGGGTTCAATCCTCGGCCGACTCCTTTCTCTGCATACATCATGTTGCTGGATAACGATTGATCTGATCGAATCTAGGCCTAAGAAAATAGAAACTAAACATTTCCATTTTCATTTATTGGACAAGATTGAAAGTTCGGCCGACAGTCTGATCCACCTCTATGCACCATTCTGTCTACTTCTAGCCCTTCTTTGGACACTGTTAACTAACCTCCAGATGAGCTTCAATGCCATACAACTCCCCTTCAGTGGCCTCCAACTGCTCTTAAATGCATGCTCTTTCGCTGCCCACACCTACCCACTCATCCAGCATCACTACTTTGGACGGATCTGACTTAGAATATGTGGAAAACTATAAATACCTAGGTGTCTGGTTAGACTACAAACTCCCCTTCCAGATTAAGAATCTCCAATCCAAAATTAAATCTAGAATCGGCTTCCTATTTTGCAACAAAGCATCCTTCACTCATGCTGCTAAACATACCCTTGTAAAACTGACTATCCTACCAAGCCTCGACTTCGGCGATGTCTTTTACAAAATAGCCTCTAACACTCTACTCAGCAAATTGGATGCAGTATATCACAGTGCTATCCGTTTTGTCACCAAAGCCCCATATACTACCCACCATTGCAACCTGTATGCTCTCGTTGGCTGGCCCTCGCTTCATATCCGTCGCAAAATCCACTCTCTGCTGTCAATGACTGGAACGAACTACAAAAAACACTGAAGCTAGAGACTCATATCTCCCTCACTAGCTCAGATCACTGCACATAGCCAATCTGTAAATAGCCCATCCAACTACCTCATCACCATATTGTTATTTACTAAGCTCCTTTGCACCCCAGTACCGCTACTTGCACACTCATCTATCACACCAGTGTTTAATTTGCCATACTGTAATAATTTCACCACTATGGCCTATTTATTGCCTCACACCCCTTATCCTACCTCATTTGCACACACTGTATATAGACTTTCTCTATTGTATTATTGACTGTATGTTTATTCCATGTGTAACTCTGTTGTTGTCAGTGTCGCACTGCTTTGCTTTATCTTGGCCAGGTCGCAATTGTAAACCAGAACATGTTCTCAACTAAGCCTACCTGGTTAAAAAAAAATGTAAAAAAATGTTTAAGTTGAAATGGTGCTGGAATAGCAGAGGCAGTGCTCCTGTTTTCTTTGTGCTGACTTGCTGTAACTGTTAGAAACATTAACTTACACGACCTGCAACATGGTTAAGCAACTGTTTTACATGCAATATTTGCTTTATGGACTTCACCAGATGCACGTTGCTCACCGGTTTTGTGATGAAACAAAGGTGTGTGTGGTTGAATTTATTCCACCAATGTGTGACTTGTCTTTTTGTTGTCTCTGCCTTATTGTCCATCACGTGGTGTATGAATGGATGGGTTATAGAGCAAACAATGCAATTATCACGAAATAGGTTGTAATATGGCTTTTTTCCTGGCTTGACTTCCCCAGTGATTTTACCCACGCACCACTACCAAACCCTGGCTGCATTGCATTGTACAAAAACACCCTGGCATTTGTTTTGGCCTTGCAAGTTGCTGGCCTTGCAAGTTCCAATAAGTACACCCCCTAACCCACCCCTCTTCTTAGTGAAAATGTCTGATAAATGACATTCCTGCCTTCTCCCTGGCCCATAGAGAACCTCCCCACATGCCCAACCAGAATAACTGTGTGTGTGTAGAGTGGGGAGGGGGTGTATTCCTAGAACCAAGCCTCTTTAAAGAGGGGCCGCTCAACAAAAGTGGGGAGCATCTCAGCTGGGGCAGAGGTCTCCCTGTCGCCAAGGCAATGGCAGTAATCTAAGAAAACACTCTCCATTGAAAGGAGTTGTAAACTCTGGAGAGAAGGCTCCAAATACTGGGCTTTTGTCCCCCCCCTAACACTCCCCCTCCTCTCTCCATTCGCCTTCAAATCTAAACCAGGGGACAGGGCCTGTAGGCCTATGCTTCCAGGGAAACTAGAGGACACTTCCCCCACTCTACTCTGCCTGGACACTGAGAAAACAGAAAATAAACACCAAAAAGCAGGTCTGTTTGTACGGAAACATCTTTAGGGGGTGTTTGACGAAATATAATGGAATATGACTCAGAGACGCACACAAAGAGAAATACAGGAAATATGTGGGGGAGAGGAGAACTGAATTCTAAAAAGTTGTTTGTAAGGCCCATCAAGGAGCATATTCAAACACTATTTTGCTTGCTTTGCGTTGAGAGAAATCTTTATAGTTCACGCTTTTATGTTTATCCATTTCAGCCCAAATTACACTTCCATGACCCAGACTGATCCAACATGGCTGGCTCCCTCCTAGGTCCAACTGACCTTCATTACTGCTGACGGGGTTTGAGTCGAGTGACAGGCGCACAGTCCAATCCCCTCTCAGCTCGTAGCGGAAAGATGCAATGCGGCGGCTGATGTCCTGGTGGGGAGTGGCCTGGAGGAAGAGGGCCACCTTCTCGCCGGGCAGGCGGCTGAAGCAGCGCACCCGGGTTGGCGGAGACTCCTCCAGACGGTCCCCTACCAGGAGCTCCAGGACCCCGTCTCTCTCCAAGTAGAGCTGGGCCCCGTGGAAGTGCTCGGAGGGCTTGACGCAGGCCGTGATCAGGCCCGAGCTGCTTCCCCCAGGCCCCACTGCCGCAGAGGGCAACCTGGGGGACAGGGTGAGGCGGAGCGCCCCCTTAGGATAGAGCCAGTCCAGAGCACCCTCAGAACAGTGGAGGGAGATCTGCTCCACACTGCCTTGCTGCTGGGACAGACCACTGTGGGATGGAAAGATGGAGGGAGAGAAAGGAGATAGTTATACAAGTGGACTTCTATGACCTCCAAGCCAGACAGACTAGTCCTCAGAAGTTGTCCTCTTGAAAATTGGAGTCACCAATATACCGCTTGTAAGGAAATTGCACTAAACCTTGCAGGATATGTGGTTTTGGTGTAGGCTTTAGATGTGGGGGAAACTTGAGGGACTGAGGGAGAGCTTGCAACATCAAAGAAATCGGGCTAAAATGAATGACAGATTAACCTTTCAAGCCTGCGATGTTGCATGGAGTGCATTTCACTCATTTTAAGTGCATCATTTGAAAACTATTAAAACATTCTTTCAAAATACACATTGAACTGAGGTTTCCATTCGCAGAAAAAAAGGAGTGCCGCCTATTGGTCACCGAAGGACCGTGCCATGTGGATTTTTTTTTTTTTTTAATCATAGAGTGTTATGCTGTTAAACTATCTCACTCTGCAAGACTGTAACCCCAAAGCGCGCGTGATACTTTGTTGCAAAGGCACTGGAAACATTTAATTGAGCCCAACAACTGTCTGGTCTTGATCCGATTAAGATCTGATCATTGATAAATATATAAAGTGTACTTGCCTCCCCCTCCAGCTGCATTGGTCTTCGGAATAACTGGACAGAGCGCAGTCAACAATGGGTAAGAGTAGGATCCAAACTTTGTAAATCCAAGAAATAGCCATTTCCTTCAGTACGTGCTACAAATGAGAAAAACGTAAATGTTCCAAAGATGCAGTCCCTTCAACCTTTAAGCATGGGAATCTCCACCATCCCCTATCTAAGCAAATTGTATTTTGCTGTTCTTGGCAACCTCCATAGCACGGTACCCTCCTCTTCTTGCTGATTTCCAGCTACAGTTTTAAAGGAGCATCCCTACCTCTATTCTGGCTCACTGATCCTAGTGCATAAAGAGAGGAGTCGTCTGAAGGTTTTGTCTTTGAGCAGAAGTTGGTCGACCAATCAGAGTTGGAGAGGATCAACTTTAAACCACTCACACGATAGAGGGGGAGGAGTGTGCTCTGTTGCATGTGACAGAAGAAGAATGATCTATCAGTATGCAATAATAAACTGTTGGTAATAGATAAGAGGCATTTACCATTGTGTCAAACAAGCGTGCGCAAAGTAGGACTATAATGAATTGCTTGGGCAGAAATAGGAGTTCGGTATGATAACCCAATCTGACCTCCTTTGTTGAAATGTGAGGTCTCTATGTCCTCGTATTTTCTCTGACAGATAATAAGCAAAATCACAGAAAACATATTTTATCAGGGTGAGTGAATATATTGGCTTGAATGTTCTTGACAATATAGGACTACATGTGTTGGATCCCACCTCCTCAAAAGTAGAAGAAACCACTCAGTGGAAAACAATGATTCCATCATGAACAAGAAGAGGTTTAGAAACATATGTTAGAAGCACAAGCAAGACTGACAAAGAAAATTAAACCTAGAGACAGAACAGTGTGGACGGAGCAGAGACGTTTTCCTTATTGTGCTAATGTTAACTAAGGACTTAGAAAGGTTTAACTCCTTGGTTAGCTTCATCCGTTACTCATAGCTAACTCCTTGGTTAGCTTCATCCGTTACTCATAGCTAACTTGTGACAAGACCCATGACCATGAAGTTGATGAAGAGGAGATGGATGGTGTACCCGTTGGGTGCTGTGCCCTCTGCCCTCCCCCAGCTGGGGTTCTCTTTCATGTGGCAGTATTATAACCTCAAACATTATTTTGTACTCGTATCCCCATCCATTTTCCTGGACTGAAACAGTGACTTTGAATGTAGGTATATATGTTATATTATATAATTATAAATTATATATTATATACAGTACCAGTCAAAAAGTTTGGACACCTACTCATTCAAGGGTTTTTTCTTTATTTTTTATTATTTTCTACATTGTAGAATAATACTACGAAATAACACATATGGAATCATGTTGTAACCAAAAAAGTGTTAAACAAATCAAAACATATTTTAAATTCTTCAAAGTAGCCCCCTTTACCTTGATGACAGATTTACACACTCTTGGCATTCTCTCAACCAGCTTCATGAGGAATGCTTTTCCAACAGTCTTCAATCAGTTCCCACATATAATGAGCACTGGCTGCTTTTCCTTCACTCAGCGATCCAACTCATCCCAAACCATCTCAATTGGGTTGAGGTCGGGTGATTGTGAAGGCCAGGTCATCTGATGCAGCACTCCATCACTGTTCTTGGTCAAATAGCCCTTACACAGCCTGGAGGTGTGTTGGGTCATTGTCCTGTTGAAAAACAAATGATGGTGCCACTAAGCGCAACCCAGATGGGATGTGTATCGCTGCAAAATGCTGTGGTAGCCATGTTGGTTAAGTGTGCCTTAAATTCTAAGTAAATCGCTGACATTGTCACCAGCAAAGCACCATGACACCTCCTCCTCCATGCTTCACGGCGGGAGCCACACATGCAGAGATCATCCGTACACCTACTCTGCGTCTCACAAAGACACGGCAGTTGGAACCAAAAATCTCCAATTTGGACTCATTAGACCAAATGACACCTATCCAATGTCCATTGCTCGTGTTTCTTGGCCCAAGCAAGTCTCTTCTTATGATTGTTGTCCTTTAGTAGTGTTTGCTTTGCAGCAATTGAACATGAAGGCCTGATTCCCGCAGTCTCCTCTGAACAGGTAGCCAAGTGGTTAGGGTGGCAGGTAGCCTAGTGGTTAGAGTGTTGGGCCGTAACCGAAAGGTTGCTAGATTGAATCTCCGAGCTGACAAGGTAAAAATGTGTTTCTCTGCCCCTGAACAAGGCAGTTAACCCACTGTTCCTAACCTGTTACTGTAAATAAGAATTTGTTATTAACTGAGTTTCCTAGTTATATAAAGATGAAATAAAAACAGTTGATGTTGAGATGTGTCTTGAACTCTGTGAAAAATTTATTTTGGCTGCAATTTCTGAGGCTGGTAACTCTAATGAACTTATCCTCTGCAGCAAACGTAACTCTGGGTCTTCTTTTCCTGTTGGAGGTCCTCATGAGAGCCAGTTTCATCATAGCGCTTGATAGTTTTGAAGAAACGTTCAAAGTTCTTGAAATTTTCCGCTTTGACTGACCTTCATGTCTTAAACTGTTGATTCTCTCTACTTATTTGAGCTGTTCTTGCCATAATATGGACTTGACATTTTACCAAATAGCGCTATCTTCTGTATAGCACCCCTACCTTGTCACAACACAATTGATTGGCTAACAATTTTTAAGAATAAAAGAAATTCCACAAATTAACTTTTAACAAGGCACACCTGTTAATTGAAATGCATTCCAAGTGACTACTTGATGAAGCTGGTTGAGAGAATGCCAAGAGTGTGCAAAGCTGTCATCAAGGCAAAGGCTAGCTTTGAAGATCCTAAAATATAAAATACATTTAGATTTGTTTAACACTTTTTTGGTTACTACATGATTCTATATGTGTTATTTCATAGATTTGATGTCTTCGCTATTATTCTACACTGTATAAAATAGTTTAAAAAATGGAATGAGTAGGTGTGTCAACTTTTGACTGATACTGTACGTATGTGTGTGTGTGCATGCTTCTGTTTCTCTCTGCAATGTGTGTGTTTTATACGGCCTATGGTGTGTGTGTCTGCATGCATTTTTGAGTGTGTTGAAAAGCAGGGAAAGGCCTTCTTCTGATTTGAGTTATGACAATGCCTCAGACACCATTGTCTCTGTGAGGACAGAGCTTTGTTCGCCCTGGGTCAATTCAAGGATCAGCATCTCAAGGAAACAGAGGAAACCGTAAGAGTCAATGACAATGACAATATGAATATATTAGTGGCTAAACTTAGTCATGGGCACTATTGCTATGAATATGCCTTCATTTGCACATTGTGCATCCTGCACACAAACGTATGAATACATACACTGTACAGTACATGCGTATCCATAAAATCAATGATTCCCACAGTGACCATACGAACATATCCCAACCAGAAATCACGGATTTGCCAAGGCAACATCCGACTGAGCTAAAGGTAAGAGCTGCCGCTTTCAAGCAGCGGGACACTTATCCGGATGCTTATAAGAAATCCCTCTAAGGCCTCCGATGGACAATCAAATAGGCAAAGCGTCAATACAGGACAAAGATCAAATACTACTATTTGATGTTTGTCGGATGTGGCAGGGCTTGCAAATCACTGATTACAAAAGGAAACCCAGCCACGAGCAGCTCAGTGACACAAGCCTATCAGATGAGCGAAATGCCTTCTATGCTGGCTTCGAGGTAAGCCATACTGAACCATGCATGAGAGCGGGTGGTGAGGGTAGGAAACAACACATCCATCACATTGACCCTCAACACAGGGGCCCCTCAGGGGAACGTGCTTAGTCCCCTCTTGTACACCCTGTTCACACACGACTGCATGGCCGTCACACGACTCCAACCCCATTATTAATTTTGCCAGCGACACGACAATGCTAGGCCTGAGACAGCGACCTGGCAGTTGGTGCCAGTACAACAAACTCCCTCAACGTCATCAAGGCAAAAGAGCTGAACGGGGACTACAGGAATCAGAGGGCCGAGCAAGCCCCCATTCACATCGACGAGGCTGTAGTGGAGATAGTTGAGAGCTTCACGTTCCTCGGTGTCCACATCCCTAAGGACCTATCATGGTCCAAACACACAAACACAGTCGTGAAGAGGGCACGACAATGCCTCTTCCCCCTCAGGAGGCTGAAAAGATTTGACATGGGCCCTCAGATCCTCAAAAAGTTCTACAGCTGCATCATTGAGAGCATCTTGACTGGCTGTATCACCGCTTGGTATGGAAACTGCTTGGTATCCGCCCGCAAGACGCTGCAGAGTGTAGTGCGTACGGCCCAGTACATCACTGGGGCCGAGCTCCCTGCCATCCAGGACCTCTATACTAGTCAGAGGAAAGCTCTATAAATTGTCAGACTCCAGCGACCCAAGTCATTGACTTCTCTCTGCTACCGCATGGCAAAGCTGTACTGGAGCGCCAAGTCTGGGACCAAAAGGCTCCTGAACAGCTTCTAGCCATAAGACTGCTGAACAGTTGATCAAATGGCTACTCTGACTATTTGTATTGACGTACTATTTTTTGTTGTTGCACTGATTCTCTTGCACTGCACTATGCACACTCACTGGACTCTACCCACACACTCACATATACTACACTGACACTCCAACGCACGCACGCACGCACGCACACACACACACTCTCACACAGACACACACACACACACTCTCACACACACACACACACACAGACACGCACACACACACGCTCACACACACAAAACACATGCATATTGACGACACACACACACAATCCTGATTAACTAGTCACTTTTGACCAAACCTACATGTCCATATTACCTCAATCCCCCAGGACATTGACTCCATACTTTACTCCTTGTATATAGCTTTTGTTTTGGTGCAAATGTTCTTACTTTTTAACTTTGCATTGTTGGGAAAGGGCTCGTAAGTAAGCATTTCATGGTGAAGTCTACACGTTGTATTTTTGCAGTTCCAGTTTACACCTGCAGTTCAGCACACAGCACAGCTTCAGAGAACAGAGAGGATGCTTTGCCAATTTAGGGAGTAGTCAGCGGTGTGTGTGAGTGTGTAAGTATTGTAAAATGTCCTCATTCTTAGCACAATGTGATCATTGATTACAAAACAAAGGTTTGTTAGTTCCCATGCTTCAAACAGTGAACCAGATTTTCTCTGTTGTAGAGTTTACTCATCTTCTCATGAGTCTGTGTTCACAGTATTCTCACTGGCTTGTGAATGCAGTATCTTTAAACACTGTCCTTCTGTGAGTATGACACTTTGCATGTGTATATTAAACACTGTGTATATTTATTTGGTATACGTATGCCTCTCGCTCTCTGTGTGTGTGCACTTTGTGTATTTACAGTGCATACAGAAAGTATTCAGACCCCTTGACTTTATCCACATTTTGTTACGTCACAGCCTTATTCTAAAATGGATTAAAAAGAGAACACAAGAACACATTGACCTCCATCATTCCTAAATGGAAGAAGTTTGGAACCACAAAGACTCATCCTAGACCTGGCTACCAGGCCAAACTGGCCAATTGGGGGAGAAGGAACTTGGTTAGGGAGGTGACCAAGAAATCGATGGGCACTCTGACAGAGCTCCAGACTTCCTCTGTGGAGATGGGAGAATCTTCCAAGAGGACAACAATCTCTGCAGCACTCCACCAATCAGGTATTTAGTGGCCAGACGGAAGCCACTTTTCTCTGCAGTAAAAGGCACATGACAGCCTGCTTGGAGTTTTCCAAAAGGCACCTAAAGGACTCTCAGACCATGAGCAACAATATTCTCTGGTCTGATGAAACCTCAATGCCAAGCGGCACGTCTGAAGGAACCCTCTCACCATTCCTATGGTGAAGCATGGTGCTGGCAGCATCATGCTGTGGGGATGTTTTTCAGTGGCAGGGACTGGGAGACTTGGCTTCGGGGACTGGGAGACTGGATTTCGGGACAAGCCTCTGAATGTCCTTGAGTAGCCCAGCCAAAGCCTAGACTTGAACCCGATCGAACATCTCTGGAGAGACCTGAAAATAGCTGTGCAGCAATGCTCCCCATCCAACCTGACAGTGCTTGAGTGGATCTGCAGAGAAGAATGGGAAAAACTCCCCAAATACAGGTGTGCCAAGCTTGTAGCATTATACCAAAGAAGACTCGAGGCTGATCGCTGCCAAAGGTGCTTCAACAAAGAACTGAGGTAAGGGTCTGAATACTTATGTAGATGTGATATTTAATTTTAAAATTGTAAATATATTTGCAAAAATATAATAACCTGTTTTTCTTTGTTCATTATGGGTATTGTGTGTAGATTGATGAGGAACATTTTTAATTTAATCCATTTTAGAATAAGGCTGTAAAGTAACAAAATGTGGAAAAAGTGAAGGTGTCTGAATACTTTCCGAATGCACTGTATTTGGTATATTTATTCCTCTGTATATATGCGTGCATACATATATGCTTGTGTATGTATGTGTGTGTGTGTGTATGCTGGGAGGAGGGCAGTGTAGTGTTACCTGATGCTTACGGAAGCCTGACTCTGGAGCAGGTCTAGTACCATCTCTGTCAGTCTTTCCCAGGCCCATAATCAGAAATTAGCCCTCTGACCAACATGGCGGACCTCTCATGGTGCTGCTCCTGGATCAAAGACACAAGCTACAGAGCACTTTTCCCATAGCTGGAGGGCTAATCTGTGTGTGCACCTGTATATATAGCTAGCAGTTCTATGTGTCCATAAGTGGAGGCCTACTTTGCATTTCCTTCCCACAATAGTGGGATAAGTGTGTATATAGTATGGAGATAAATCGTATTGAGTATGGAGATGAATTGCTGCCAAAATGTTGTAAATTTAACAAGAATAATTAGCAAATGAATTATGAATTAGGCTACTGATTTATACTGTAATATATGCATATATTGAGTTTGTATGTGAAAGCTATCCAAACTAAAATGCATGCATCACTAAAATGTTACCTAAGTAGTAGGCTACTGATTCACTATGTATAATATGCATATAATTCAGTTTTATGTTATAACTATCCAAACTAAAATGTGTGCATCATTAATAACTTTCCAAACTGAAATGTTGCTTAAGTAAATGTTTTTCCGTAATCCTACCCTTCCCCACCCTCACAGCAGCTTTCCATGGAAAATCAGTGCAAATCTGCTTTATCTGACATTCCTGCTAATTGTTCTCCAGCTCTGTGACATCTATCCCCGGTAATGTGAATGTCCAACTCCTTTTTCTCTGCTAATCAGACTGCTCATTGTACCTCAGACATTATGTAATCTTTAAGACAGTGTACCTCAGACATTATGTAATCTTTAAGACAGTGTACCACAGACATTATGTAATCTTTAAGAAAGTGTACCTCAGACACTATGTAATCTTTAAGACAGTGTACCACAGACACTTTGTTATCCTTTGTTATCCTTGTTAATGGGTTTACTACAGCCACCTCATGTAAAGGGTTTATGTACGGCCTCATACGATCTCTCTTAACATGATGTTTTAAAGAATTTGAGAAGTTCAAATATGTCAAGGATTGAGTGGAGTACATGTCTTATTAGCCAGGAATGTATTGTAATCCTGGGGGGAAAAAACGTGGAGTGGATGGGAAACTTTGGCATGCCTGAATGAAACTTCAGTATTCCAGAGAGAAACTGTGGCATTCTCATACTCCGCCACATCACAGTGCTAGTTTCTGAGTCGGTGGGATCGTGAGGCTGATGTCTTCCCATCTCTATCCACCATTATGGGTTATTGTGTGAAGATTGATGAGGGAAAAAACAATTTAATCCATTTTCGAATAAGGCTGTAAAGTAACAAAATGTGGAAAAAGGGAAGGGGTCTGAATACTTTCCAAATGCACTGTATATTTTAATGCAGTCATCTCCATTTTAATTTGAAGCATCTTTTTTTATACGTCATTTGTTTGTATCAATTGCAAAAATGTTGACAACTTTGTATTTGTAGTAAACTTTGTTCTGAAGTTATTGGTAATATGAATGATCTGATTTAAGTTGGTATTGGTTCCCATAATTTCATACGAAGGGAAAAGCTACACATTAAACCAGTTACACTGTATCTACTTCTCTGTGTACTTTACTTTTAACACAACTGAAAGGATTTGACTTATAACCACACAGGTCTGTCACTGGTACCACAACAGAGCCCATTATATGTGTGTTTCTCTGTGGTTGTGGTGTGAAGGTCCCTGTCACATTTCTCCCTCGTCACAGCACCCTATCACTATCTGAGCAATGCAACTGATCATTATCTAAAGATTTAGACTGACTAAAAACATTTGTTTCTGGGGTTGAGAGTAGACCAAATGGAATTTAATATCTTGCACTTAATGCACTCTGTGTAGATAGTTTTTATACATATTACTACCAGTGCTTTTGTCGTTCCCCAACCCCCTCCAAGTCATCTGGCTGTCTTGTTATGGAGGGAAACATTGGAGGGAATATGGATTTTATTACTTGAATTTAATAAAACCTAAATAAAAATGTAACCAACAGGGATAGGAGAGTGAACTGATAGTCATTCTTTTTTATGTTTTAAGCTGTAAGAAAGAAAGGAATGCAATTTGAAACCTATTTGTCCTTTAAGATATGTATTTATTTTTTAAGTATGCGATCGATTAATGTTGATAAACCTTCACAAATGGATTACCAAATCTTCTATCCTGAGAGAGAGAGGGGGTGATCTCCAACTCTCTCTACCACAAGCAAGGGAGATAACGATAGTTTGATTCAAATTAAATAAAACTTAACCAACTGCAGCATCAAAATCTTATACCGGAAAGAGTATTGGATGTATACAATATATTCAATACAATTAACAAGTGCATAATTTACACTACATGACCAATAGTATGTGGACACCTGCTCGTTGAACATCTCATTCCAAAATCATGGGCATTAATATAGAGTTGGACCCCCCTTTGCTGCTATAACTGCCTCCACTCTTCTGGGAAGGCTTTCCACTTGAAGTTGGAACTAGTTCTTCCACAACGATCTCCACTTCACAATAACAGCACTTACAGTTGACCAGGGAAGCTCTAGCAGAAATTTGACAAACGGACTTGTTCGAAAGGTGGCATCCTATGACGGTTACACATGTAAAGTCACTGAGCACTTCAGTAAGGCCATTCTACTGCCAATGTTAGACTATGGAGATCGCATGGCTGTGTGCTCGATTTTATACACTTATCTGCAATGGGTGTGGCTGAAATAGCCGAATCCACTAATTTGAAGGGGTGTCCACAGACTTTTGTATATACAGTACATTCAGAAAGTATTCAGACCACTTCCCTTTTTTACAAATGTTATGTTACAGCCTTATTCTAAAATGGATTAAATAATATGTTTTCCTCATCCGTCTACACACAATACTCCCTAATGACAAAGTGAAAACAGGTTTCAGAATTTTTTGAAAATGTATAAAACATTTCAGATCTATTTTTGTACATTTGAATGTCATAGTAGTCGATCCCACAGTAGTAGGGCATCTATTCTGTCCTTGCTTTAGCTTTTGAGTGAGCGAGCAAACGAGAGAAAAATAGACTGTTGGTTTTCTGTGATTTTAGAGGATGGCTGACATTTTACATGCTCCTAACCAACTGTGCTATTTTTGTAGTTTTTTTTGCATTGTTTGTAATTTATTATTTAACTTATTTTGTACATAATGTTGCTGCTACTTATGACCAAAAATAACTTCTGGACATCAGAACAGCAATTACTCACCATGAACTGGAAGAGGCTTTTTCCTTTAACGAGTCCGACTAGAAGGATATACAGCATTCCCGGGAACAGGCCCAAATCCCCGTCATTTGCGTGAAGAAAAGACGAAGGAAAAGGGGGCGCAGGTCGGGCTGCCTTCTGAGAATCCGTAGGGGAACGTGTAAACTCCCACTGCCATCCGTTCTACTGACTAGCATGCAATCATTGGAAAATAAATGTGATGATCTACGATTACGATTATCCTACCAACGGGACATTAAAAACTGTAATATCTTATGTTACACCGAGTTGTGGCTGAACAACGACATGGATAATATAGAGCTGGTGGGATTTTCCATGCACCGGCAGAACATAGAAGAAGCTATGTCTGGTAATACGAGGGGTGGGGGTGTGTGTCTTTTTGTCACTAACAGCTGGTGCGCGATGTCTAATATTAAAGAAATCTCGAGGTATTGCTCGCCTGAGGTAGAGTACCTTATGGTAAGCTGTAGACCACACTACATACGAAGAGAGTTCTCATATATATTATTCGTAGCCGTCTATTTAACACCACAGGCCAATGCTGGCACTAAGAGCTCACTCAACCAACTCTATAAGGCCATAAGAAAACAAGAACATGCTCATCCAGAAGCGAAGCGGTGCTCCTAGTGGCCGGGGACTTAAATCAGGCAAACTTTACTCCACACACAGAGATGAATACAAAGCTCTCCCCTGCCCTCCATTTGGCAAATCTGACCAAAATTCTATCCTCCTGATTCCTGCTTACAAGCAAAAACGGAAGTGGTAAGATGACACGGATGCTACGTTACAGGACTGTTTTGCTAGCACAGTCTGGAATATGTTCCGGGATTAATCCAATGTCATTGAGGAGTACACCACCTCAGTCATCGGCTTCATCAATAAGTGCATTGACAATGTCATCCCCACAGCAACCGTACGTACATATCCCAACTAGAAGCCATGGATTACAGGCAACATCCGCATTGAGCTAAAGGCTAGAGCTGACGCTTTCAAAGAGCAGGACACTAATCCGGACGCTTATAAGAAATCCGCTATGCCCTCAGATGAACCATCAAACAAGCAAAGCGTCAATACAGGATTAAGATTGAATCCTACTACACCAGCTCTGACGCTCGTCTGATGTGGCAGGGCTTGAAAACTATTACGGAATACAAAGGGAAACCCAGACGTGAGTTACCCAGTGATGCGAGCCTACCAAACGAGCTAAATGCCTTTTATGCTTGCTTCGAGGCAAGCAACGCTGAAGCATGCACGAGAGCACCAGCTGTTCTGGATGACTGTGGGATAGCGCTGTCGGTAGCCGATGTGAGCAACACTCACAAAGCCGCGGGGCCAAACGGAATACCAGGACCTGTACTCAAAGCATGCGCTGACCACCTGGCAAGTGACTTCACTGACATTTTCAACCTCTCCCTGACCGAGTCTGTAATACCTACATGTTTCATGCAGACCACATAGTCCCTGTGCCCAAGAAAGCAAAGGTAACCTGCCTAAATGATTACTGCCCTGTAGCACTCATGTCGGTAGCCATGAAGTGCTTTGAAAGGCTGGTCATGGCTCAACATTATCCTTCCGGATACCCTAGACCCACTCCAATTTGTATACTCCCCCAACACATCCACAGATGACACAATCTAAATCGCACTCCACACTGCCCTTTCCTCACTGTTTACCCACGACTGTGTGGCCAAACACGACTCCAACACCATCATTAAGTTTGCGGACGACACAACAGTGGTAGTAGGCCTGCTCACCGACAACGATGGAGCAACCTATAGGGAGGCAGTCAGAGAACTGGCAGTGTGGTGCCAGGACAACAACCTCTCCCTCAATGTAAGCAAGACAAAGGAGCTGGTCGTGGACTACAGGAAACGGCAGTCCAAACAGGCCCCCAATAACATCGACAGGGCTAGTAGTGGAGCGTGTCGAGAGTTTCAAGTTCCTTGGTATCCACCTCACCAGCAAACTATCCTGGTCCAAACACCAAGACAGTCGCGAAGAGGGCACGACAAAACCTTTTCCTCCTCAGGAGACTGAAAAGATTTGGCATGGGTCCCCAGATCCTCAAAACGTTCTACAGCTGCATCATCGAGAGCATCCAGCTCGGCATCTGACTGTAAGGCGCTACAGAGGGTAATACATATGGCCCAGTAAATCACTGGGTACCGGTATCCCCTGTATATAGCCTTGTTATTGTTATGTTATTGTGTTACTTTTTATTATTATATTTTTTTACTTTAGTTTATTTTGTAAATCATTTCTTAACTCTTATTGAACTGCACTGTTGGTTAAGGGCTTGTAAATAAGCATTTCACGGTAAGCTCAACACTTGGACAAATCTCACCAACAACAGAGTGATCAAATTAAGATAATACATCTGTATGCTTTTCTAATTTTATAGATATTTAGGATTCAGGAAAGCGTCTCAAGAACGATCAATATTTATCTCACAATTCTGTGATCATTTGGCTTTTTCGGCATCTGACCTCAATGCTGTAGAACAGACAAGGTTGGGAGAGGACAAAAAAAGATAGAGAAAGGGAGAGAGAGAATGCGAGAGAGAGCAGACAAAACACAGTCTGTTCTCTGACTGAGTGACTTTTCAATAGAGTTAGTCACTCTGGAGCCAACAGTGTCTGCTGCAGTGAATTGGGATGAGAGAATGCGGGATAAAGAGAAAGAAAGGGGGCTTGTTGAATAATTAGAGCATATAAAAAGGGGTATGCTATGCATTTGTCTTGAAATTCTGACACACACACACACACACACATACAGTCCTGACTTTGTCCTTGGCTGGGTCTATCTGCACATGCATGTGTGCGTTCTAATCAGGGGCCTCCAATGGGGAGAAAGGCGCTGGGTCAGCCAGGGTGAAATATTTATGATGGAAAATTGGGCGGCAGGCGCAGGACAACAAAGATCGAAACGCCCAAGAGACTACATACTTTACACATGAGATAACACGAGAAATCACCAAATGCAATATAAAGTCCCCAAATGTGAGATGTCATCAAGAATTTTGCATGTTTCTTTTCAGTGAAGTCCAACACTAGAAGGTTGTTTTCATAGAAAATCAACGAGATGTAAAAATAGTTAGGTTTAGGTTTTACTTGATACATAATTAGCTAACCTTGACCATATTACAGTAACACCACCTTTTATTTAGTTTATGACCTCTTCAACAAAAGGCTTTGCGGATGTATTGAAATGTTTCCATTTTGCATGAATTTAATTGCATAGACACAATGACACACCAATATATATTTTTTGTGTTAGGCCCACTATGAAAATTGGAAATCTTCAATAGATAAGTTATTTGGGTTGTTCAAAATGGTGGTTTGCTTCACAGACAAAAGCAATTATAGACACAAACAATTATATTGATTTTCCTGTTGGAAACTGGGAAGAATCCAATGGAACCGCTCCATACCGTGAGATCCTTCAAGATGGCACAAAGATGGCATTTAATGATTGAGCGGCTCTGAATGGGCTGACCCCTGGCCCCCAGCCTTGACATCTGGTGACCCTTCACATCCTCTGGGGGCCAGTGGTTGTCACTGGTCGTTTGTCAAACTCCTTTCAGTGATCTGATTACCATTCAGTTTGGGATCTGCCGGCTTCACGCTTCTAGGATCAAGACAAGCTACTTTCAGCAACTTTACATGACAACAAATAACTAGATTGAGTGTAGGGAAAACACTCATTATTCTATTCAAAGAAGTAGAGGAGTTAAAACTTTAGAAATAAACAACTTCTGTCTTTTTTTAAAGAATCTTGAACATAAACCATAGACATACAGTAGATGTTAAGCAGCAATATTGTTCTACACAGGGTTCCCAACCTTTTTTTCCCCAGGGTCCCCCTTTTTACACTGAACCCCCCCTCTCTTTTTTAAAAATTATTGTTTATTTGTAATGTTTCTCGTTTGTGGAAGGAGAGGAGGACCAAAATGCAGACGACACTACAGTGGTAGGCTTGATTACCAACAATGACGAGACAGCCTACAGGGAGGAGGTGATGGCCCTCCGAGTGTGGTGTCAGGAAAATAACCTCTCACTCAACGTCTACAAAACAAAGGAGATGATCGTGGACTTCAGGAAATAGCAGAGGGAGCACCCCCCTATCCACATCGATGGGACAGTAGCGGAGATGGTGGAAAGTTCCTCGGCATACACATCACGGAAAAACTGAAATGGTCCACCCACACAGACAGTGTGGTGAAGAAGGTGCAACAGCGCCTCTTTGGCTTGTTGGCTTGTCACCTAAAACACTCACAAACTTCTACAGATGCACAATCGAGAGCATCCTGTCAGGCTGTATCACTGTCTGATATGGCAACTGCACCGCTCTCAACCGCAAGACTCTCCAGAGGGTAGTGCGGTCTGCACAACGCAAACTACCTGCACTCCAGCACATCTACAGCACCCGATGTCACAGGAAGACCAAAAAGATAATGAAAGAGAACAACCACCCGAGCCACTCCCTGTTCACCCTGCTATCATCCGAAAGGCAGGGTCAGTACAGGTGCATCAAAGCTGGGACTGAGAGACTGAAAAACAGCTTCTACCTCAAGGCAATCAGTCTGTTAAACAGCCATCACTAACATAGAGAGGCTTCTGTCAATATACAGACTCAAATCACTGGCCACTTTTATAAATGGATTTAATTATGGTATCACTAGCCACTTTAAATAGGCCACTTTAATAATGCTTGCACATCCTACATTACTCATCTCATATGTATATACTGTATTTTATATCATCTATTGCATCTTGCCTACACTGCACAGCCATTGCGTATCCATATATTCATATGTACATATTCATATTCCATCCCTTTACATTGTGTGTATAAGGTAGTCATTGTGAATTTGTTAGATTACTTGTTAGATATTACTGCACTGTCGGAACTAGAAGCACAAGCATTTTGCTACACTCACATTAGCATCTGCTAACCATGTGTATGTGACCAATAAAATTTGATTTGATTTGATATCAATTGGTATACAGAGTTCCCCAAACCAAGTTTACACTCCAAGCTAAAACTGTGTGTTTGGCATTCGTGAGATGAAACCAACAGAAGCAGTCTATTACTGTATTGATTTTAGGAAGTCATCAGTTGCCAGGCAAGACTATACAGAATTAGATTTTTTTGGGCTTCCCGAGTGGCGCAGCAGTTTAAGGTATAGCATTACAGTGCTAAAGGCATCACTACAGATCCGGGTTCGATCCCGGCTGTGTCGCAGACGGCCACAACTCGGAGAGCCATGAGGCAGCACACAGTTGGCCTGCATCGCCCGGGTTAGGGTAGGGTTTGGCCAGCTGGGATGTCCTTGTCCCCTTGCACTCTAGCGACTCCTTGTTGCGGCCAGGCGCATGCAAGTTGACTTCGGTCGCCAGCCGAAAGGTATTTCCTCCGACACATTGGTGCGGCTGGCTTCCGTTTTAAGAGAGAAGTGTGTCAAGGAGCAGTGCAGCTTGGCAGGGTCATGTTTCGGAGGACGCATGGCTCTCAACCTTCGCCTCTCCGGAGTCCGTACGGGAATTGCAGCGATGGGACAAGACTGTAACTACCAATTGGTTATCACGAAATTGGGGAGAAAATAATGTGATTGTTCTTGTGTCTCATATTGGACAACTGCAATGATAATTGCACTACTTTTAAAAATATAACGGTAACGAACGTTTTTTCCCGGTTACGGATTTACAGAAAATTCTTGAATAGGTACCAAACCAGACAAAGCTACTGTAGCCTATTGTAGTCTGCAGTCTCCCCAGTGATAAGTTGAGTGTGCTGCCCTTTTTCTTTTCATTGGATTAGTTGGTGAATGGGGAAGAGTGGCCATTGCCAAATGGGACAACGGCTGCAGTGAGAGAGAAAGAAGATAATCAATCAGGAAGTGGCATCCTTTCAGATGTGCCAGTGAAGCCTGGGCAACTTCCTGGTAGTGTTGCCAAGGTGACTCAAAGCCCAGCCAGCTGGTGCAGAGGGCTCTCTGGGACGTTGGCAAGGAATGTGGGTATGCTGGAGAGGAGAAGAGGGAGGCATACAGTATATGGTGGGCTATGTGTGTTTCATGGTATGGTTGGAATGGCTTTGTGGGACTGTGTGTGTGTGTGTGTGTGTGTGTGTGTGTGTGTGTGTGTGTGTGTGTGTGTGTGTGTGTGTGTGTGTGTGTGTGTGTGTGTGTGTGTGTGTGTGTGTGTGAATGTGATCAGAAAGTGCATAGTAATGGTGATGTGCTTTGTGGAGCGTATACATACAGTGGGGCAAAAAAGTATTTAGTCAGCCACCAATTGTGCAAGTTCTCCCACTTAAAAAGATGAGAGAGGCCTGTAATTGTCATCATAGGTACACTTCAACTATGACAGACAAAATGAGAAAAGAACATCCAGAAAATCACATTGTAGGATTTTTAATGAATTTATTTGCAAATTATGGTGGAAAATAAGTATTTGGTCACCTACAAGCAAGATTTCTGGCTCTCACAGACCTGTAACTTCTTCTTTAAGAGGCTCCTCTGTCCACTTGTTACCTGTATTAATGGCACCTGTTTGAACTTGTTATCAGTATAAAAGACACCTGTCCACAACCTCAAACAGTCACACTAAAAACTCCACTATGGCCAAGACCAAAGAGCTGTCAAAGGACACCAGAAACAAAATTGTAGACCTGCACCAGGCTGGGAAGACTGAATCTGCAATAGGTAAGCAGCTTGGTTTGAAGAAATAAACTGTGGGAGCAATTATTAGGAAATGGAAGACATACAAGACCACTGATAATCTCCCTCGATCTGGGGCTCCACGCAAGATCTCACCCAAAAATCAAACAATCAAAAATCCCAGAACCACACGGGGGGACCTAGTGAATGGCCTGCAGGGAGTTGGGACCAAAGTAACAAAGCCTACCATCAGTAACACACTACACCGCCAGGGACTCAAATCCTGCAGTGCCAGACGTGTCCCCCTGCTGAAGCCAGTACATGTCCAGGCCCGTCTGAAGTTTGCTAGAGAGCATTTGGATGACCCATTAGAAGTTTGGGAGAATGTCATATGGTCAGATGAAAACAAAATATAACTTTTTGGTAAAAACTCAACTCGTCGTGTTTGGAGGACAAAGAATGCTGAGTTGCATCCAAAGAACACCATACCTACTGTCGCGTTCTGACCATAGTTCTTGTGTGTTTTCCTTGTTATAGTGTTGGTCAGGACGTGAGCTGGGTGGGCATTCTATGTTGTGTGTCTAGTTTGTCCGTTTCTGTGTGTAGTCTGATATGGTTCTCAATAAGAGGCAGGTGTTAGTCACTGTCTCTGATTGGGAACCATATTTAGGTAGCTTGTTTTGTGTTGGGGTTTGTGGGTGATTGTTTCCTGTCTTTGTGTCTATGCACCAGATTGGACTGTTTTCGGTTTTCACATTTGTTGTTTTGTAATTTGAAGTGTTCAGCCACATTTATTATTAAATAAGATGAACACGCTGCGCTTTGGTCCTCTCTTTCCCAGGAAGAAAGCCGTTACACCTACTGTGAAGCATGGGGGTGGAAACATCATGCTTTGGGGTTGTTTTTCTGCAAAGGGACCAGGACGACTGATCCGTGTAAAGGAAAGAATGAATGGGGCCATGTATCGTGATATTTTGAGTGAAAACCTCCTTCCATCAGCAAGGGCATTGAAGATGAAACGTGGCTGGGTCTTTCAGCATGACAATGATCCCATACACGCTGCCCGGGCAACGAAGGAGTGGCTTCGTAAGAAGCATTTCAAGGTCCTGGAGTGGCCTAGCCAGTCTCCAGATCTCAACCCCATAGAAAATCTTTGGAGGGAGTTGAAAGTCTGTGTTGCCCAGCACGGAGGAATGGGCCAAAATACCAGCAACAGTGTGTGAAAACCTTGTGAAGACTTACAGAAAACGTTTGACCTCTGTCATTGCCAACCAAGGGTATATAACAAAGTATTGAGATAAACTTTTGTTATTGACCTTGTACTTATTTTCCACCCTAATTTGCAAATAAATTCATAAAAAATCCTACAATGTGATTTTTTTTCTCGCATTTTGTCTGTCATAGTTGAAGTGTACCTATGATGAAAATTACAGGCCTCTCTCATCTTTTTAAGTGGGAGAACTTGCACAATTGGTGGCTGACTAAATAATATACATATATATTCCATGTCAGATTATATTTTCCATTTTTTTTATTCAAATGGAATGGAGTAGAACAGCAAACACACACATGGCCACTGCATCTGCTACTCCTCTCCATTTCCATATGAAATAGCCATTGGGTGCTGTTCAGGGGAGGGCAGGCCCACAACAATGGCTGGAGTTGAATGGAACAGCACTTCACCCTAGTGACTGTTCCCTCTGCTCTATACATATCTGTTTATTTTATGTGATGATAAAAGGCTCATACAATAGAAATATTTTTAAAATGTTTTCTTTCACAGTGATAGCGACTCCGACTGGGAGCCCCCGGTGCCAAGCTGCCCGCTCTACCTCTGCCCCCAGTGGTGTTCATATGCCACAGTTTATTACTGCAGGCATGACTGTGCCTCAGGGCCAAAAGGGCACAGCATGGAGGCGTCGTTGTGTTCTGTGTCGCATGAACTGCACCACTTGTTCAGTTTGCCTCTGCTTTACATCAGAAAGAGACTGCTATGGGACATGGCACAGGCAGCAAAATATTGTGTAGAGGACTTCCAAAGGGTGTACTGTTTAAATAAAAAATGTAAACATGTTTTTTTGTTGTGTGTGTTAGAATTGCTTTTTGATATGTTGTATATGGTCATTTGCACTGTTGTATATAGTTATAGGTCATTTCACCAATTCGGCCACTTGGGTACATTTGGGTAACTTGTGTGGGACACCTGGGTGACTTCATGCTAAATGTCATGTAGCTCACCCATTGCTGAAGTTAGTCTACGGTTGCCCTCTTGTGTTATCCATCAAAATTATCTCCAGCATCATATCTGACTGTGTGGCTATTCTAGTACATGTGAAAGATGATGCTACAACAATAAAAAACAGAAAACGCATGCTCTTTCTTTCTCTTTTCTTCCACCAGATCTACTGTGTTATATTCTCCTATATTCAATTAACATTTCCACAAACTTCAGAATGTTTCCATTCAAATGATACCAAGAATATGCATATCCTTGCCTCTGGGGCTGAGCTACAGGCAGTTAGATTAGGGTATGTCTTCAGGCGGAAATTGAGAACAAAGGGATGCAGCCATAAGAGGTTAATGATTACAAGCATACCCATGACATGATGCAGCCACGACTATGCTTGAAAATATGGAGTGGTACTCAGTCATGTGTTGTATTTGCCCCAAACATAACACTGTGTATTCAGGACAAAATGTTAATTTCTTTAAGTATTACTTTAGTGCTTTGTTACAATCAGGATTCACATTTTGGAATATTTGTATTCTGTACACTCTTCTATCTTTTCAAGTAGGTTAGTATTGTTGATCCATCCTCAGTTTTCTATTTTTACCCATCTACCAATAGGTGCCCTTCTTTGCGAGGCATTGGAAAACCTCCCTGGTCTTTGTGGTTGAATCTGTGTTTGAAATTCGCTGCTCAACTGAGGGACCTTACAGATAATTGTATGTGTGAGAGAGAGATTAAAGAAGACGGCACGCGTCAAAGTGATTGATTGATGACCCTGCGTCATGATGACGTGTGCATGTCCGAATATGGGCCTCGGCCCCGTCCCCCCTGTTCCTGTGGTCACGTGTTAGGGGGTGTGTTATTTCATATCTATATGGCATCCTTTGAAGTAGTCATGGTGATTGATGTCTAGGAGCCTGGTTGAACTGGGGGGGTTGAGTGTTTGAACTTTTGGAACGTGTATGTCCCCCACCCCCCAGTTTTATCGCCCTTATGTTTGTTATCTGATGAAGCAGGAATGTCCTGGGGTATAGGGCTGTGGCATATGCATTATAAATGTCCAGAACAAGGCGTGCGAACCCAGAACCGTAAACGCTATTTTTAAACATGGATTTTGCGATCAGTGGCAAAGCTGTGATGACTGTAGCAACTGAAGCAGGACCGCGTCTGAAACATAGAAAGGGCAAAGTACACAGCCGCAATATACGATGCTCCAAAAAAGCGGTTTCTAAATGTGTATAGAACCCAGATACCGCCCGCAACTGCGCTGAAAGATGAAGTGCTGTTGTCTAACGGCCAGCAATGAGGGTATCTGTTTGATTACTTGGCCTGTAGAGTGAAACTCTATACGGTAGCCGAAGGAGAAGAATATACCGACCAGACATTAGGAGTGGCCTATGGGGTTGAAGACTGGACGGTTTTTCGCCAGGTTTTTTGTCCCGAACTGAGACGTATCACCAAGGGTTACAGCGTGTTCACAGGCTACGAGACCCGTTGGGAAGGTACCCCTGACACTTCCAGAAGAGTATTTCACCGGGTGAAAATACAGAGAAAAAATGGACTTCCCTGTGGCTGCGTGGAGTTCTATATCAGCGCCGAGGAAATCCGCAACCAAAACATCAGGGATGGCGGTTTGGTCGGTGATCTTAGGCTTCGCATGCTTATTCCCTTTAAAAGTTGGCCTTTATTGGAATTGAAAATGTTGGAGTTGTTGGACGCTCTGTTTGTACAGAGCCAACAGCGCCAGAGCATTGTTCGGCTAAAGAAGTGCATAATATATACGAATCCGGAGGATTACGACTCAAAGCAGCCCCAAGAAGGTACATCGTCAGAAGGGGCAGCCCCCGAAGAAAACTAGGTAAGCTGCGGCGTTAACCACGCCCAGATACCCCGAGGGCTGGTTCAACAATAAAAGGAGGGTCCTTAAAACCTACAGTTCTTAACCTACGCATTAACCATGGATATTCCTAACGCATACCAGAACTTCGAAACGTCATGGGGGCCTGACACTAAGGACTGTATGCCGCGCAGCCCTACATTCTACTCCCCCCTGGCAAGACCCTCGACACCCCCTACATGTACACAGCCTGAGGACGTGTTTGATGGGGTTGTCAGTACTATTTTTGTGGACACCATCAAGGCCTCTGTAGCCACGCTTTTAGACGTGGTGATTGGAGAATATATACGAGAAAAACGCATCGGTTGTGAGATTAATCACCCCAGCCAGCGCAGGCATCCATGCCTATACGACCCCCCAAGATACTACTTCTTCAACAATTTTGAGGCGCTGGTGAAAAGACTTTGGTCCTGCCGGTTTATACCATCGCTGGTCAGAGCCCTGGAGGCTATGGGCCTTGTGCCGTCTATCCCCAGAGTTTACGGGGTAACCGAGGCATTCCTACATGAACTGAAGGAGGCGATCCACATCCACGAGAAACTCAAAGAAATCCGACACACCCTGGTGGACGATAACAAATACCGGGAGGCTGTGGTGGCGGATGTGATGACTTTCTGGCTCAATAAACCCCAAGAGACAGAGTGACATTTTTGTTATTTAGATGTAGAGCATGTATACGATGTTAGAGAGAATAAATACATTTTTTCTTTTGAGAGAACTTACAATTGTTATGCATCAAATTATTGAAAATAAAGTGAACAATGTATCGTTCTACACAACCCACAATTCCGGGACTAATGTAGAGCGGGTGTTGAAAATGGAACAAATCATGAATCATGTACGACATGCGGGCGAGTATCTACAATGGAAACAAATGGTAACCCGGCTTGGTTGTGATTCTGAAGAACTAGAAACAACCTTGTCTAAGATTTTACTTTATTTGTTTGAAACACCATTTAATTGTAACATGTATCATTTTTGTTGTTTATATACTTTTATAGCGGATGTGTGTGTTGTAAAAATTCAGCGAAACAAACCTGTTAATCTAAACCAAATATACAGGGTTTTGCATGATGCGAAAGCGGGGACATGTTCTGAATTGTCTGTATGCGTAATACATAATGTTTTCTTGAAAAGAAAAACCCCCAAAATGAAAATGAAATGTTGTCGTTATTTGAAAGTGGCTCATTAACGTTATTGTACCTCAGAGAGGCAAGAAGGATGGCAGAGCAGATGTTGAAAAACATTTATTATAATCCCTCTAACCCGGGGTCTTATGGGGGTAAGGAAAGTTTACAGAGAGCTTTAGCCGAAGAAACAGGTAGCCGGTTAAGCGATGCTAAAGTGAATGAGTGGCTATCAGAGCAGGATGCGCACACTCTGCATAAGCCCGTAAGAAAACATTTTCCCAGAAATAGAGTTTTTTCTACCCAACCATTGTCCCAATTTCAGGCGGATCTATGTGACATGCAGGCCCTTGCAGATAAAAATTATGGAAATCGCTACATGCTAACGGTTATAGATATTTTCTCTAAAATAGCATTTGTCCGGGTCTTAAAAAATAAGAGTGGTGCAGAAGTGACCAGGGCCTTTGAATCTATCTTGAAGGAAAGAGGCGCCCCCAAGAAAGTGCAGACTGATGGCGGAAAATAATTTTTTAATAAGACTTTTCAGAAACTCATGAAGAAGCACAATATAGTACATTTTGCTACTGGCTCAGATTTGAAAGCTTCAGTTGTTGAACGCTTTAACAGAACTCTGAAGGAGCGGATGTGGCGCTATTTTACAGCTCAGAACACGCATATATATATCGATATAGTTCAAGCTTTAGTAATTGGGTATCACAAAAGTTATCATAAGAGTATAAGGATGAAACCCTTCGAGGTCTCTTCGGAAAACTCATTTCAAGTCTTTAAAAATCTGTATGGTTTGCTCCCCCTTCGCCGTAAGAAAAAAAATATTTTTAAATTCACTGTGGGGGACTTTATATATCGTATATCCAAGTTCATATATCCAAGTTGAGGGGTGTTTTCGATAAAAAATACATGCAAGGATACAGTGACGAGCTATTCACGGTTACAGAATGTCTGCCGCGCATACCCCCGGTCTACATATTAAAAGATTATGACGGGGAACTTATAGAGGGATCTTTTTATGAGAAGGAATTACAGAAGGTACAGGTGGGTAAAGACAAAGTGTTCCACGTGGAGGAGATTCTAGATCAAAAGAGAGAAAAGGGTAAAAAATGGGTGTTGGTCCGCTGGAAAAACTGTCCCCAAAAGTTCAACAGCTGGGTATTAGAGCAGGATGTGGTGGAGGCATCGGGGGTTAATTTAAACCCCCAGGCATGATAAAATACATCCTCATTCGTGTGTACACCGGAGTACATAATGGAACACAGCGGCTTCTACCTGACTCTCCCCAGTAATGCGTCCGCACATATATATCGTAATAATCAGAGTTCGAATTATACAACCAATTTTCCAAAGCCTATAGAGTTATCAGAGGCCTGGGAAGTAGGTCTCAGCAATATTACATACCCCCATAGCTGGTATAATATCAAAGATAAGGACCGTGATTTTTATTTCAAAAAGTTATCGGAACCTGCGAAACTTAAGGTTAAAAAAGGGTTCTATAGAACCGTCGACAGGATCGTGGCCACTGGGTGAGACTTACGCCTATCGCAGAACAGTATGGAAATATTCCTGATGTACAACCCTATACATAAACGTGTACAAATCTCAGGAGATGCTTCCGGGGGGATAAAGACCGGCGGTAATTTAGCATACATGTTGGGGATGGGTCCCAATAAATGGACGTATGTGAAAGATTAATTATTCCCATTCCCCACGTATATACATGCAGGATTTTACAACATATTTGTGTATACCGACATCATATCCTATCAAAGAGTCGGAGACAGCTGTGTGCCACTCCTGAGAACGGTTCATATAGACAGAAAGGATGGGGACATAGTCACTGTCACCTACGACAAGCCACACTACGTACCTGTAAGCAAGAAATATATTGAAAACATTCTTGTTGAGCTTAAAACGGATCAGAACGAAAACATTGAATTTACTTATGGTGAAACGATTGTAAAAATCCACTTTAGGCCCACCAAAACCTCTCTACATATATAATATTAGTATTATATATTTTATATACATAAGACATCTAAATTAAAATTATGGAACACCGACATCTCGACCCTAACCGGTATGTCTCATACTATGTTGATCAAGTGGGTAATGGGTTACCCGGCTATTATGGTTCCCCCACCATGTATGGTTCGGGGATAGGAGGTATATTTCGTAACCTCTTTAGGATGGTTTTACCGTTTATGAAGAGAGGCCTCAGCATAGCCAAACCGCATTTAAAATCAGCAGCAAAAAAATATAGTAAGTGAGGTTGTAGCCAATGCTATGACCAGAAGGGCGTCACCAGATGTCGAGAGTCAAGAAGGCTCAGGGTTGATGATGTTGTCTCGAAGACCAAAAAAGAGACCTCCGGGTATAAGGCGCAGGCCTGCGCCTAAAAAACGGAGGTTAACGGTTAAAAGCAACTCAGTTAGTCAAAGACGGGGTAAAGTGAGGAGGTCTGGACCAAAAACGTTAAAAAGAATACTCGGAAGTATTTTCTAAAAGAACAAGCACCATGGCTCTTTTACACCGCATGTCCTCTGAAGCTATAAAGACAGAGCTCGATCTTTTCACGGCCCCCTTAACCCAACATTCAGTAGAGAGGTCCAGTTATGTGGAGATAGCCCCACTCTCTGCCATTACAGACAACGGGCCCATAGAGTTTTTCATACCAGGCCACGGTGACAACTATCTAAAAGTGACCAAAAGAGATGGTACTGATATTGCAAACGATGCCAAAGTAAGTCTCATTAATTACCCAGTGGCCACCATCTTCTCCCAAGTGGATGTGACTTTGGGGGAACGTCTAATCAGTCAAAGCAGTGCCACATACCCATACCGGGCCATCATGGAATGCTTACTCAACTACTCTGAAGACACTCTCAAGACCCAATTCAGCGCAGGGCTGTTTAGCAAGGATACTGCAGGAGACTCTATGGAATCGACAGACCCATCCACCGGTGCAAACAAAGGACTGGAGGCACGCGCTCGCTACTGTGCAGAATCTCAAGAGTTTCATCTGATAGGCCCTATACACTCTGACATTTTCTTTCAAGAACGTTTACTCTTAAATGCGGTTGATTTAAGACTAAAATTAACCAGGGCCAAGGATGAGTTTTGCTTAATGTCTGCAACGGACGGGGACTTTATCTTAAAAGTGTTGGGGGCCACGCTTTTTATTAAAAAAGTGTCTGTATCTCCTGCAGTTCGTCTGGGTCACTCACAGGCTTTGATGAAAGGAAATGCCCTTTACCCTCTCCAAAGAATTACCATGAAAACCTTTAGCATACCTATGGGCAGCAGAATCTGCAGTCAAGAACCTATTTCTAGGCCCTTTACCACGATACGTGGTTATAGGTTTGGTTGATCACGCCTCCAATGCGGGCAGCTTAAATAAAAACCCATTTAATTTTCAACACTTCAATGCAGAGTATGTAGCTCTGTGTCAGGACAGACGTCAGGTCCCTGCTAAGGCTTTCCAACCGCAATTTAATAACAACATATCTGTGCGAGAATTTTACAATCTATTCCTGGCTACCGGGAGGCATCTAAAAGATCTCTCTTTACCTATTGACAGAAATTATTTTGCAGTGGGTTAAAAAATGTATGCTTTCAATTTATCCCCTGATGATGACACCTCAGGAAATCTTTCGGTGGTGTCCCAAGGTAACCTCAGGCTGGAAATGCGTTTCCGTACACCTTTAGCCTGTACCGTTAGCATGATTGTTTATGCCTGCTCTGATTCAATCTTGGAGGTGAATAGCCGAAGACAGGTTTTAGTAGATTATTATTAAGGATCGTTGAGCAAAGACATGAATACCCAAGAGTTGGAAGGGCTCATGAGCCGACTGATTGGAAAACAATTTTGCGGAGTGTTGGCTTGTGATGAATTACCTATGGAGAAATGGATGGTGCGGCCTGCCATGTTTATTGTCAATACCCATCCTAAACACATGCCGGGTGAACATTGGCTAGCTGTGACATTAGAAGAGGAAGGAGGAAGAAAAATCTAAACTTTTTTTGATTCCTATGGCTTTCCCCCCGGTTTTTCACATTTCCCCAAATCTATTAAATAATTTCTGACCAAAAACTGCTCAAAGATATACTACAACATCAAACAGGTGCAAGATAACCTTTCCACTACATGCGGTCAACACTGTGTATTCTACCTATGCCAAAGAGCCCGGGGAGTTTCTTTTGAAGATGGTATGTCAGCAGATTGTTTTTATGAGGAGGTAAAAGTTCATCATCAGACAGGGAATCAGGTATTCCTTCAACAAACTAGATTTTTATTGTCTTCAACAATTCATCATACAGAGGTTGATAACAAGAATAACACCTCATAACATTATCAGGCTTTTGAGATAACACATGTTCAGAATTCTCTAAAATACTTTTTACAAAACAAGTTTTACCACTATTCGAAGGCCCTGCGATTAAGGCCGAAAATGGTAGTTGCAACCGGGGGTCAAAACCTTCTACAGCAGTCATTATATCTTAAGCTTTAAGACACCCTGTAGCTTGTAGCCAGTAGTCAGTAGCCAAAGGGACAATGTGGTCCAGTCAGGCAAAAGCAGTCTCTCGTCATAGACAACCCTGAATCTTTTAGTAAGTGGGGCCTTCCTCAGATGGAAGCCCTTTTTTAGACCTAACAATCTTTTTTGTAGGAGCTCAAAATCTCCAAGTCACTATTCCTGTCATTTAGGAACCCCTCGATCAAGCGTGTGATTGATTCAAAGTTTTACACGCGGGGCATTTTCATAGTTTTGAGTCACGCCTGACACACTGCGGCATGTATAACATAAGTCAGTAGCCATAGGGCAATGTGGTCCCGTCAGGCAAAAGCAGTCTCTTGTCATAGACAACCCTGAATCTTTTAGTGAGTGGGGCATTCCTCAGATGGAAGCCCTTTTTATCCCTAACAATCTTTTTGTAGGAGCTCAAAATCTCCATGTCACTATTCCTGTCATTTAGGAACCCCTCGACCAAGCGTGTGATTGATTCCAAGTTTACACGCTGGGCATTTTCATAGTTTTGAGTCACGCCTTTGGCTTTCAACACCACGTGATTCTTTTGAGTCCTAAAAGCATAGTTCTGTGATATGGTCACCCTCTGCGAGTTCACTCGTTAAGCCACCCAGATAGTTGCTGAGTGGGGGGCTCCAATCCCCCGGTTTGCTTACATAGACCACAGAGTCTGTGTCGTGGTAAAGAACCCGCCTCTGAAGCTGCTCCATGAGCTTGTACAGTTCAAGTCGGCCATAGGCCGTGGTAAATGCTGCAAGAAACACATTTACATTACCCGGGGGTTGAACCCACTTCTTGTTACGTCGCCATTGCACCAAGGCAATGTCTTGACTCAAGAATGAAAAATGTGAAATTTCGTATTGGTCCGAAAAAACAAATTCCAAAAATTCTTCAGGGTCTTTAATAATCGATGTTGTTAGCATATTACACCTCTGCGCTAATTTGCCCCAAAGCAAGTTTAAGTACAATTGACACATTTCGTTTGGTTTTGTTGACCTCTATTCTGTCAGGGTCAAGAAGGATGCCTTCTCTGTCGTGATAGTCTTGAATGTACCTGTCTTTACTCTCTTGATCTGTGACCGATGCAGGATAGCCTGAAGCCATTTGCTTGCATCTCAAGAATGTCTTTATGTACTCTTTAAAAAGAGTGTCTGATTTCTTGGTAAAGTTCCATACTTCAAAGATTTTGGCCACACGATACCCCATCTTAGAGAATTCGAGACAGTAATTCAACTGTGACCCACACCCCAGTCAGGGCCCTTTCTTGATCGGAGTGATCACATGGGGTTTGTTGTTTGTTTTCACTGCAGGTGCGACAAAGGGGAAAGAAACATTTTCCTTGAGGGCCCCTGTAAGGCAATACTGGTATAAACAAACCCTTAGGAGGGTAGACTGTTGCTTCGATCAGACCAAAATAGTTTTGAGGTAAGTCAAAATCACGATGAATAATTTCCGGATGCCATATAGGATAGCATGAGGAACTCATTACATGAGGATAAAGGGATGTAAAATCTACATAGCCTATTGTCTCGTCGGGTTGCGCTACATACCGCAATGTCAAAGCATTGGTATGGCCGCCATACAAGGCTTGTCGTGGTTCCAGGGGTTCTGGGGTGTCATAGCTGGAAAGGAAGGCTTGAACATGAGGATCAGACTTTTTGAGGGCGGTCCATTCGTGCTCCCACAAAACAACCACTTTTAGACCGTAAGTAGCCTGTAAAGAATCCCTTTTGTCTTGAAACTCTTGGTACATTTCCCCAAAATTATTTTGGGTTAGGACACACAGGGTCTGGGGCACAAAGCAAGATTTTCAACCATGGAAGAAACAGCCGTTGTACTCATACACGGTCTCAACCCCGTCAATCTGGGTGTAGCCATCTACATGGTAAGAGCCAAATGCCTTCTCCCCTCGATTCAAAGCATGTTGAATAAAAATGTCTTTATCCTGGGCCATATACTCTAACCATTGAATGGACCCACTAGAGTATGACTTGAATTGGCGTCTGTAGTTGTCAGGCGAGGGGATAGCTATAGAGGCTGTAGGCAGATAGTGTGTATGGTAGGTTTTCATGCATGCCGATGCAATAGTTGTACAACTCCAGGGGTCAATGCCTGCATCTTTGATTACCTCTTCTCTGAATCTGAGGCATCCTTCACGAAGTATAACCACATCATTGTCACAGTATGATTCCATCTCTTTATGGAAATCAAAGGTGCCATGTCTTACTGTCTCGTACCTCGTCATGAATCTCTCACACTCTTTGGGAGACATTTGATCACACCCGTACATTTCAGGGCTGGGATATGAGCCGACATAATGTAGATTCTCATCAGATGTGAAGAAGTGGGGGAACCAGCCTTTCACAGAGTTTTCAAAACCCAAGGCCTCTGGCATTTGCGCCAAGCGCATGGGTAAGAAGCTTAGACTGTCAATGTATCTCTGGTTGAAGGCTGGGTCTACAAAACACAAGGGGTTGACGTATTATTTGCACTACAAGCTCGAGGGTCCGATCGGCTATGATGGCTAAATTTGACTGAACAAGGCGGTCTAGCAGCGCGGTAAATTGTTCAAGATCTGCTTCGCCATTGGGTAAAATAAGAGATACTGTGTTATGCAGGCTATCTCCACAAATTTCCAACTGTAGAACATCCCGTGGTTCGCCATAATCTCTTGCCGTCTCTAACAGATCGTTCAGAGTGTCCATTATCATTATGTAAAACACCGCACAGTCAAGATTCTGATTCACCCATAGGAAGTTGAAAAACTGTCGAATCTCTGTATTGTTGAATTTATTCCGGTACACAACCCGGACCCGTCTATCAAGACCATCTCCCGCCAGATTTATTAGACAATTTTCCAATTCCCCAAAAACATCTTGTGGCGTTTCAGACTCTACGGACCTCGGCGTTATTGGTTGGTCTATCTCTGTTGGGGTGGCAGGGGCCGAAAATGTCTGACTCTCATTCATCCGATTAATTAAGGTTATGAGGGCTTCGGGAATCTGGGATAACATGTTTTCAACGGGCGTCCCTGACTCGTTCATGCGATTAATCATTTCTAGGTGTTCGGCTGGAATCTGGGATAATATGCTTTCATCGGACGTCCCTGACTCGTTCATACGTTTAATAACTTCTAGGAGTTCTGGCGGGATCTGCGCGAAGAGGCTTTCGACTGTCTCACCTTGTTGCTGTAGTTCTGCCATTTGGATAATTAAGGATGTGCGTTTTTTGGGTCTTTCAGGAATGATTGGTGTTACATGTATGATTTTAGCGTCTGTATTTGCGTTTTTTAATGGGTTTGCTGTTTAACATGCGTGGAATTGTTCTATGCCAGAATAACATATCGTCTCTGTACTGTCTCTCAATTAAATCCCCCAGTCGTCTGTATAGCAAAACATTCCTCGATTTCAAAGCCCTGGAAAATAATGTGAAAAACCTTTCTTGTTCTACTGCAGGTACTGCTGCCGTAGAATTGACGGGGTCGATAAGGTTGGCCGCATCACAGAATAGCTGGTCGTCAACATCTGAAATGTCATTAAAAACCGGTCTATCGTTTGTTTCATCGGGAATGTTCGGTGCGCCGGAATCCCCCAGCTCTAGATGTATGTGTCCGTCTGTGCCGTTTTTCGCCGGGGCGGAGTCTGAATGAAAATAATACATACAAAATTCAGTTATTAAATATAAAAATATGTTAGATACATAAAATGTCAAATACATTTCAGGTATAATAATATATATTAACTATACATAGTTAAAATACCTCGGCTTTTTTGGCGCTTGTTCTGACGAATTGCGGATACGGAGGGCTCTAGGCTTTTTTCCTCTAAGCATTTTTCCTTTTTCCTCTAAGCGTTCCAGATTCTGCAGGGCCTGTCTCCGGGCAGTTTGAAAAAACATTATTTGTCCTTGTTTTAACATATTCTATCATAAGAGGTGTAACTAATAAAAAGACGTATAACTAATAACATAAACGTATAATGGTCTCATACCGTGTCCTTGGAGCGCCTGCTCGTGAAGCCTCAAGTTCCCTGCCCAGCCGTACTTTTCGGGTGGCGTTGAATCTGAGCAATGTACTTGGGCCACAGTTGTTCGTTGCCTGTTGGGGTCTGGAATATGTCGTGAGGGGGTGGACGTTCCCGGTATTCGCGGTGAGTTTGAAAAAACGCTCGTACAGAACGGTAGAATTGCATCCAAGTCACTCGTGTCCGCTGTCCATAACGAATCCTTTATCATTCTTGGCTGTATGTCGGCTGTAAATACATTAAATAGTTTTTAAAATAGTACACACTATTTTTTTATATATAAATATTCTTGGCTATGTGTTTAATTATAAGGACTTACAACGAAAAAAGTCTGATGGCGACTGACTGCCTGATTTTTGAGACTGTGCATCACACTCATGTTGTTCCAGATCCGGTAAACCGCGTAAAAGCTGCGTAAATGTTTGGGATCCTAACCACCGTTAGACAATATTAACCAGTTGCATCTCTAGGGGCGCTATTTCATTTTTGGATAAAAAACGTTCCCGTTTTAAGCGCGATATTTTGTCACGAAAAGATGCTCGACTATGCATAGATTTTGTCTGTAAGTGCCCCAGAACTCATTCTACAGGCGAAACCAAGATGATACATCAAACAGGAAATGAGCAGAATTTCTGAAGCTCTGTTTTCTAATGTCTCCTTATATGGCTGTGAATGCGACAGGAATAAGCTTAGACCTTCTGCCGTTTCCCCAAGATTTCGGCAGCATTGTGACGTATTTGTAGGCATATCGTTGGAAGATTGGCCATAAGAGACTACATTTTCCAGGGGTCCGCCCGGTGTCCTTTGTCTAAATTTGTGCGTAATCTTCAGCATTTTCTCCTGGGATTCAGGAGAGAAAGCACACTTCCACGAACGATATATCATTGAAGAGATATGTGAAAAACACCTTGAGGATTGATTCTAAACAACGTTTGCCATGTTTTCAGTCGATATTATGGAGTTAATTTGGAAAAAAGTTCGCGTTTTGAGGACTGAATTTGTTTTTTTTTGGTAGCCAAATGTGATGTACAAAACGGAGCTATTTCTAATACACAAAGAATCTTTTTGGAAAAACTGAGCATCTGCTGTCTAACTGAGAGTCTCCTCATTGAAAACATCTGAAGTTCTTCAAAGGTAAATGATTTTATTTGAAGGCTTTTATGTTTTTGTTGAAATGTTGCGTGCTGGATGCTAACGCTAATGCTAACGCTAAATGCTACGCTAGCTAGCTACTTTTACACAAATGATTGTTTTCCTATGGTTGAGAAGCATATTTTGAAAATCTGAGATGACAGTGTTGTTTACAAAAGGCTAAGCTTGAGAGATGGCATATTTATTTCATTTGCGATTTTCATGAATAGTTAACGTTGTGTTATGCTAATGAGCTTGCTGATAGATTTACACAATCCTGGATACAGGGTTTTTTTCATAGCTAAACGTGACGCAGAAAAAAACAAATAATCTTTCAGGAAAAACTAAACATTTGCTATCTGAGAGTCTCCTCATTGAAAACATCTGAAGTTCTTCAAAGGTAAATGATTTTCTTTGAATGCTTTTCTGTTTTTTTGTGTAAATGTTGCCAGCTGAATGCTAATGCTAAATGCTACGCTAAATGCTACGTTAGCCATCAATACTGTTACACAAATGCTTGTTTTGCAATGGTTGAGAAGCATATTTTGAAAATCTGAGATGACAGTGTTGTTAACAAAAGGCTAAGCTTGAGAGCTAGCATATTTATTTCATTTCATTTGCGATTTTCATGAATAGTTAACGTTGCGTTATGGTAATGAGCTTGAGTCTGTATTCACGATCCCGGATCCGGGATGGGGAGATCAGAAAGGTTAACCGTTATACGCTATATATACACTTTTTAAAGCATATTGGCCTTTGGCCTGAAATACCCAAATAATTCGGGTTTAATATTATAATAATATTCAAACAAATCTTAAAATATATTTCTCATTTACTCACCTCCAGAAATATCCATTAGGAGAGATTCACTTATTCAGAATATATTTTTTTAATCTGTCCGGGCAGTTAAATATTCGGACCTTTGGGTTTGCGCTAAAGCAGTGCTAACCGTGTTAAAAATAGATGCTCCACGTTCTGTCCCTAACTTGTTAAAGTACGGAATGAGTTTCGAGAGATATCCTGTGAATTCAAAGAGCCGTTCTGTCTGCAACCGGTTTGTTGGGGTCCTGCTGCGTTGCGGGCGGTCGGCCGATATCTTGACATGCCTTATGCTGGATAGTGCAAACCTTGGTTTCAAACGATTCTCTACAGATAGAGGGCTGGGACCCCATGTTGAACCCAAACCGGTTGTTTTTGAAACGCACACACACACACACACTCCTGCTGCTCCGTCACACCGTCACACGCACACTCATGCACGCACCCTGATTTTACCATGTCTTTTTCTTCGGGACAGAGCTGGGTGATGATGTGAAATACCTTTTCACATAGTTACGGGTGAGATACAGTTTTTTAAATTCCTTTTACTGAATTCCAAAATATTTCGTACAACCTTTAAGACATGTTTGAATTAAGTAACAAATTTGAATAATATTTAAACATGCATCGCGTGTTTTATGTAAAAACATTGGAGGCCTGCCGTTGTACATTATTACAAACTTTAATAAACCGTAATGTTCATAACACATCATTGTAGGCAAAGTCTATAAAATAATACATGTTTTTTTCAGATATTACAGTTGTCTGCGCCAGACCCTAGCGTGAGAGAAAAGACCGCTCCCCCCCTTTAGTTAAATGGGTGAGATACATTTTCAAAACCAATGATTTAATTCTAAATATTTAACACATACATTTTAACACACGTTATAATTCAACATTTTTTTTTTTTACTATTTCTTACAGATATAGGGTCCTGTTAGCCCTGACCATTATCCGTTTCCAATTCCCCATCGCAAAGTCTTTTGCCCGCTCCCGATAAAAGGGTTGGGACACGCTGTCTGTGAATATCTTAACCGTAGATTCCTCAGGGTGGAATATGTAAGACATATGTCCCTCACTTGTACACAAAAATCCTTTAAAACATTCTGGAACCTCACGCAAAACATCCTCCAGGCTTTTGTCGTTGGATTCATGACATGAGCTGCAAAGCACTCCGATAATTGGCCTTGTAGACATATTTTAGATGTTTAATATTCAGGTCTTTATTTTAAAAATTGCTTGTTCTGGACATTTATAATGCATATGCCACAGCCCTATACCCCAGGACATTCCTGCTTCATCAGATAACAAACATAAGGGCGATAAAACTGGAGGTGGGGGACATACACGTTCCAAAAGTTCAAACACTCAACCCCCCCCAGTTCAACCAAGCCCCTAGACATCAATCACCATGACTACTTCAAAGGATGCCATATAGATATGAAATAACACACACCCCCTAACACGTGACCACAGGAACAGGGGGGACGGGGCGGAGGCCCATATTCGGACATGCACACGTCATCATGACGCAGGGTCATCAATCAATCACTTTGACGCGTGCCGTCTACTTTAATCTCTCGTGTGGGGTACAGAGATGAGGTAGTCATTCAAAAATAATGTTAAACACTATTATTGCACAGAGTGAGTCCATGCAACTTGTTATGTGACTGAAAGATGAAAATGTGAACACTATACAAGATAAGAAATTGTGGAAAAACCAAAACAGTCCTAACTGGTGCAAAACACAGAGACAGGAACAATCACCCACGAAATACCCAAAGAATATGGCTGCCTAAATATGGTTCCCAATCAGAGACAACGATAAACACCTGCCTCTGATTGAGAACCACTCTAGGCAACCATAGACTTACCTAGAATACTACACTGAACACAACCCCATCAATCTACAAAACCCCTAGACAAACACATAATCACCCAAGTCATACCCTGGCCTAACCACAATAATAAAGAAAACACAGAATACTAAGGCCAGGGTGTGACAGTTAGGCACATTTTTTACTTCTGTACTTATTTAGGCATGCCATAACAAAGGGGTTGAATACTTAATGACTCAAGACATTTAAGCTTTTTATTTTTCATTACTTGAACTCTGTGAAGGATTTATTTGGGCTGCAATTTCTGAGGCTGGAAACTCTGATGAACTTATCCTCTGCAGCACAGGTAACTTTGGGTCTTCCTTTCCCGTGGCGGTCCTCATGAGAGCCAGTTTCATCATAGCACTTAATGGATTTTGCAACTGCACTTGAAGAACTTACAAAGTTTGTGAAATGTTCCAGATTGACTGACTTTCATGTCTTAAAGTAATGATGGACTGTCATTTCTCTTTGCTTGTTTGATTAATTGAAATTAATTCCAGGTGACTACCTTGTGAAGCTGTTTGAGAGAATGCCAAGAGCGTGCAAAGCTGTCAACAAGGCAAAGGGTGGCTACTTTGAAGAAACTCAAATATAAAACATATTTTGATTTGTTTAATTAACACTTTTATGATTCCATGTGTGTTATTTAGTAGTTTTGATGTATTCACTATTATTCTACAAGGTAGAAAATTGTAAAAACTGTTGAATGGTACTGTAAATATTCAGTTTTTTTGGTATTTTATTAGGATCCCCATTAGCTGTTGCAAAAGCAGCAGCTACTCAAATCCAATCTTATTGGTCACATACACATGGTTAGCAGATGTTAATGCAAGTGTAGCAAAATGCTTGTGCTTCTAGTTCCGACAATGCAGTAATATCTAACAAGTAATCTAACAAATTCACAACAACTACCTTATACACAGAAATGTAAAGCGATGAATAAGAATATATGCATATAAAAATATGACATCAATAGTATCCAATATCCAATAGTTCTTCCCGGCTGTATGTAATAACACTTGAGATTTTCTCGGCTAACAATGTAATAAACTAAATATAAAAAACAAATAACTGCATAGTTTTTTAAGGACCTGAAGCGAGGCGACCATCTCTGTCGGCGCCATCTTGATGATCCTGGAGTCCACTAATTAAAGTAGTAAAATGTATAGTATTTGGTCCCATGTTCCAAGCACGCAATGCTTACATTAAGCTTGTGACTTTACAAACTTGTTGGATGCATTTGCTGTTTGTTTTGGTTGCGTTTCAGATTATTTTGTGACCAATAGAAATTAATGGTAAATAATGTAAATCAAATCAAATGTATTTATAAAGCCCTTCTTACATCAGCTGATATCTCAACGTGCTGTACAGAAACCCAGCCTAAAACTCCAAACAGCAAGCAATGCAGGTGTAGAAGCACGGTGGCTATGAAAAACTCCCTAGAAAGGTCAGAATCTAGGAAGAAACCTAGAGAGGAACCAGGCTATCCCAGGCTATCCCTGGAATCTAGTATTCTTCTGGCTGTGCCGGGTGGAGAATATAACAGAACATGGCCAAGATGTTCAAATGTTCATAGATGACCAGCAGGGTTAAATAATAATAATCACAGAGGTTATAGAGGGTGCAACAGGTCAGCACCTCAGGAGTAAATGTCAGTTGGCTTTTCATATCCGATCATTCAGAGTATCTTTATTGCTCCTGCTGTCTCTAGAGAGTTGAAAACAGCAGGTCTGGGAATGGTAGCACGTCTGGTGAACAGATCAGGGTTCCATAGCCACAGGCAGAACAGTTGAAAAATGGAGCAGCAGCATGGCCAGGTGGACTGGGGACAGCAAGGAGTCATCAGGCCAGGTAGTCCTGAGGGATGTTCCTAGGGCTCCAGTCCTCCGAGAGAGAGAAAGAAAGAAAGAAAGAAAGTATCCTCCCAATATATAACCCCCTACTCTCCCATCCTCACCACCACCCACCCTCCCGTACTCACCCCATCCTCACCCCTTTTAACTCATACTTTAAAAATATATATATTAAACTAGGCAAGTCAGTTAAAAACAAATTATTATTTACAATGACGGCCTACCAAAACGCAGAAGGCCTCCTTCGGGGACGGGGGCTGGGATTAAGAATAATATATATACAGTGCCTTGCGAAAGTATTCGGCCCCCTTGAACTTTGCGACCTTTTGCCACATTTCAGGCTTCAAACATAAAGATATAAAACTGTATTTTTTTTGTGAAGAATCAACAACAAGTGGGACACAATCATGAAGGTGTACATAAAATAATAATCTCTGAACACCCCAGCCGAGTTCCCAAACAACTCGACACATCCCGTTGGATCTATTACCCCAACCGCTCAGTCTCAATTCTGTGTTCCGAATAAAACAAAAACCGGGAACAGTTAGCAATGCACAACGTCTCCCTCTCCCCACCAAAGAAATGCCTCATCCTCTCCACCCCGCATTGAGTAAATAACACAGTTGCCCTCGTCCAGACCACAGTAAAAGAGGGGAGAAAAATAAAATCAATAGCCCAGCCTACATATGCCTCCCCCAAGGGACATAGGGAACCCCAGGTAATAATAGCAACAACAAAAAAACTGGGAAATAAAAGTAGGCTGAAACATTAGTAGGCCTAGGTTAGGCTATACAGCCCATCCCTCTCAGTTAAAGGACAATAACATATAAATTGGACGGCTATAATGACATTTAGGGGGTGGATCTCTGGATATCGGCTATATGTCGTCTTACCTCCTTTAGTAATGGCATTAATCGCATTTAGTCATTGGTCTGTTTCTCATTGGCCAGGATTGTCTTTCAAAAAACGTTTTGCCTCTTCGGGAGTTTTGAAGTGTTGCAAGGCTCCTTGGTGAAGAATCCTGAGCTCGTTTGGGTATTTGAATCCCCTGAAGATGCCTCGGTCAATGGAGTATTTCTTCACTTCGTCAAATTCTCGGCGCTTTCGGCGTATTCCAGCTGACAGGTCCTGGTGTAAAGCGAGTTTGGCGTTTCCCACTGTGATGGTGTTGTTTTTCGCCGCCTGTAGGACTCGTTCCTTGTCGGTGAATCTCAGGAAACGTATGGTGATTGGGCGCGGTGGTTGTCTGGCTGCTGGTGGGGGCCTCAGTGCTCGGTGAGCTCTCTCTCGAGTTCTATGGGCCTGTCGGTGGGCAGGTGGAGCCACTCGGGAAGTTTGTCTTGCAGGTAGCGGATCAGTGGCATGTTTCCCTCTTCTTTTTCGCCCAGATTGAATAGAACACAATTATTCCTTCGCCCCCTGTTTTCCAGGTCCTCTGTTTTCTCTTCCAGATGCTCGATTTTCTTTTTAGCATATGCTATTGTTTCCATGGCATCTGTCAATAAGTTTTCCATGGATAGGATTCGCCCCTCTGCCTCGTCCAGGCGCCCCGCGTTTATGGTTATCTTGTTGTTGATGTCAGGCAAAGCGTTTTCCAGGATTATCACCCTTCCCCCTATCGCACTGAGCTGAGAATTAATGGCATCTAATTTAGTGTTTAGTTCTGTACGTTGGGATCTCAACTCAGAAAGGATGTCTTCGACAGAGTGCGAGGTTGGCATTCGTTGTGCCTCGTGGGGGAGCGGGTTCTCTTGCTCCTGGCTAATGGCGCTAGTTTTTTCTGAAGCTAGCTTCTTGGAGGCTTTTTCCGTTGCTAATACTCGAGTCCGGGTAAAAATGTCACCTGTAGTGTCGCCTTTTGTAGCCGCCATTACTTTTTCTTGCTAAAGCTAAATGAGTTTGAACTTGGAGTGGAGGTAAGATTAGGAATTGGAAACTACTTGTGCGGAGCTCTTAGTTCATGGGGCCATCTCGTTCAGGGGTCACGTGATCCCCCATCAAATCACTTTCTAAGCAAAACTTGTCTGGTTTCTGGTCTGCTTGTGTTGATATCCTGCAGTAGCTAGCTTGCTAAATTGGACCTTTCCTAAGCCATGTATGGAGATGGGGATTTGGACTAGTGGTTTTTACTTAATTCTCTGTACAGGCCAATGATTATGATGACGATTCTGATCTAACCATAGCTTAATATGTTGTGCCACTGGCCTAAGATGATTAAAGTTCAATATGTAGCCTAGATGTAGCCTAGTAGGCTCACGTTAACTAGCTAGATAGCTGGTTCACTAATGCCCATAAGAGGAAGTTAGGCTAGCAAGCATTTTAGCTAAGTAGCCTATGACAACAAAAACTAAAAGTGTACTACCGTATGACAGAGCCATAGACAGTTTTGCCAAAATTAAAGAGGAGGATGGTATTGGCGTTCAACTAGTCTACAAGTACACAATGTTTCACTTGTGTGTGTGCACACACACACGCACAGGCACACACACAACATTAATAATGTCTACACTGTATTTCTGATCAATTTGTATATTCTTGAGTTAATTCTGGAGATGGTAACTCGGTGGTGCCCCAAAATTCCTAATGAGTTCATTTTTACATGATTAATTTAATCCAGTAACAATTAAACATAGTGGTTAATTATTTGATAAATAACAGTCATTACATTAATGAGAGTCATGTCACGACACTAGACATAAAGCTTAAACTAACTAGGCATCTATAGATGCTCCGCATATAAACAAAGATTGAATAACACTTAACTCTCACATTAGGGGGTGAGTGAAACTAAACCATGATAGACTAAACAATGCTATACAAGCAATAACATCTCACCCATCATTATAAGTCTCAATTTCTGATTGAAAAGCATCAGCAGAAAATTCAAACACATTCCTGGCCTGTATTTGGCCACTTAGATGGCTGACACAGCAGTTCTTTATCCTCAGCCAGGGAGCTTGCTTGACAAGAACAATTCGGCCTCATTCGGGTTGTCAAACGTACGTGCTGATCCCTCGACTGTCACCTTAAACCCGGGCTGGGATGAGGAATCCATATGTTGGCTGCCCGGCATTTCTTGCGTAACTCATCATACTCTTTCCGTTGGTTCCTCACCTCCAAAAAGATGAGATCTGTAAGATCTGGGAAGAAAGACAACTACAACGGAGCCAGGGTAAGGGGGAACTTTTGACTGGCTTGAGGACGAGATCCCTGGTCTGGGGACAGCGTAGCCGTGTGATGAATGGCCTTGGTGGCCCGCCCTTGGCTGGCTTCGTTGCCTGTAATCTGTGTGAGCGGTCGATCAGGATGGCCGTTTTGGAGTGTTCACTCCACAGCAGTGCCGGTCTCAGCTCTGATACAAATTCAGTGGGTTTCCCGTTCTCAGTGTCCTCCTGGATCCCAAATATTTGAATGTTCGTGCGTCTCGAATGCGATTCAAGCATTTCCAGTTGGACTTTCAGTGTTTTGTTGTATTTTATTAACGTTGTGCATTGTTTCTCAATGTCCTGAAGCCTGGCCTTGTGATCCACCTTTGTTCTTAGTAAGTTTATAGTGGCCAGTAGGTCACTTTGAGTAAATTTTGTGAGGAGCTCTTGGGAGCTTGCATCTTCAGTTAACTCCACATGGGTCTGCAATGTTGACATTGGTTCGTTTTCTGTCTCATACAAATGATCTTGTTAGGCTCCACCTTTTTTGACGCCTTTTCCTTTTGTCATATTGCCAGACAATATTTGAAGTCATAGGTTTGTTTCAAAATTGAGCAGAGCTCTAGGAAAACACATTTCTTCCACAGCACGCTCTCTAGAGCCCCCATTCGGAGACTTGTCCCAAAGCCTCTCCTGCGTTGTCTTGGCTGTATGCTTAGGGTCGTTGTCCTGTTGGAAGGTGAACCTTCGCCCCAGTCTGAGGTCCTGAGCGCTCTGGAGCAGGTTTTCATCAAGGATCTCTCTGTACTTTGCTCCGTTCATCTTTTCCTTGATCCTGGCTAGTCTCCCAGTCCCTGCCACTGAAAAGCATCCCCACGGCATGATGCTGCCAGCACCATGCTCCACCGTAGGGATGGTGCCAAGTTTCCTCCAGAAGTGATGCATGGCATTCAGACCAAAGAGTTCAATCTTGTTTTCATCACACCAGAGGATCTTGTTTCTCATGGTCTGAGAGTCTTTAGGTGCCTTTTAGCAAACTCCAAGCGAGCTGTCATGTGCCTTTTACTGAGGAGTGGCTTCCATCTAGCCACTCTACCATAAAGGCCTGATTTGTGGAGTGCTGCAGAGATGGTTGTCCTTCTGGAAGGTTCTCCCATCTCTACAGAAGAACTATAGAGCTCTGTCAGAGTGACTATCTGGTTTCTTGGTTATCTACCTGACCAAGGTCCTTCTCCCCCCCTTTGCTCAGTTTGGTCTGGCGGCCAGCTCTAGGAAGAGTCTTGGTGGTTCCAAAATTCTTCCATGTAAGAATGATGGGAGGCCACTGTGTTCTTGGGGACCTTCAATGCTGCAGAAATGTTCTGGTATCCTTCACCAGATCTGTGCCTCGACACAATCCTTTCTCCGAGCTCTACGGACAATTCCTTTGATAGCATGGCTTGGTTTTTGCTCAGCAGTGGTATCATATATAGACAGGTGTGCTTTTCCAAATCGTCCAATCAATTGAATTTACCACAGGTAAACTGCAATCAAGTTGTAGAAACATCTCAAGGATGATCAATGAAATAGGATCCACCTAAGCTCAATTTCGAGTCTCATAGCAGAGGTTCTGAATACTTATGTTAAATGAGGTATTTAAAAAAAAAAAATTTGCAAAACTGTCTAAAAACGTATTTTTGCTTTGTCATTGTGGGATTTTGTGTGTAGATTGCTGAGTATTTCTCAACCTTGTGTGATAATTGTTTTACCATCCACATGATTTAATACAATATAAAAAATATGAATGTCAAATATAGGTTCAAGCAGCAATGAACGTGTTCACAGGATGACAGAAACAACACAGGATCAGTTGGACAACAAAGCAAGCACTCTGTCAGGTAAGAACACTGTGCAATCAGTGAAAACATTACCATGTTTATCTCTCAAAATTACAAGGATGGCTACAAAGTTTAGTCTAGTGCTGTTGGTTGATTATCTTGCTTAAATTCATTAGAACGCTAATTAATGAGTCTACATAACTAATCTGGAGTGAATCTGACTTATGGTTCATGGGAAGAAGATTATTAATGTATTTGAATGCAGAAACAAATTGTTCTCAAAACCTTTAAAGACTGAAGTACGGCCTCTTTTCTAGAATCAGATACCTATATTGTCACGTTCTGACCTTTATTTCCTTTGTTTTGTATTTATTTAGTATGGTCAGGGCGTGAGTTGGGTGGGCAGTCTATGTTTGTTTTTCTAGGTTTGGGGTATTTCTATGTTTCGGCCTAGTATGGTTCTCAATCAGAGGCAGGTGTCATTAGTTGTCTCTGATTGAGAATCATACTTAGGTAGCCTGGGTTTCACTGTGTGTTTGTGGGTGATTGTTCCTGTCTCTGTGTTTGCACCAGATAGGACTGTTTAGGTTTTTGCACATTTATTGTTTTGTTAGTAATTTCATGTCTAGTTCCTTTATTAAAATAACATGAATAACCACCATGCTGCATTTTGGTCCGCTTCTCCTTCACCACAGGAAAACCCTTACATATATGAATGAACAGGCAGGTCCAGCTTAATTCTGGTATTAGGCAATGGGCTATCGATTTAATTTAAACAAATGTTATATGGCCTTTGCTATAGTAATATATTGCAGTTGGCTGACTGGTTCCCTGAGTGACGTCAACCCCACTGTTTCAGAACGCCAAATGTCAAGACCGTACAAAAGTACTTTGCAAACCGTTGGTTTAAAAATGAATGCCTACATTCCAAATTTGATCCTGTAGTTCATGAGAAGATTTTTTTAATATATATTAGAGAATGCGCTAATATGCATCTACTGATATAGTGTGGCCATCTTTGAATGCATCAATGTTATTTTCTCAAACTCTTTTGGGATGAGTCCAAAGACCACATTTGGAGTGAATCTGACTTTTATTCCATGAGAAAAATATGTTGTATTATTATTTTAAGAACTGTCGTTACATAGTCAAAAGGTTCATTGTTAATAGTATCCTTTTTTTTAGGATATCAGTGCCAAACTTAACATGGTTCATCATGGTAATGTATTTGATGACCTTCAAATGTTTCAAGTTGATATGCCATTGTGGAAGGGATTTACAAAGGATTTAAATGGAAAGATAAAATCTGATTTCCTGATTTATCAGTATCTCAGCCATCTCTTAACCAATCCCTTAGGTATTCCCAAACTTAGGTACCACATGTACCGTGGGCCTACAGTTGAAGTTGGAAGTTTACATACACCTTAGCCAAATACATTTAAACTCAGTTTTCCACAATTCCTGACATTTAATCCTAGTAAATATTCGCTGTCTTAGGTCAGTTAGAATCACCACTTTATTTTAAGAATGTGAAATGTCAGAATAATAGTAGCGAGAATGATTTATTTCAGCTTTTATTTATTTCATCACATTCCCAGTGGGTCAAAAGTTTACATACACTCAATTAGTATTTGGTAGCATTGCCTTTACATTGTTTAACTTGGGTCAAACAATTTGGGTAGCCTTCCACAAGCTTCCCACAATAAGTTGGGTGAATTGTGGCCCATTCCTCCTGACAGAGCTGGTGTAACTGAGTCAGGTTTGTAGGCCTCCTTGCTTGCACATGCTTTTTCAGTTCTGCCAACAAATTTTCTATGGGATTGAGGTCAGGGCTTTGTGATGGCCACTCCAATACCCTGACTATGTTGTCCTTAAGCCATTTTGCAACAACTTTGGAAGTATGCTTGGGATCATTGTCCATTTGGAAGACCCATTTGCGACCAAGCTTTAACTTCTTGACGGATGTCTTGAGATGTTGCTTCAATATTTCCACATAATGTTCCTCCCTCATGATGCTATCTATTGTGTGAAGTGCACCAGTCACTCCTGCAGAAAAGCACCACCACAACATGATGCTGCCACCTCCATGCTTCACGGTTGGGATGGTGTTCTTCTGCTTGCAAGCCTCCCCCTTTTTCCTCCAAGCATAACGATGGTCCTCATTGCCAAACAGTTCTATTTTTGTTTCATCAGATCAGAGGATATTTCTCCAAAAGTACGATCTTTGTCCCCATGTGCAGTCGCAACCCGTAGTCTGGCTTTTTAATGGCGGTTTTGGAGCAGTGGCTTCTTACTTGCTGAGCAGCCTTTCAAGTTGTGTTGATATTGGACTAATTTCTCTGTGGATATAGATAATTTTGTACCTGTTTCCTCCAGCATCTTCACAAGGTCCTTTACTGTTGTTCTGGGATTGATTCTCACTTTTCGCACTAAAGTACGTTCATCTCTAGGAGCCAGAACGCGTCTCCTTCCTGAGTGGTATGACGGCTGCATGGTCCCATGGTGTTTATACTTGCATACTATTCTTTGTACAGATGAACGTGGTACCTTCAGGTGTTTGGAAATTGCTGCCAAGGATGAACCAGACTTGTGGAGGTCTACATTTTATTTTCTGAGGTCCTGGCTGATTTTAAATTTCTTTCCCAGGATGTCAAGCAAAGAGGCACTGAGTTTGAAGGTAGGCCTTGAACTACATCACAGGTACACCTCCAATTGACTCAAATGATGTCAATTAGCCCATCAGAAGCTTCTAAAGCCATGACATCATTTTCTGGAATTTTCCAAGCTGTTTAAAGGCACAGTCAACTTAGTGTATGTAAACTTCTGACCCACTGGAATTGTGATACTGTGAATTATAAGTGAAATAATCTGTCTCTAAACAATTGTTGGAAAAATTACTTGTGTCATGCACAACGTAGATGTTGTAACCGACTTGCCAAAAGTATAGTTTGTTAACAAGAAATTTGTGGAGTGGTTGAAGAACGAGTTTTAATGACTCCAACCTAAGTGTATGTAAACTTCCGACCTCAACAGTACACACCGAATTTCCATACCGAATGATATTTGGATGTATGGTTTATGAGAATGCGTTTTTCAAATATTTTTCCGAAATGTCCATAATGGAGGAAAATCTGTCCTGAGCCCTTGAGGCACATTTGTTCAGCATTAGGAAAGACACCTTACATACAAAAGGTCAAACAAGACAACAGATAAGACAGCTTATAACAGGGCCACCTATTTGCCAATCGGTGCAATTCAGTTTGACCAAGTTACTCGTGAAAAGTTATCAATCTATGCTTGAGTTATTTCTATGCTTGAGTTATTTATGCTGAGGCAGTGAAGAGAGTGGTAGAGAAAGATCCTAAGAGGCTAATGTCAAATACAATTGTTAGACATGGAAATATAGGTATACCTCTCTTTAATGCAACCGCTGTGTCAGATTTCAAAAAAACTTTACGGAAAAAGCAAACCATGCAATAATCTGAGACGGCGCTCAGAAAATAAATACAATAACCGCCATGTTGGAGTCAACAGAAATCCGAAATGACATTATAAATATTCTCTTACCTTTGATGATCTTCATCAGAATGCACTCCCAGGAATCCTAGTTCCACAATAAATGCTTGATTTGTTCGATTATGTCCAAGTAGCTACTTTTGTTAGCGCATTTAGTACAGAAATCCAAACGCTCGTGCAGGTCCATCTGAACGTCGGACAAAAACTTTAAAAAGTTATATTACAGGTTGATGAAACTTGTCAAACTAAGTATAGAATCAATCATTAGGATGTTGTTATCATAAATCTTCAATAAAGTTCCAACCAGATAATTCCTTTGTCTGTAGAGAAGCCATGGAACGCAGGTCGCTAATCATGGGAATTGCGTGTGACCAGGACCTGGCACCTCTGCCAGACATCTGACTCATTCAGCTCTCATTCAGCTCCACAACACAGTAGAATCCTCATTCAAGTTTCTAAAGACGGTTGACATCTAGTGGAAGCCCTAGGAAGTGCAACTTTACCCATATCCCACTGTGTATTCAATAGGGGCTGAGTTCAAAAACTACAAACCTCAGATTTTCCACTTCCTGTTTGGATTTCTTCTCAGGTTTTTGCCTGCCATATGAGTTCTGTTATACTCACAAACATAAATCAAACAGTAGAAACTTCAGAGTGTTTTCTATCCAATACTAATAATAATATGCATATATTAGCAACTGGGACTGAGGAGCAAGCCGTTGACTCTGGGCACCTCTGGGCACCTTTCATTCAAACTACTCAATACTGCCCCTGCAGCCATAGAAAAAATATGTTGTGGTGGCAGCTGCAGAGAAGTACTTTGGTGTACAAGATTTTACTGCAGAAGAGTTACGCGGTTTATTGAACAATAGTGTCCCGTCCTCCCAGGCTGCCGGCCTGGTGTAGGATCAGATAGGGTCAAATAGTGGAATAGAGGTGAGGTTTTAATGGGTGTAGGGTTTATTGGTAGGGCAATTTTTCTTCCCTTTCCCCCAGTCCTCTTTCCCTCTCCTTTGTGTCACAGTGTAATGAATTCACACTGTAGAACAGTAGGCGGACACAATCCACACAGTACTTGGCGACATGCATCTCTAAAGAATGTTTGCGGACTGCCATAATACTATAGAAGAAGAAGAAGAAATAGAAGAATAAGCCACTCATCCTACTCAAAAAAGGAAGGAAAACAAAACTTACCTCTGGTACTCTTGCTCCGTTTGTTAGTGTATGTATCAAAATGGCAGAGGCCATGGACTATCAGTTGTTCTATCCATCTGCATGTACTTAAGGATGCGGTGACTATTTCCTGTGGATACAGATACTATATGGGTACCTAGCAGATTGTAACGGGTTAATGTGATGCTACATTAGCCATTACAGGTTAGATACTGTTTGGCATAGCACAGAGAATGTTCTACCAACCTTACCTTGGCAATACTTCCTCAATTCCTGACTTGGAAGACATCCAATGTCTTCTAAACATCCATGTCTTGTTGCAGGGAGTTAATTTGAATTTAGAAAATGCTCCGTTATTAAATTAAATTGTTTTGCTCCATGAAGTAATCCAACAATGTAATCCATTAAGTAATCCAACAATGTGTACGCCGCCATCACATCTGCTCTCATTAATCGAGACAGGGGCGTATTCATTACACTGACTCTGTTGCAAAACGTTTCATAAACGGAAATAACGGAACAAAACAAGGAGGGAACTACCTGAATTTATCCAATAGAAATTCACATTTTTGTTCAACTGTTTGGACTAATTATTAAGCCCATGGAGAGTGTCATCATGACATGCGCCACTTTGGGGTGGACACCCACCTGTCTCAATCAATGAGAGATATGAAATAGACAAGATGACGGCATACACATTGTTGGATTACTTCATAGAGCAAAACATTGATTTAGTTTAATAATAGAGAATTTTCTAAATTCAAATGAACCCCCAGCAACTAGATGTTTAGAAGACATTGGTTGTCTTCCAAGTTGGGAATTGAGGGCTGCTTGGATCAGGATGATCTGAAGGGTGTTTATAGCTGTCCCCTGTGTAAGGAAAGGACAACTCCAAGCTGCGCTTCCAGCTCACTGTAATGTTGGACCTGTAGATGTGGAGCGTGATTTTTGTGCTGGGAGAACTCAAATCCGTCAAGTCCTGTCTGATGTGTCCGGCCTCTTATGTTGAGACTCACCTCCTCCAGCCTCACTATGAAGTAGCACCATTAAAGAAGCACAAGCTGGTTAAAGCGTTTACACAACTACAGCCCACTGGGAAAAAAACTGGTAGAATCAATGTTGTATACACATAATTTCAACCCAAAATGAAATGTGATGATGATGAATTAACGTGGAAAACTGATTGGCTTTTTTTTTTTTTCAGTCATTAATGCAAGAGAATTTTGTATTTTTTTCACCCAGATTTTTACCTAAATCCAAAGACATGGTGACCGTTTTTGTTGAGATCCCGTTGAATTCACGTTAGTTGACAACTCAACCAAATGTACACATAAATCAAAACTAGACGTTGAACTGACATCTGTGCCCAGTGGGAGGGAAAGATCTGTTCCCATCATGACAAACTACTGGAGATTTACTGCTCTACCGATCAGCAGTGTATCTGTTATCGTTGTACGATGGATGAACATAAAAGCCATGATACAGTCTCAGCTGCAGCAGAAAGGACGGAGAAACAGGTAAGGATGGGAACTCCAATGTTAGATATAACATATAAACAGTCTAACTATAATTAATAATTATAGATTTATTTCATATAGCACTTTTCATTACATGTTGAACCTCAAAGTTGCTTTGAAAACAAAATAAACATATTATTTAACTAAACAAATGTAGGGATATGGCAGTTGTTAGGATAAATTACATAGGTTTTTGAGGAATACATTGAAACTTATTAAAGGGATACTTTGGGACTTTGGCAATGAGACCCTTTATCTACTTCCCCAGTCAGATGCCTCTGTGTCCAGAATGAAGGAAGTTAAAGGTAGTTTCGCAAGCCAATGCTAACTAGCATTAGTGCAATGACTGGAAGTCCACGAGTTCATTTGACTCTGGGGAAGTAGATGAATGGCCTCATTGCCAAAATCCAGAAGTATCCCTAAGTTCGTATTGGGTAAATCCATTTGAATTCAATCACATGTTGACAGCATCCCTTTTGATTTAAACAAAAATTTCCATAGATGTTTGCCCATGGAAGACAGTGACTTTTTGGACCTGAATTCCAAAACAGTCAGGAGTTAAAGGTGCTCAAAGTTGACCCATTTTGCATACCCCATCATACCATGAGACATCCATGTCTTCATCCCCGGGAAAGATTAACGGTTGAGTTTAGTATCATTTGAAAGTTTACAAACAGAATTGTCAAACTATTTTATTATTTCTTCAAACATTTCACATCAATTACCTGAAAAGGCGTAAAATCTGATTTTTTTCATATTCACATATGTTGTAGCTTAGACCCTATTTCCCATCATTTGAGGTTGTGTTGTACACAACATGCTCTTGAATACAGGTGGGTTTAATTTCAATCATAATATAATTCACAGAATGGACCTATCCCTTCAGACCACTGCAACTTAGCTGGTACACCTTTGAAATTGAAATTGAATTGACATTTTACCTTCTAATTACTACCACAAAGATCTACCCACCATCGAATGTCAACTGAACGGATTGTGTCTGTTCTATTATCTATACTGAAATGATTTGGCAAGGGTCCCCAGATCCTAAAAAAGTTAAACAGCTGCACCATTGACAGCATCCTGACCGGTTGCATCACTGCATGGTATGGCAAATGCTCGCAATCTGACAGTAAGACGCTACAGAGGGTAGTGTGTATGGCTCAGTACCAAACTGGGGCCAAGCTTCCTGCCATCCAGGACCTATATAATAGGCATGTCAGAAGAAAGCCCATTCAAATTGTCAGAGACTCCATTCACCCAAGTCATAGACTGTTTTCTCTGCTACCGCACGGCAAGCGGTACTGGAGCGCCAAGTCTAGGACCAAAAGTGTCCTTAACAGCTTCTACCCCAAGCCATAAGACTGGGGAACTATTAATCAAATGGCCACTGGACTATGTATATAGAATAGAGTCCAATTAGATGATTAAAGTGTGGTAACTATATTTTGTACTTCTTTTTTTTTTTTTTTTTTTTTTTTTTTTTTGACACTTAGGAAGTGATACGGCTACAAACAAGTTCCCCATATAACCACCAGTCAGTACCACAATGCCGCTCATTTGGGGAAGAAATGTAATGATGTATTGCGTGAGTGTTGTGCGTCATTAACGTCTGCCTAGATCCACCAGCCTGGACAACTGGACGACGTGTCCGGAATGACAATCCACAACCAAGACTTCCCCTGACTATTCTTTTGGTGGTCTGCAGCTTGCAGGAATCCTTCCAGGTTAAACCACCAGAGGGGGACTGCTACGATGATCCACAAACCAGGACATCCCATGGTCATTTTTGTGGTGGGTTGCAACTTGCAGAACCTTCCAAGATTGAACCCACCAGAGGTGGACTGTCATGACTGTCCTGTGAGGTTTCAAATGGGTCAGATCTGGTTTGTAATGAATAGACTTCAACCAGACCCTCTCTTACAGGGAATCAACTCTGTAGTTCTGTTCAGGACTACACATGTAAATACATTCATGATTTCTTACTCCAAACGGGTGGCAATTTGTGTGATTACTGTGAGAGTAGTTCTAAATGTAGCAATGTATTATGTCTCTGTCCCTCTCTCTCTCTCGCCCTCTCCATGTCTTTTTGTAAAAAGCCGCCATATTGTGTCAGTCCGCTAGGGACCTTTTTCTAATGTATTAAGTGTGTATGTTTATCCTGTGTTATTATTTAGTTAGCTAGTAATAAATCATTAAACCAATTTGTGTAGTACTGAATCATAAGTAAGGTTGGTGTTTTTGAAGATGCAGGAGGCAGGTGCTACGACTGTTCAGAATTTTATATTTGAGTTTCTTCAAATAGACACTCTTTGCCTTGATGACAGCTTTGCACACTCTTGCCATTCTCTTACCATCTTCATGAGATAGTCACCTTGAATGCATTTCAATTAACAGGTGTTCCTTCTTAAAAGTTAATTTGTGGAATTTCTTTCCTTCTTAATGCGTTTGAGCCAACCAGTTGTGTTGTGACAAGGTGGGGGGGCAGGGTATAGAGGAGAAGAGCCCTATTTTGGTAAAAGATAAAGTCCACATTATGGCAAGAACAGCTCAAATAAGAAAAGGGGAACGACAGTCCATCATTACTTTAAGACAAAACGTTCAGTCAGTTTGGAACCTTTCAAGAACTTTGAAAGTTTCTTCAGGTGCAATCGCAAAAACCATCAAGCACTATGATGAAACTGGCTCTCATGAGGACCGCCACAGGAATAGAAGACCCAGAATTACCTCTGCTGCAGAGGATAAGTTCATTCGAGTTACTAGCCTCAGAAATTGCAGCCCAAATAAATGCTTCATATAGCTGAATTTAAATCTCTCCCCGTGTTTTCAGTTACAGTTGGGGACTGTAATTAGGTGTGAGCAGTGCAAGAGGTGAGCTAATGAGTTGTGCTCCAATTTTACTGGGGATAGCTTTATTTGTGACCTACAGGTACAAATTAGAATTGTGCAATAGAAGAGCATAAGATAGTTGCCACAGAGTTGTTACACTGAGTTAGTTAGTTAAGTTATTGTTGTTCCAATGTTATTTATATTCCATTCCAATATTATATTTCAAAGATTTTAGTTGAAAAGAGGGACATATAAGTTTATCATGTGCACAAATTAGTTTACGTCCCTGTTAGTGAGCATTTCTCCTTTGCCAAGATAATCCATCCACCTGACAGGTGTGGCATATCAAGAAGCTGATTGTACAGCATGATACTTCACAGGTGCACCTTGTGCTTGGTACAATAAGGCCATTCTTAAATGTGCAGTTCTGTCACACAACACAATACCACAGATGTCTACATGTTGAAGGAGTGTGCAAATGGCATGCTGACGACAGGAATGTCCACCAGAGCTGTTTCCAGAGATTGTTATGTTAATTCTCTACCATAAGCTGCCTCCAACATCGTTTTAGAGAATTTGTCAGTACATCCAACCGGCCTCACAACCACAGACCACATGTATGGCGTCATGTCAGCGAGCGGTTTTCTGCCATTTATTCGCCTGCAATCACCTCATGTTTCAGCATGATAATGCACGGTCCCATGTCACAACATCTGTAACGAATTCCTAGAAGCTGAAAATGTCCCAGTTCATCCATGACCGGCATACTCACCAGACATGTCACCCATAAAGCATGTTTGGGATGCTCTGGATCAACGTGTACAACAGCGTGTTCCAGTTCCCTCCAGTATCCAGCAACTTCGCACAGCAATTGAAGAGGAGTTGGACAAGTTGTGGAGTTGTGTGTAGATTGATGAGGGAATAAACAATTGCATCCATTTTAGAATACGGCTGCAACATAACTAAATGTGGACTGAACTTCTTCCATTTAAGAATCATGGAGGGCACTGTGTTCTTGGGGACCTTCAATGCTGCAGAAATGTTTTGGTATCCTTCTCCTAATCTGTGGCTCGACACAATCCTGTCTCGGAGCTCTATGGAAAATTCCTTCGACCTCATGGCTTGGTTTTTGCTCTGACATGCAATGTCAACTGTGGGACCTTATATAGACAGGTGTGTGCCTTTCCATATCATGTCCAATCAATGGAATTTACCACAGGTGGACTCCGATCAAGATGTAGAATCATCTCAAGGATGATCAACGGAAACAGGATGCACCAGAGCTTCATTTCAAGTCACATAGCAAAGGGCCTTCAGGCTCATGTCAATAACGTATTTATTTCTGTTTTTTATTTGTAATAAATCAGCAAAAATGTCTAAACTTGTTTTTGCTTTGTCATTGTGAGGTATTGTGTGTAGATTGATTATGAAAACAATTAATTTAATACATTTTTGAATAAGGGTGTAACGTAAGAAAATGTGGGAAAAGTGAAGGTGTCTGAATACTTTCCGAATGCACTATATATATTATATGAATATCTAAACACTGAGTGCCCTGAGAACAGCCTCAATTCGTTTGGCCATGGACTCTACAAGGTTTCGAAAGTGTTCCACAGGGATGCTTGCCCATGTTGACTCCAATGCTTCCCATAGTTGTGTCAAGTTGGCTTTGGGTGGTGGACAATTCTTGATACACACGGGAAACTGTTGAGCTTGAAAAACTCTGCAGCTTTGCTGTTCTTGACACAAACCAGTGTTTCACTTGTCTCAAGCCTTAAAAATCCTTATTTATAATCTGCACTGATTGAAGTGGATTTAACAAGTGACATCAATAAGGATCATAGCTTTCACCTGGATTCATCTGGTCAGTCTGTCATGGAAAGAGCACGTGTCCTTAATGTTTTTAACACTCAGTGTAGATACTGTATGTATTGAAGGATCCCTGTTGTGGAGGGTCACACTAAGGGTAAAGTTAGTTAGTAATTTGTCCACAAGAGGGTGATCTCAACCAACACAAATCAGTGTCTAGACTAAAGTGAGCTGCAGTTCATATGCTTGTCCATAGAGATGGAAACGTAACATTTTGTTATTAAAGATATCAGTTGTGGAGGTAGAGCTTAAGTATCAACTAAATTATGTTTCATTCTATGGCAGCAATATGTTTAAATTCTGTGTACAAAGGTAAGATTTTAGGTTTTAAATTTCAATAAAAGTCAAATACAGTTTTCCACTCAGCGTATCAGAGCCCGGGTACACATTTAGGTTCACAAGTGAGTCTAGAGGCCTGTGTGTGATTTGTTTATGTGACCCTTTGTATACTGACAACTATAATATTTACTATCCATCTCATTTTCGGGAATGCTTTAAAAAAAAACCGGCAGATGTAGAAAAGGTAATTAATTGTCATACTTGACTAAAAGTAAAGATACCTTTTATAGAAAAAGACAAAAGTGAAAGTCACCCAGTAAATTTCTACTTGAGTAAAAGTCTAAGAGTATTTGCTTTTAAATATACTTAAGAATCAAAAGTAAATGGAATTGCTAAAATGTACTCAAAAGTAAAAGTAAAAATATAATCCTTTTCAAATTCCTTATATTAAGCAAACCAGACGGCACAATTTTTTTTTTCTTTCTTTTTTTATTGACGGATAACCAGGGGACACACTCCAACACGCATAATTTACAAATGAAGCATTTGTGTTTAGTGAGTCCGCCAAATCAGAGGCAGTAGGGATCACAAGGGATGTTCTCTTGATTAGTGTTTGAATTGGACAATTTTCCTGTCACAATGTAATGGGTACTTTTGGGTGTCAGGAAAGTAAAAGGTACAAAAATATAAACAGTAAATTAATACAGATACTCCAAAAAACGACTCAAGTATTTTTACTTTACATCACTGAAAAACGGAAGCATAACGGCCCAATGGAAGTGAGTGTGGTGGGGCGGGGAGGCGGTGAAAAAATTCCGCATTTCCCAACTTTATGCAAATCACCAGCGGCAAACGGTAGGCGATGACCAATCATATCGAGTGGTTCCAATGACGAGTTGTCACTGTGACCCAACGTGGGAGACCTTTTTCATAAAAGATAGCTGACAAAAATATTGGGATGGAAGTAAATGTAAGAACACCGAGCAAACATTTAAACGCAACATTCAACAATTTCAAAGATTTTACTGAGTTACAGTTCATATAAGGAAATCAGTCAATTGAAATAAATAAATTAGGCCATAGAAGAACTGGGACATTTTCAAATTGTGTACAGATCCTTGCGGCATGGGGCCTGTGCATTATCATGGTGAAACATGAGGTGATTGTGGCGGATGAATGGCACAACAATGGGCCTCAGGATCTCGTCACGGTATCTCTCTGTGCATTCAAATTGCCATTGATAAATTGTTGTCCCTAGCTTATACCTGCCCATAACATAACCCCACTGCCACTATTGGGCACTCTGTTCACAATGTTGACATCAGCAAATCGCTTGCCCATACAACGCCATACACGCTGTCTGCCATCTGTCCGGTACAGTTGAAACCGGGATTCATCTGTGAAGAGCACACTTCTCCAGAATGACAGTGTCCATCTAAGGAGAGCATTTGCACACTGAAGTCGGTTACGATGTCGAACTGCAGTCAAGTCAAGACCCTGCTTTTCATGCTGCTGGGACTGTGAAGGCATTCACCGCAGCCTCGAGACCCCACATAGTGTAGCCTACGAATTCGTTGTCTGATAATCTTTTTTTATTTCGCTGTGTAAATTGACTGGATATATTCACTGCATTAAGACTAACATTGAGCTTATTAATAATGGACTAATATGCATATGCTTCTAACTTAGGCTATTAGGCTACATCTCAAGTCTGTCTTCATTGTTCTGTTACACAATAACGAACCTGGCCTCTCCGCTGCCACTTAAATCTTATGGAGTCACAGGAAAAGCCAGACAACAAAAGGTTGTTGGACATGTATTTCAGCTTATGTTCTTGAGCCTAGTAATAGCCTTTTGGAGGAGAGATGCACGCTTGCTCTTTCTTGCTTAATGTAAAATAGGCTACAGTTTTAAGAACGGGCGGGGATTTGGAAAGGAGAAGCCCATATTTCTCTATAGTAGGCCTAACACCGATTACATACTGACAAAATGCACATTATGAGTGGCCTGCTAATGTACCTTTCTGGACCTTCTAAACAGTCGAAAATAGGCCCAAATTGATCCAAGTGCTTGCATAATCAAACCTAGGCTGTAGGCCTATGCAGTTATTTCGGCATGAACCAAAACTGTACGTTTGGGTGGTTATTCAAATTTGTCTACATTACTGCAGTTTACAGCCTTGGACAATAATTGTGTACTCACTTGATAACAAGCCCAGGTAGGTATAATTTTCTTGTTTAAAAATGTAGGCTTAATCCATAGTGGAGCGTTGAGTGCCTGAGAACCACAGAGCCAGCCTTTAGGAACTCATTACAGATCTGCCATTTTATAATCTGTTAACGTTTTTTATTTTATACTTCAATATTTAGCTCATGAATGGCCTAATATCTAGATAATATTTTGCCTCTTTCTTCGGCTACACATCAATAGCCTCTCCCATCTGTTCCCGTGTGTAATAGGTTGTACCCCATGCAAGTAGGCCTAACTATAGTAGGCCTAACACCGATTACATACTGACAAAATGCACATTATGAGTGGCCTGCTAATGTACCTTTCTGGACCTTCTAAACAGTCGAAAATAGGCCCAAATTGATCCAAGTGCTTGCATAATCAAACCTAGGCTGTAGGCCTATGCAGTTATTTCGGCATGAACCAAAACTGTACGTTTGGGTGGTTATTCAAATTTGTCTACATCACTGCAGTTTACAGCCTTGGACAATAATTGTGTACTCACTTGATAACAAGCCCAGGTAGGTATAATTTTCTTGTTTAAAAATGTAGGCTTAATCCATAGTGGAGCGTTGAGTGCCTGAGAACCACAGAGCCAGCCTTTAGGAACTCATTACAGATCTGCCATTTTATAATCTGTTAACGTTTTTTATTTTATACTTCAATATTTAGCTCATGAATGGCCTAATATCTAGATAATATTTTGCCTCTTTCTTCGGCTACACATCAATAGCCTCTCCCATCTGTTCCCGTGTGTAATAGGTTGTAGACCATGCAAGCCTCTCCGGAATAGACCATTCTTCTTCTCATGACATTCCAGGAAATGCTATAGGCTACAAAAGCTATAGAACAGTAATTTTGATCATTTTTATTATAAACCTATTCGGGGAAAGAAGCAGGTTTGTTCTTGTTAATTGCTTAATGTAAAACAGGCCTATGGCATAGAAAATGCATGTTGAGGAAAGTTGAGGAGAGAAAGTGCATTGCTGTGATCACTTTTGGCCAAACGTCGTTGCACTTATGCATTGCAAAAGTTGTACAGGACAGAGAGATGAGCACAGTAAACAAGAAGACCCAAAGGAATTGACAACCATTAGAAAAATGGAAATCACTTGCAAACCACTTGATCAAGGAGGCAATTACATAGGCCTACTGTAAAAGATGCACAGGCTAAACAGCATTTGTTGTTGAATTTCTACTATAATTTCTACTAAGTTACTATATTTTTCATTATGCCTACATTTGAACAATTATTTGCAGTTATGTAGCCTATAGTTTATCATTATAGTTATCATTATTGGCTTGGTGGATGGCGCTTAACTCTAACACAACACAACTAATGTTATCACTGCAGAACTAGTAGGTCTATCTAACGTTAGCAAACTTGAATGAAATAAATATAAAATTACACTTAATACATTTATACCCTGTTTTCTCCCCAATTTAATGGTATCCAATTGATAGTTACAGTCTTGTCTCATAACTGCAACTCCCATACGGACTTGGGAGAGGCAAAGGTCAAGAGTCATGCATCCTCCAAAACACAATCCAACCACTGCTTCTTGACACAATGCCCACTTAACCCAGAAACCAGCCGCACCAATGTGTTGGAGGAAGCACCATGCACCTGGCTACCGTGTAAGCGTGCACTCCACCTGGCTCACCACAGGAGTCACTAGCGCATGATGGGACAAGGACATCCGTGCCGGCCAAATCCTCACCTAACCCGGACAATGCTGGGTAAATTGTGCAGCCGGCTGCGACAGAGCCTGGACTCGAACCCAGAATCTCTACTGGCACAGCTAGCACTGCGATGCAGTGCCTTAGACCACTGCACCACTCGGGAGGCCATCAATACCTATACACTTACACTTGTTTACTTGACTTTTATACTCTATAAATTGAGTCCTTCAAATAATTTACTCTGGCAAATTTGCCACCTTCGGCCTGCAGTAAGGAAGTAAAGCGGAAAGTCGAAATCCATCACTTCCGTTGTTTGGCTGTGCCCATAGCAACGTTCGAAAATGAGGTGGACAGGCAAGTGCAGAATTTGTAAGGAACCATGTTTACCCACAAAACCAGGAGAGTAAAGAGAACAGACAGACACTTTGACCTGTTCATCATGACCAAAGAGCCACCACCTTGGGTCTTGACAGTTGACCTTTGCTGATTTGACCAAGCATGAGGGGTGGAGAAGAGGGGGCAGGGGAGTGCAGGGCAGCCCAGCACTGAGCATCCGTCCTAGGGGCTGACAGGGAGACCTCTTCCCAGCCTATCTGGAGCCCAGCCCAGGGCCCTGACCTTTGGAGGGGGCTGGTGGACCCCAGTCGACCCAGGCACAGGTGACCCTGATGCTGATGACGGTTTAGCTCTGGGAGCTGCTTCACCTTTAACATGGGTCGGTCACCCTGCCATGTCAGGGTAGGTACAGGAGAGCTACAGAGGTCATGCCAGTATGCATTTGGAAAGACCATGGTTACGGCCCCTTCAAGGATTTTAAAGGAAATTACTGTTATATGGAAACTCCTAACTCAGCAGCTCCCAAACTAGGGGTTGCAACCCCTTGCGGGGTCGCCTGATATGAACATGGGGTCACGTGAGAATTTACAAAATCCTGGGAAAAAAATGATATAAAACAAAATATATTATAATAACATTCTTTGCATCTCAAAGCATTGTAATGTGGTTAACCTAAAAAAATCTAAATTTAAACTATTCAAATCTAAAATAATAAATTCAACCAGAGAGTATCCTTAGATCATAGGAAAAGGCCGCACTTGACGGTTGCATTTGAATCATTCCCACGGTGAATGGCTCGCTAGGCTATTGTAACGCTCGTCGTCGTAAGGAAGAGTGGACCAAAGCGCAGTGTGGAAAGTGTTCATGATCTTTATTGTCAAGAATCACTCAAACAAAAATAACGAATACAAAAAAACGAAAGCGAACAGTTCCATCAGGCACAAATACTAAATGGAAGAAAACACCCCACAAAACCCAAACGGAAAATGACAACTTATATATGATCCCCAATCAGAGACAACGATAGACAGCTGCCTCTGATTGGGAACCACACTAGGCAAAAACAACGAAGAAATAGAAAACATAGATTCTCCTACCCGAATCACACCCTGACCTAACCAAACATAGAGAATGAATAAATAAGGATCTCTAAGGTCAGGGTGTGACAGCTATGAAACCAAACACTATTGCAGAGACAGATAATACCGGCTGCAATTGATATGATGAAAACGTGTGGGAGGCAGAGGCACAAACTCACACCGTTGTCAGATAACACTAGTAAACAAATAATGTATGCTATTGCTAGCAATCAAGAGGAAACTCACTGAATGACTCAAAAACTCCCCGGCTTATGCTCTCCAAATGGACATCAGCTACGGCTGTCGCGTAGAGTAGGCCAGGAGGCTAAACTGAAAAGCCTCAATCAAATAAAAAGATGGCTGAGCCGCAAAAGTACTTCTGTGCAAGGGTGTTCATTTACATAGTGAATCTGGAAGAATAACAACAATACTGCCACCATATGTCACGTTGTTCCAATTATTTGCTTTCTTTTTGGAGAGTTTAGACACTTTGCCTTGAGGTGGTCTGTGACTGCTGCGCTTTCTGTGACTCTGTGACTGTCTACTTTTCTACATTTATTTTATTTTTCCTCTTTTTGTTATTTTTCCCATCAGTCTTTGTATTGTTTGATTGAGGCTCAGCATCCTCCGAGCAAAACTGCATCTTGTGAGACAGTTTCTTCATGGGATTTCTCTCCTCTTCCTCCTTGACCACAACATTATCTGAACCATTTTCAAGGTTTTGGAATTTGTCACTCACCTCCTCACTTATCACTTTACTGTCCGCAGGAATGTCATCCTGTGTGGTTGGATTATTTTGTTGGGCTGATTTATTTTTATTCTTCTTCCTAGCTGGTTTTTCAATCATTTCATTTTTGACACTACATCCCTCACATACCTCCTCTTGTTTAATAGTTTTTTCATCATCCTCCTCAATGATTTCTTTGTCATCAGCAGCACCTTTGTCCTCTGCTACATTTTCACTCCCATGCTCTTGTGGATCTTCCTGCTCTGTGGTTTCCTCAGTGCAGGCCTCTTTAGACTCAGCACTGGTCTTTGGAGCTGCCTCAGTGATCTCATTGCTGGTGTCCATGGAAAGACTTGTCTCAGTCTCTACAGATTCTTCCACAGTCACCTGGTACAAGCTTTCCACCTGTGTTCCTGGCTCAGTCTGGCCATCTGTAGCCCCCTCATTTTCGTCTACTCCCTTCTTCTACTCCAGGATATGATGGATCATGGGGATGCCGAAAGACAGCGTCTTACCTGTCTCAACTGCCCCAACAATGTCCATATGGTCTCTGATAGCAGGTGGCAATGCCAGAGCTTGAATGGCCGTGGGTGATCCGAACCCTAGATTGCTCAGTGCCTTCAACACTTGGTCAGGGACAAACAGATCCTTCCACGCTGTCACATCTGATTATTGGTCAGAAGCAGTCCCCGCCCATCCATAACATTGATAAGTACAATAAATGTTGCTTAACTTAAACATGAACGCTTGTCTGTATATTCTTTATACCATAACAAACTGTTACTGTCAGGAGGTAAGAATAAAGTGTGTAATGTATGAACTAAGATAGCGAAGTTAACTTAGTGTCGACCCACATTGCTAACGTAGCTGATAACGGAGGAGGGAGTGAGTGTGTGTGTGTTAGTGTACCAAACGCTACCCACGGCCAGTGATGGAATTCTTGTCACAGCGGCGATGCCGATGCATTGACTTTTGTTCGCTATACATGTCGGGGGATGCTGTAAGGGGTGCGTACTGGCGGCAGAGAAGTCAGACGCAGGAGAGCAAAAACTGTGCAGTTTAATAACAAACAAAAAACACCGGAAAACAGAACAATCAAAGAATGGTTACAAACCCGACACACACCAGGACAGACGTGCACAAGCACTTACAATAAACAATTACCGACAAGGACATGGGGGGGAACAGAGGGTTAAATACACAACATGTAATTGATGGAATTGGAACCAGGTGTGACGAAGGACAAGACAAAACCAATGGAAAATGAAAAGTAGATCAGCGATGGCTAGCTCGGTGACTTCGACCGCCAAACACCGCCCGAACAAGGAGAGGAGAAGTCGTGACAGTACCCCCCTCCCCCTTGACACGTGGCTCCAGCTGCGCTTCGACACCGGCCTCGGGGAAGACCCAGAGGACGAGGCGCAGGGCAGTCCGGACAAAGACGGTGTAACTCCTGCAGCATTGAAGGGTCCAACATGTCGTCGACCGGAACCCAGCACCTCTCCTCCGGACCATACCCCTCCCACTCGTTTTGAACGGTTATCTGACTCGGAATTCTAACTCTGGAACTTGGTCCTCTTTCTAGAGCTCCGACCTGAAGATCACTGACGTCATGATTTGACCTCGTATTTTTCCAAGTTCCCAGTTGTCTTTAAAGCACCATAAAACTCATGGTTCCACTTCACCCGCTTATATCAGTGTGAAGCTGGATTCAGTGCTCTCGTCTGCATTAAAACAAAATATCGATCCATTTTGGATGTGACAGCAGAGATGAGGTGAGAACTGTTGACCATGCCCCCTGACTTTAAGAACCTCCTACGCGATATGTTTCAAGCACACCCATCTCATGGTGAAATGGTAAGATGAGTAAGACTTTATGTCAGACTATTTTGCAATTGACTGTCATAGCCCCACATTTAAAGTATGTGATGGTGAGTTGAGAAGACAATCAGAAATACTGGGTTAATATTTTTCAATTGACTACCTTCGCCCCAAATAAAATGTTTAACCTCTCTAGGGTAGGGGGCAGCATTCGGAATTTTGGATTAAAAGTTAAACAAATTAAACGGCCTACTACTCAGAAGATATGATATGCATATAACTGGTAGATTTGGATAGAAAACACTTTAAAGTTTCCAAAACTGTGTTTGAGCCTGTGGATTACTGAAGAAAACGCGTTAACCTTTCTGATCTCCCCATCCCGGATCCGGGTTCGTGAATACAGACTCAAGCTCATTACCATAACGCAACGTTAACTATTCATGAAAATCGCAAATGAAATGAAATAAATATGCTAGCTCTCAAGCTTAGCCTTTTGTTAACAACACTGTCATCTCAGATTTTCAAAATATGCTTCTCAACCATTGCAAAACAAGCATTTGTGTAACAGTATTGATGGCTAACGTAGCATTTAGCATTAGCATTCAGCTGGCAACATTTACACAAAAAAACAGAAAAGCATTCAAAAAAATCATTTACCTTTGAAGAACTTCAGATGTTTTCAATGAGGAGACTCTCAGATAGCAAATGTTCAGTTTTTCCTTAAAGATTATTTGTTTAGGACAAATCGCTCCGTTTTCTGCGTCACGTTTAGCTATGAAAAAAACCCTGTATCCAGGATTGTGTAAATCTATCAGCAAGCTCATTAGCATAACACAACGTTAACTATTTATGAAAATCGCAAATGAAATGAAATAAATATGCCATCTCTCAAGCTTAGCCTTTTGTAAACAACACTGTCATCTCAGATTTTCAAAATATGCTTCAACCATAGGAAAACAATAATTTGTGTAAAAGTAGCTAGCTAGAGTTAGCATTTCGCGTTAGCATTTAGCGTTAGCATTAGCGTTAGCATCCAGCACGCAACATTAACAAAAACATAAAAGCCTTCAAATAAAATCATTTACCTTTGAAGAACTTCTGATGTTTTCAATGAGGATACTCTCAGTTAGATAGCAGATGCTCAGTTTTTCCAAAAAGATTCCTTGTGTATTAGAAATTCATGCAATGAAAAGTCCTTATAGAAAATTGGAAAACTGAATCGACCACAGCCCACATCAACTACTGAGTTCTTATCACCCTTAGAACCTTCAGCAATCGTTCTATTTCTATGGTAATTAGCAGCTCAGTATTTCTATTGTCAGTCTTAGCTGTCACTCACCCACAACCCTGGTGTTGTAGTAGTCTGGCAGCATCCTCTCACACAGAGCCACCAACAGCCAGAAGGCCTCCTCCTCTGTACAGTACAGCAGCAGCACCGACGTCACAATGTTCATCGCCTGGAGGGGACAGGCATCGATCATTGTCTACTCTTCTGCTTGTGCAGCATCACAAATGTTATTTCCTGTCTTAGTGAATTTCTAGTTCCAAGTTATTAGTCGTATGTACGGGATACGCATGATATACATCTTCCAATGAAATGCTTACTTGCAGGTTCTTCCTCGACAAGTCAACGACAACAATAAATAATATGAACTAAGTAAAATGTCAGTAGAATAGAAAACATTTTAGCATAAGGACAATACAAGAAGGCACAATTTATAGTCCAATATTTACATGTGTATTGGGGAAGGGGGGATAAGTGTATACATTGAGCAGTATAACAAGAGTCTGGTAGCAGCAGTTGTGATGTGTGTGTGTGTAGCATGAATGTATATATGTGTCTGTGTGGTTGTGTGCTAAGGTGCGGAGAATCAGAACAGTCCAGTTCGTGTTCAGGCAGTCTGCTTGTAGATAGAAGCTGTCGCTAAGTCTGTTCGCATCAGACATCATGCACTGAACCGGTCTGCCCGACGGTATGGACCATTGAGTGAGACGGGGGACACACTTAAGAATGAACAATAAGAAGACAAACTGAAGAGAAGGAAGAATCAGAGACAAAAACAGGCAGAAATAGCCTTACAGTAAAGAATAGACCACCAGACTACGGTAGTTTCTTTGCAAGGTTTCTGTTAGCCGTTAATGGCCGGCGTTTGGCCGATAAAAAAGAAAAGCCAATAAATAAAATAGTCCCTTTTCACCTATTAATTAAAACACCAGTTCATGCAAATACATTTGACTGGTCATGCTTATCCATCTATAGGTAAATTTGCATAATTTAGGGGAAATACATTGGCACCTGTACAGTATATTCATTATGCATCTTATTTATCAAACATGTACAGCATACAAATACAAAACCTTTGAGCGGAAAATCTGTCAGAGCGCGAGAGCTGCTGCTAAAACATCTCAAACAGCAAATGCATAGGCAGGCTTCATCAGCACATCACACACCACTTTGCAATGATCTGGAGGCAGTATGCTTTTTCAAAACATATACTTAAATCGTTTGGAACCTGAACATTTTAAATCGATATCGAGGCATTACCTTGCTTCAAAGTAGCCTAGCCAAAATCTGACCATATCAGTGGAGGCAATTATTTTATATTAACTTTCTTTCATTGTCCTGTAGCCAAATGCACAATCCTAATCATATTAGCATAGTAGCCCATGCTAGTTGTTGCATATTAGATCTATCCGCTTTCAACATTTCTAAACGGATATTTTCATCTCTGTTACTTGAAACCACTAGCATGTGCGGTGCCTTTTTGACAACGTTTTACCCCCGCTAATAGCATTATGGAAGAAACATTTGCGCATAGCCTACTGTCTTGTGCGCATATAATGTGAAGAAATAAATTGTTTATCAACATTTTAAGCTAAAACGCTCTGATCTGTTGCGTCAGACTCATTGCTTAATTTTTTAAATGATAATAATAATAATAATGTAGCCTAGGCCTACTGGTTGTATGAATTTGGGATCTATCGTCCATAGTCCGTTTGGAATAGGCTATTTCTTTCCCGACGAGCTGGCCAATAAATTAGGTAAACCTGCGTGGGATAGTAAATTGACATTAGCTAGTGATCTTGCTATTCGTTACTCGTCTTTTTGGCTGAGGAAAAGTAAATGTGGACAGTTATTCAAAACATCTTCAAAGTTCACATGCGAATTCGGTAAGAACTGCACATCGTTGCATCCTCGTCTTGCATGTTCTGTTAATATGATTTACCACAATCTAAATGTGATTTCTGTCATTCTGAGCACCGTGGGTGGATGCCGTAATCAGGCTACTCACCCAACGCATATGGGTCCGGCAAATTTCTGAACTATCCTGTAAATAAATACAGAAATGTCCGGTGCCACATTTTTTAAAGGAAAGCCTGTTTCCCTGTCCCATATAATTCAAGCACTATTTCCAGGGAATGCTTAGGACGCTAGGCCTTCGTTCCAATCTCATTATCAGCTTGAGGCTTTTCATGTTTGAGTCAACTCAAACAGTCAGTCTGATTCAGATGGCATTTCCAGGAATTTAATTCCACTATAGCATTACATTGAGTTCTTTCAACTACTTCAAAAGCATCCAACTCAACTGCCCACTCTCTGGAACCAAATTCTGCATTCCAGAGAAGTTTCTAAATATAACAGATTGTTTTAGAGTTTGCTACTTAATAAACCTAAGTGTAAGAAATCTCACAGCCATCTCACAGCCAGTGACCATGTTAATTGGTTTTAACATTTAAACAACAAAAAGGAACCTAACAAGTTTCCAACATCACCAGGCAACAGTGGTGTGCCCTCAGGGCCAGCAAAGCCTTCTCTGCTGGCCTAAACATCATCAGAATATATATTTAAAAAATATATATATTTTCCCACAAATATGTATTAAATTATTCCCCAGAGTAAGAGTTATACTCTTCATTTCATAGCTTTCCTCTTGGTTGCACTGCTTCCAGCCCCAGGTTGAGATTTGGAGGGATGGTCTTTATGTTAGATCTTTTATCCAATCATATTCAGCCATCATGTGTTGCCAGGGGTCTAAAATCTGCCCTCAGGACTTCAGAATCTTAAAGTGAATGGAAATTAAAATTTAGTTTCAACCAATCAGCTTTAGAGTTGGCTATTGTACACCTGCTGGCTGGCTCCAGTGTTACACAGGAGCCAGCTAGCAGGCGTAGTGCGTGCACGTCTTTTGATTGGATTACCAATATTGAGAGGCAGGTCCTATGGGCAGGTCTATGCAGAACCTCAGAACTAGGAAACTGAATTTGATGAATTTAATTTGCGTACTACTAAGCTGTTTTTTCAACCCACAATGGCAGAAGGAGGAGAAGATATCGATTTGGTCGAGCATATAATTATAACGCCATTCTCAAGACGAACTTTCAAGAAAAGTTAGACATTGTAAGGAGAGTTCGCCCGATGCCGACGCTACAAAACCTGTCACAGGCGGGAAAGGGGTTCGTTCGCCACTTTCAAAGTTCCAACTACGAGCGCTATCAATGGCTCACAGGCTCCGAGAAGCACTGCAAACTGTACTGCTGGGAATGCCTATTATTTGCAAGTGATCAATTTGGTGTTTGGAGCCACACTGGCTTTGCAAACTTGAGTTGTCTAACCAAGGCAGCAACGAGACACCAAAGTACGGCTGAGCACTTACAAGCAATGGTGCTTTTGAAAACTTTTGGGGGGACACTCGGGGGACACCCGAGTGGATCTACAGCTCAACAAACAAGCGCGCAGGGTAACAGAGCTGCACAATGAAAAGGTGAAGAAAATTAGGGAAATATTGAAAAGATTGATTGTGTCATGTTTTTGGGTAAACAGGAACTTTCATTTAGGGGACACAATGAAAATGCTGACTTTTTTTTGGACTTAAAGCTCAAAGTTTGTGGACCAGAAATGGATAGAAGAAGAATATTAATATAACTCTGTTGCACTCGACTATGTTCTTGCCTATTAGTTGAACTGTACTGTATTGTACTCTTCCCCTGCAATTCTCAGAATAAAAATGTAAATTTCAAGGTGACGCAAAGCCTGGTTATACTGCGTTTCTGTCAAAATGTATAGTGTCTAGAGCCATGGCATCATAATGATGGTAATAAGAGGTGGATTAATTCGGGGGGGGGGCGGACTGTGTAGGACCTCACTGAAGGCCCAGGCCCCAGGCACGCCACTGCCAGGCAAGCTCTATCCTGGAACCCACAAGGAAAACGGAAGAGAGGGCACCCAAGAAACACCTGGCAGCGGGAGCTTGAAGCAGACACCAAAAGATCTGGCATAAGATGGAACAAGACTGAGTGTGATGGAGAGTCATTGATGGCCTATGATGCTCCCTGGAGAGTGATGATCCTAAGTAAAGTAAAGTTGTTGTTTTTTAAGTTGTCATACCTGGCAGTATCCTATGCCAGGGTTGCGGCAGGCGTAGGCGGTGAGGACCCTGCGGAGGGCAGCGATGCCCATCTCATTCTGGAAGGCGTGGTGCTCGGGCATGGAGCGGTGCAGGTCCCTCTCGATCTCCTCCGTGGCCAGGGTACAGCGGCCCATGGCCTGCTCCACCAGCTCAGCATAGTAGCCAGGGTGGGTGGCCATCTCATTCTGAGCCCCTGGAGAGGAGATGTATGGTAGTAAAAGGGTTAATTCAATGGATTATGAGGCAGATTCAGTCCATATGGATTTGTCAGTCGGCAAAGGATCTAACGTTTAGATCCTTTTGATTCTATCCGTTGTATGACTGGTTGTTTGTTTGTTGTATCAACAAAAACATGAGCCAACTTTACATATTTGCTAGAAAACACAAAGTCGACAGATTCCTGAAAACAGACTAGTCATTCCAGATATCATTGCAGGACACAATCCTGGTCATTGAGTGCTATCATTTTACATAGAGGAAACAGCCAAAGTACAAAAACACATCCACATAGCAACACAATCCAGCGGTTCCGTTTCTAGGTTCTCTCATTATTGTGTAACCCTTGCTTTGCTAGGCCGCATGACTCAGGAATCTAGTTGGTCAGCTGATACCAGATGAGTCAGAAAGGAATGATGGAGGGGAGGGGTCAGCTTGGTGACGTTGCAATAACAACACTTCCCTCGTCAATATGGCAGAGACAATGAAACACATTACCTTCAAGTCACAAGATAGGAGTGAGTGCTCCGTTTTATACATCACATTTGGCTACCAAAAAAAATCCATAAATTCAGTCCTCAAAACGCAAACTTTTTTCCAAATTAACTCCATAATATCGACTGAAAACATGGCAAACGTTGTTTAGAATCAATCATCAAGGTGTTTTTCACATATCTCTTCATTGATACATCGTTCTTGGACACATGCTTTCTCCCCTGAATCAAATGGTAAAGTAGTAGCAGCTGGCAATTGCGCACCGAATTCGACGCAGGACACCAGGCGGACACTTGGAAAATGTAGTCTCTTATGGTCAATCTTCCAATGATATGCCTACAAATACGTCACAATGCTGCTAAGACCTTGGGCGAACGACAGAAAGTGTAGGCTCATTCTTTGCGCAATCACAGCCATATGAGGAGAGAATGGAAAACAGAGCTTCAGAAATTCTGCTAATTCCTGGGTGATGCATCATCTTGGTTTCGCCTGTAGAATGAGTTCTGGGGCACTTACAGACAAAATCTTTGCAGATTCTGAAACTTCAGAGTATTTTCTTTCCAAAACTGTCAAGAATATGCATAGTCGAGCATCTTTTCGTGACAAAATATCGCGCTTAAAACGGGAATGTTTTTTATCCAAAAATGAAATAGCGCCCCTAGAGCTCTAACAGGTTAACAAAACGGAGGTTTTTGGATATAAAGAGACTTCATCGAACAAAAGGAACATTTATTGAATAAATGAATGTCTTCTGATTGCCACCATATGAAGATCATCAAAGGTAAGGGATTAATTTTATCTCTATTTCTGAGATTTTGTAATGCTTCTGCTTGGCTGGTTACTGTTTGTAATAATTTGTCAACTGGGCTATGTTCTGGGCTAGGTATGTTCTGGGCTAGGTATGCTTTCGCCGAAAAACATAGTATAAATATGACACTGTGGTTGGTTTAACAAGAAGTTCATCTTTAAACCTATTTAAAATATGTTTTGTTTTCTGAATTTTTATAATGAGCATTTCTGTAATTGAATTTGGCGCTCTGCAACCTCACAGGATGTTGGCCAGATGGGACGCTAGCGTCCCACATACCCTAGAGAGGTTAACAATGGCTACATAATTATTCAGATATCAAAATGGGGTCATGGGCCAAAAAAGTTTGGGAAACCCTGCTCAGTGGTTCCCAAACGTTTTATAGTCCCGTACCCCTTCAAACATTCAACCTCCAGCTGCATACCCCCTCTAGCACCAGGGTCAGCGCACTCTCAGCTGTTGTTTTTTGACATTATTGTAAGCCTGCCACACACACACTACACAATACATTTAAACATAAGAATGAGTGTGAGTTTTTGTCACAACCCGGCTCGTGGGAAGTGACAAAGAGCTCTTAGAGGACCAGGGCACAAACAATAATATAATAACAATCCATAATTTTGCTCTTTATTTAGTCATCTTACATATAAAACCTTATTTGTTCATCAAAAATTGTGAATAACACACCACGGGTGTGAAGGGTGTGCTTGAAAGGTTGCACATAACTCTGCAATGTTGGTTTTTTTTGGAGAAAGTCTTTAATCATGTTCCACACACAGTCTGTGCCTGTATTTAGTTTTCATGCTAGTGAGGGCCGAGAATCCACTCTCACATAGGTACGTGGTTGCAAAGGGTATCAGTGTCTTAATGTCTTAACAGCGCGATTTGCCAAGGCTGGATACTCTGAGCACAGCCCGATCCAGAAATCTGGCAGTGGCTTTTGATTAAATTCAATTTTCACAGAACCGCTTGTTGCAATATTGATGAGGCTCTCTTGTTCAGATATTGGTGAGTAGACTGGAAGCAGGGCATGAAAGGGATAACGAATCCAGTTGTTTGTGTCATCCGTTTCCAGAAAGTATAGTACCTGCATAATTGCGCACCCAGCTCACTCAGGCACTACATCACATTTGACATTGTCCCCAAACTTGAGTTCATTTGCACACAAAAAAATCATACAATTGTAATGCTCGTCGTTAAATGAAGACCAAGGTGCAGCGTGGTAGGCGTACATTTTCTTTAATTTCAAATGTTCCACCAAAAACAATAAACAACTCAACGACCGTAAAGCTAGGAGTGCAAAAACATGCAACACACAAAGACAAGATCCCACAACTGAAGGTGGGAAAAAGGGCTGCCTAAGTATGATCCCCAATCAGAGACAACGATAGACAGCTGCCTCTGAACCATACTCGGCCAACAAAGAAATATAAACATAGATTTCCCACCCTAGTCACACCCTGACCTAGAGGGCGTGACAACAATGATGGAAAGACCTGTGTGTTGTCCTTGTTAATGCAGACAAAAAAAAGCTCCAACTTCTTAAACATAGCCTCAATTTTGTCCTGCACATTGAATGTAGTTGCGGAGAGTCCCTGTAATCCTAGATTCAGATCATTCAGGTGAGAAAAAACATCACCTGGACAGTCCAGTCTTGTGAGAAACTCGTCATCAGGAAAGCGGTCAGACAAGGGAAAATGATGGTCAGTAAAGAAAACTTTAGGCTAGTCTCTCAATTTAAAAAAATGTGTCAATACTTTGCCCCTTGATAACCAGTGCACTTCTGTAAGTTGTAAAAGCGTTACATGGTCGCTGCCCATATCATTGCATAATGCAGAAAATACACGAGAGTTCAGGGGCCTTGCTTTAACAAAGTTAACCATTTTCACTGTTGTGTCCTAAACATCTTTCAAGCTATTAGATATTTCCTTGGTAGCAAGAACCTCTCGTGGATGCTGCAGTGTACCCAAGTGGCGTCTGTAGCAACTGCTTGCATGTGCGTTACCATGGCATTATGTCTCCCAACATATCTTGACCACCAAAGTTCATTTGATGTAACAAAGCTGTCCAGTAATTTAAAAATGTTCTCTCATGTTGTCCTGGTTTTCAGAAGAGGATGTCTTCCTTAATTTACCTCCCATAAACGTAACGGACATATACCTGGAGCTGTGCCATGCCTGCCATGTCTTTTGACTCATCCAGCTGTAATGTATATAATTCATTGGCTTGTATGAAAAGCAGTAATTGTTTCAAAACATCTCCTTCCATGTCACTGATGTGTCGTGAAACAGTGTTGTTTGATAAAGGCATTGTCTGTATAGTTTTTTTGGCCTTTTCCCCCAGCATTGTCCCAGCCATAACTGCTTCAGCAGGATGAATTAAGTCCTCCACAATGGTATGGGGCTTGCCTGTCCTAGCTACTTGGTAGCTCACTATATAAGACACTTGTAGCCCCTTCTTATTAATGGTTGCTTTTATACATGTCTCACTACTCAAACGTTGTCTTTATTCTCGCTCAAAAAACTCCTGTGGTTTATTTTTCAAATGGTCATGTTTAGTTTCTAAATGTCTGCACAAGAGTGAAGGTTTCCAGCAAGAGAGTAACAGTTAATGTGATTGGATGTTCATTATTTGACTTGGCTACCGGTATTTAAAAATATATATATATATATTTCACCTTTATTTAACCAGGTAGGCTAGTTGAGAACAAGTTCTCATTTGCAACTGCGACCTGGCCAAGATAAAGCATAGCAGTGTGAACAGACAACAACACAGAGTAAATAATAAACAATAAACATGTCGATAACATTTTTATCTATATACATTGTGTGCAAAAGGCATGAGGAGGTAGGCAATAAATAGGCCATAGGAGTGAACAATCACAATTTAGCAGATTAACACTGGAGGGATAAATGATCAGATGAACATGTGCAGGTAGAGATACTGGTGTGCAAAAGAGCAGAAAAGTAAATAAAATAAAAACAGTATGGGGATGAGGTAGGTAAATTGGGTGGGCTATATACCGATGGACTATGTACAGCTGCAGCGATCTGTTAGCTGCTCAGATAGCAGATGTTTAAAGTTGGTGAGGGAGATAAAAGTCTCCAACTTCAAAGATTTTTGCAATTCGTTCCAGTCGCAGGTAGCAGAGAACCGTAAGGAAAGGCGGCCAAATGAGGTTTTGGATTTAGGGATGATCAGTGAGATACACCTGCTGGAGCTCGTGCTACGGGTGGGTGTTGCCATCGTGACCAGTGAACTGAGATAAGGCGGAGCTTTACCTAGCATAGACTTGTAGATGACCTGGAGCCAGTGGGTCTGGCGACGAACATGTAGCGAGGGCCAGTTGACTAGAGCATACAGGTCGCGGTGGTGGGTGGTATAAGGTGCTTTAGTAACAAAACGGATGGCACTGTGATAAACTGCATCCAGTTTGAGTAGAGTATTGAAAGCTATTTTGTAGATGACATCGCCGAAGTTGAGGATTGGTAGGATAGTCAGTTTTACTAGGGTAAGTTTTGCGTGAGTGAAGGAAGCTTTGTTGCGAAATAGAAAGCCGACTCTAGATTTGATTTTGGATTGGAGATGTTTGATATGAGTCTGGAAGGAGAGTTTGCAGTCTAGCCAGACACCTAGGTACTTATAGATGTCCACATATTCTAGGTCGGAACCATCCAGGGTGGTGATGCTAGTCGTGCGTGCGGGTGCAGGCAGCGAACGGTTGAAAAGCATGCATTTGGTTTTACTAGCGTTTAAGAGCAGTTGGAGGCCACGGAAGGAGTGTTGTATGGCATTGAAGCTCGTTTGGAGGTTCGATAGCACAGTGTCCAAGGAAGGGCCAGAAGTATACAGAATGGTGTCGTCTGCGTAGAGGTGGATCAGGGAATCGCTCGCAGCAAGAGCAACGTCATTGATATATACAGAGAAAAGAGTCGGCCCGAGAATTGAGCCCTGTGGTACCCCCATAGAGACTGCCAGAGGTCTGGACAACATGCCCTCCGATTTGACACACTGAACTCTGTCTGCAAAGTAGTTGGTGAACCAAGCAAGGCAGTCATTAGAAAAACCGAGGCTATTGAGTCTGCCGATAAGAATATGGTGATTGACAGAGTCGAAAGCCTTGGCCAGGTCGATGAAGACGGCTGCACAGTACTGTATTTTATCGATGGCGGTTATGATATCGTTTAGTACCTTGAGCGTGGCTGACGTGCACCCGTGACCGGCTCGGAAACCGGATTGCACAGCGAAGAAGGTGGGATTTGAGATGGTCAGTGATCTGTTTGTTGACTTGGCTTTCGAAGACCTTAGATAGGCAGGGCAGGATGGATATAGGTCTGTAACAGTTTGGGTCCAGGGTGTCTCCCCCTTTAAAGAGGGGGATGACCGCGGCAGCTTTCCAATCCTTGGGGATCTCAGATGATACGAAGGAGAGGTTGAACAGGCTGGTAATAGGGGTTGCGACAATGGCGGCGGACAGTTTCAGAAATAGAGGGTGCTGATTGTATGGGTCCAGGTTTTGCAGCTCTTTCAGAACATCTGCTATCTGGATTTGGGTAAAGGAGAAGCTGGGGAGGCGTGGGCTGAGCTGTTGGCCGAGGTTGGAGTAGCCAGCCGTTGAGAAATGCTTGTTGAAGTTTTCGATTATCACAGATTTATCGGTGGTGACCGTGTTACCTAGCCTCAGTGCAGTGGGCGCTGGGAGGAGGTGCTCTTGTTCTCCATGGACTTTACAGTGTCCCAGAACTTTTTGTAGTTAGAGCTACAGGATGCAAATTTCTGCTTGAAAAAGCTGGCCTTTGCGTGTATTGGTTCCCGACTTCCCTGAACAGTGGGGACTATCGCGGGGACTATTCGATGCTATTGCAGTCCGCCAAAGGATGTTTTTGTGCTGGTCGAGGGCAGTCAGGTCTGGAGTAATTTTTTTTATTTTACCTTTATTTTACTAGGCAAGTCAGTTAAGAACAAATTCTTATTTTCAATGACGGCCTAGGAGCAGTGGGTTAACTGCCTGTTCAGGGGCAGAACGACAGATTTGCACCTTGTCAGCTCGGGGGTTTGAACTTGCAACCTTCTGGTTACTAGTCCAACACTCTAACCACTAGGCTACCCTGCCGCCCCATGGAGTGAACCAAGGGGGTTTGAACTTGCAACCTTCAACCTTCTGGTTACTAGTCCAACACTCTAACCACTAGGCTACCCTGCCGCCCCATGGAGTGAACCAAGGGCTATATCTGTTCTGCATTTTTTGAACGGAGCATTCTTGTCTAAGATGGTGAGGAAGTTACTTTTAAAGAATGACCAGGCATCCTTAACTGACGGGATGAGGTCAATATCCTTCCAGGACACCCGGGACAGGTCGATTAGAAAGGCCTGCTCGCAGAAGTGTTTTAGGGAGCGTTTGACAGTGATGAGGGGTGGTTGTTTGACCGCGGACCCGTAGCGGATACAGGCAATGAGGCAGTGATTGCTGAGATCCTGATTGAAGACAGCAGAGGTGTATTTGGAGGGCAAGTTGGTCAGGATAATGTCAATTAGGGTGCCCATGTTTATGGATTTAGGGTTGTACCTGGTGGGTTCCTTGATGATTTGTGTGAGATTGAGGACATCTAGTTTAGATTGTAGGACTGCTGGGGTGTTAAGCATATCCCAGTTTAGGTCACCTAACAGAACAAACTCTGAAGCTAGATGGCGGGAGATCAATTCACAGATGGTGTCCAGGGCACAGCTGGGAGCTGAGGGGGGTCGGTAGCAGGCGGCAACAATTTGACATTGTGTTGTTTTTTCGCTGAACACTAGATGGTTTAATTTTCTTTTTGGCAGTGAAACAAGGCTACTCAGCTGAGATAAAAAGCTCACCAAATTGTTTAGCCCCATTGGAAAATATAAATGTGCTGTTTGAAAAATGTGAATATAAAAAATTTGTATATATATATATATATATACACAGTATATCACAAAAGTGAGTACACCCCTCACATTTTTGTAACTATTTGAGTATATCTTTTCATGTGACAACACTGAATAAATTACACTTTGCTACAATGTAAATTGGTGAGTGTACAGCTTGTATAACAGTGTAAATTTGCTGTCCCCTCAAAATAACTCAACACACAGCCGATAATGTCTAAACCGCTGGCAACAAAAGTGAGTACACCCCTAAGTGAAAATGTCCAAATTGTGCCCAAAGTGTCAATATTTTGTGTGGCCACCATCATTTTCCAGCACTGCCTTAACCATCTTGGGCATGGAGTTCACCAGAGCTTCACAGGTTGCCACTGGAGTCCTCTTCCACTCCTCCATGACGACATCACAGAGCTGGTGGATGTTAGAGACCTTGCACTCCTCCACCTTACATTTGAGGATGCCCCACAGATGCTCAATAGGGTTTAGGTCTGGAGACATGCTTGGACAGTCCATCACCTTTTCCCTCAGCTTTTTTAGCAAGGCAGTTTGGGGTCGTTATCATGTTGGAATTACTGCCCTGCGGCACAGTCTCCGAAGGGAGGGGATCATGCTCTGCTTCAGTATGTCACAGTCATGTTGGCATTCATGGTTCCATCAATGAACTGTAGCTCCCCAGTGCCGGCAGCACTCATGCAGCCCCAGACCATGACACTCCCACCACCATGCTTGACTGTAGGCAAGACACACTTGTCTTTGTACTCCTCACCTTGTTGCCGCCACACACACTTGACACCATCTGAACCAAATAAGTTTATCTTGGTCTCATCAGACCACAGGACATGGCTCCAGTAATCCATGTCCTTAGTCTGCTTGTCTTCAGCAAACTGTTTGCGGGTTTTCTTGTGCATCATCTTTAGAAGAGGCTTCCTTCTGGGACGACAGCCATGCAGACCAATTTGATGCAGTGGACGGCGTATGGTCTGAGCACTGACAGGCTGACCCCCACCCTTTCAACCTCTGCAGCAATGCTGGCAGCACTCATACGTCTATTTCCCAAAGACAACCTCTGGATATGACGCTGAGCACGTGCATTCAACTTCTTTGGTCGACCATGGCGAGGCCTGTTCTGAGTGGAACCTGTCGAGTTAAACCGCTGTATGGTCTTGGCCACCGTGCTGCAGCTCAGTTTCAGGGTCTTGGCAATCTTCTTATAGTCCAGGCCATCTTTATGTAGAGCAACAATTATTTTTTTCAGATCCTCAGAGAGTTCTTTGCCATGAAGTGCCATGTTGAACTTCCAGTGACCAGTCAGTATGAAGGAGAGTGAGAGTGATGGCACTGTCACACCCTGACCATAGTTTGCTTTGTATGTTTCTATGTTTTGTTTGGTCAGGGTGTGATCTGAGTGGGCATTCTATGTTGGATGTCTAGTTTGTCTGTTTCTGTGTTTGGCCTGATATGGTTCTCAATCAGAGGCAGGTGTTAGTCATTGTCTCTGATTGGGAGCCATATTTAGGTAGCCTGTTTTGTCATTGTGGGTGTGGGGGATTGTCTATGTTAGTTGCTTGTGTCAGCACAGTTCTCATTATAGCTTCACGGTCGTTATTCGTTTATTGTTTTGTATAGTTTGTATTCAGTGTTCAGTGCTTTCTTTAATTAAAAAATCATCATGAACACATACCACGCTGCATTTTGGTCCGCTCCTGACGACGATCGCGACAGGCACCAAATTTAACACACCTGCTCCCCATTCACACCTGAGACCTTGTAACACTAATGAGTCACATGACACCGGGGAGGGAAAATGGCTAATTGGGCCCAATTTGGACATTTTCACTTAGGGGTGTACTCACTTTTGAGTACAAAATAAATGTGTATTTTTCACCGTTTAATACATTCACTTATTCACTCAAAATGCCCCATACAAAGAGTAGAATAGCAAAAGTCTACAACACCTAATACACAATCTCTTTCTTTATTCAAATAAATGGAAGTGCATTTGTTACAGATGTGTACTGTGGACATGTACGGTGGAATGGTTTAATCAGACACACAAGACAATCCAACAAGACATCATTCATATAAAACATTTACTTCTTAATTAATTTTAACTACATCAATCAAATTCATTACAATATGTACAAATCAGTTCAAATGATTGTCTCTCAACTTGGGACAGAATTGTAAGAGGATTCATACCTTAGATCATAAAACATATTTTCATTTACATGTGTTCAATGTCGCTCTATAAGTGCAAGTTTATTTTTTGTCCTACAACAACATTTCAAGCATCACTACTGCCCATTTGAATTGTTTTCCCAAATAATCCTGTATCAACAATCCACATCACTTCTTCATTCCCCCACTTTTATTTAAGGTGCTAAGCTTTGTTATCTTTTGGGGGAGATGGCGGTGGTGTTTTGAGAGGATATTAGTGGTGAGAGTTCTTGCCTGGACAGAGAGTCATAGGGAGTGCATGAACAAAAGTGTGTTGTCTTCAGGAGGGCTTTCAGGAGCAATGCAAGCTGGGAAATTTAGCTTCTCAGGAGAGGTTTAGGAGTCTGTTGCTGTCAGGGGGCTTGGCGGACATTGTGGCACCCCTAGTCACTGAATGGACAGGGGCTTCTTGGAGTTTTTGTTGGAGGAGGGGGGGAAGTCATTGAAGACTGCGAGGGGAAGTCCATCAGTGCAAAGTAGCACGCTGGAGTCAGCCTCACACTTGGTGGTCCTGCCTGGCCAGAGACCCTCCGCCTGGCTTGGCCTCAACCCCAACCCCCCTGTTGACAGGACCTCCGTCTTCACCACCTGCACCCCAGCCTGACTCATCTTGATCAGCACGTCCAGCGATTGCTTTCGACGCTCTAATGAAGCCTTCATCGCTTCCTTCCTCATCTCATTCTCATCTTCCTCCTCCTCCGCTTCCTCCTCCTCTGCCTCCTCATCGTCTTCCTCAGTCTCCGTGGTGATGTCGTCTTTAAGTGAGGCTCCCATGAGGCCCTGGTAACCGGCCGCGACCACCTCAGTCACCACGGGTTGTTCCTTCTTGATGGAGAGATCCAGGGGTCCTTCCGTCTGACGGGCTTTCCTCTCCAGTGCATGGTGAATGTGGGAGAGCTCGCTGCGGATCTTGTTCAGGTGTTCCCATAGGTGTCCCTGAGCGATGAGGTCCTCTTTCTCCAGGTGGGAGATCTTGCATTCGGCATCCTGGTACTCCTGTAGAGCGTTGGAAAGGTTGCTGAGGAGGGCAGCAGCTGATTCTGATTTTGAGGATGCCTCGCCCGTCCCTTGACCGATGGTAGAGTCCTGGCTGCTGGTTCTTCTACAATTCGGAGGAGAGGGCGATTCACTGACTCGGCTCACGGGGTTATTTGTGCAGCACTGCTCCGATGGCCGTGACTGAGACTGAGCATTTGTAAAACTATGGAGAGACCACAGAAGAGAAGAATGTATTATAGAAATCAGAGATTTCAGAGAGGAAAATACGAAGTCAATTACGAATAATATGAAAAATATATAGTGAAATTATATTTATAAAAGTAAGATCTTACCTGCTGTGGAGGAAGAGCTTTTCTGTTGCCATGGAGAAGGGTATGGTATTCTGAATGTTCTTGAGTAGATCCAGGGTGAACCCGAGGGCTGGCCTCTTCTCTGCAGGGGACTCGTCGGTCCCCAAGAGGGCTCCTGTTCTCTTGAGGCCCCATCCTGGTTTCCCCTCCTTGGCTGCAGCCTGGAGCTTGTCCCCTGTCCTGTAGGAAGGGTCTGGTGATGCTGTAGGGGATGAGGTGGTGGTGGTACCTGGCCTCAGAGCAGGCACCTTCCACAAGTTGACTTTGGGCTGGCAACTGGGATTGGGCTCCAGGCCATTCGCAGAGGTTTTGAGAACCTTGTTGACGTCGCTCTTAGTGGAGGCTGCTCCAAAGGCATGCTCGCAGAGGAATGGGTAGTAGAAGCGGGACGGCAGGAGGGTCCGGTTGATGGGGTGGTGCACACCGGATGCCGGGTGCAAGAGCTGAGCGGCTGATGCCAGGAAGGGGAGCTGGGCTAGCTGCGCTTGAGTCGGTACGGTTATATTGGTGTCAGCAGTGGGGATTGCATTCATTGAATTCATATAGGAGAAGAGGCTGGGGCTCAGGGGGTATCCCACCCCAAGGATAGACAGGTTGAGTTCTGTGGGGTCCTGGTAGTCCACCAGGCCGGGTGGAGGCGGGTAGCATGGGATGGAGTCGCTCACTCTGGGCTGGGTGCCCTCGGCCATGGTGTGGCTGGTGGCAAGCAGGCGCCACTGCTCCGACAGCAGGTCAGGCGCAGTCAGGAACGTCTTGGACAGCTTGTAGTGCTTTAGCTGGTTCTCCACCGAGTGTGCTCTCAAGAGCTGATCCTCCAGGGAGAACACATCAGTCATCAGCAGCTCCGGCTCAGGATGGTTACTGGTTCTCTTGGCTGTGCCATCTGAGTCCCTGTTGGAGCACTCTCTGGTCATCTCAGTGACTTCAGCCCCTTGTCCGCTCTCCTCCTCCTCCTCCTCCTCCTCTCCTCCCGGGCTCTCCCCTTCCTCCTCCATGTCTTGTTGCTGCCGGGGCCTCTCCTCATTCCCTGTAGCTGGCTCGGGCTCCTCTTTCCCAGCTGTGGTCCGGAGAGAGTGGGCTTGCTGGAGGGGCCGGAGCTGGTCCAGGTGCAGAAGGTTGCCCTTCTTGTATGGCCAGTCGGACTCGATTAACAGAGACAGGGAGTTCTTACAGAGGCTGTACTTCATGTGGTTGTACAGATGGGACTTCTCCATGCAGGTGAAGGGGCACTGGAAGCACTTATAGTTGTAAGGTTTGCCCCATGGCCGTGGGATGTAGTGGGGCTTCTTGGGCTTGCGTTCCTTGTGCTTGCACGTGTGGTCCTCCTTGGACATGATGGGGAATAATTCTGTCCTCAAAATGTAGGTTATTCTGAGGAGAAGGTGTGTAAAAGTCTTGGAGACTTAGTTGGTGAACCAAGCAAGGCAGTCATTAGAAAAACCGAGGCTATTGAGTCTGCCGATAAGAATATGGTGATTGACAGAGTCTAAAGCCTTGGCCAGGTCGATGAAGACGGCTGCACAGTACTGTATTTTATCGATGGCGGTTATGATATCGTTTAGTACCTTGAGCGTGGCTGACGTGCACCCGTGACCGGCTCGGAAACCGGATTGCACAGCGAAGAAGGTGGGATTCGAGATGGTCAGTGATCTGTTTGTTGACTTGGCTTTCGAAGACCTTAGATAGGCAGGGCAGGATGGATATAGGTCTGTAACAGTTTGGGTCCAGGGTGTCTCCCCCTTTAAAGAGGGGGATGACCGCGGCAGCTTTCCAATCCTTGGGGATCTCAGATGATACGAAGGAGAGGTTGAACAGGCTGGTAATAGGGGTTGCGACAATGGCGGCGGACAGTTTCAGAAATAGAGGGTCCAGATTGTCAAGCCCAGCTGATTGTATGGGTCCAGGTTTTGCAGCTCTTTCAGAACATCTGCTATCTGGATTTGGGTAAAGGAGAAGCTGGGGAGGCGTGGGCTGAGCTGTTGGCCGAGGTTGGAGTAGCCAGCCGTTGAGAAATGCTTGTTGAAGTTTTCGATTATCACAGATTTATCGGTGGTGACCGTGTTACCTAGCCTCAGTGCAGTGGGCGCTGGGAGGAGGTGCTCTTGTTCTCCATGGACTTTACAGTGTCCCAGAACTTTTTGTAGTTAGAGCTACAGGATGCAAATTTCTGCTTGAAAAAGCTGGCCTTTGCGTGTATTGGTTCCCGACTTCCCTGAACAGTGGGGACTATCGTGGGGACTATTCCCCACGATACAGGATGTTTTTGTGCTGGTCGAGGGCAGTCAGGTCTGGAGTATTTTTTTTTATTTTACCTTTATTTATTTAACTAGGCAAGTCAGTTAAGAACAAATTCTTATTTTCAATGACGGCCTAGGAGCAGTGGGTTAACTGCCTGTTCAGGGGCAGAACGACAGATTTGCACCTTGTCAGCTCGGGGGTTTGAACTTGCAACCTTCTGGTTACTAGTCCAACACTCTAACCACTAGGCTACCCTGCCGCCCCATGGAGTGAACCAAGGGCTATATCTGTTCTGCATTTTTTGAACGGAGCATTCTTGTCTAAGATGGTGAGGAAGTTACTTTTAAAGAATGACCAGGCATCCTTAACTGACGGGATGAGGTCAATATCCTTCCAGGACACCCGGGACAGGTCGATTAGAAAGGCCTGCTCGCAGAAGTGTTTTAGGGAGCGTTTGGGTAAAGGAGAAGCTGGGGAGGCGTGGGCTGAGCTGTTGGCCGAGGTTGGAGTAGCCAGCCGTTGAGAAATGCTTGTTGAAGTTTTCGATTATCACAGATTTATCGGTGGTGACCGTGTTACCTAGCCTCAGTGCAGTGGGCGCTGGGAGGAGGTGCTCTTGTTCTCCATGGACTTTACAGTGTCCCAGAACTTTTTGTAGTTAGAGCTACAGGATGCAAATTTCTGCTTGAAAAAGCTGGCCTTTGCGTGTATTGGTTCCCGACTTCCCTGAACAGTGGGGACTATCGTGGGGACTATTCCCCACGATACAGGATGTTTTTGTGCTGGTCGAGGGCAGTCAGGTCTGGAGTATTTTTTTTTATTTTACCTTTATTTATTTAACTAGGCAAGTCAGTTAAGAACAAATTCTTATTTTCAATGACGGCCTAGGAGCAGTGGGTTAACTGCCTGTTCAGGGGCAGAACGACAGATTTGCACCTTGTCAGCTCGGGGGTTTGAACTTGCAACCTTCTGGTTACTAGTCCAACACTCTAACCACTAGGCTACCCTGCCGCCCCATGGAGTGAACCAAGGGCTATATCTGTTCTGCATTTTTTGAACGGAGCATTCTTGTCTAAGATGGTGAGGAAGTTACTTTTAAAGAATGACCAGGCATCCTTAACTGACGGGATGAGGTCAATATCCTTCCAGGACACCCGGGACAGGTCGATTAGAAAGGCCTGCTCGCAGAAGTGTTTTAGGGAGCGTTTGACAGTGATGAGGGGTGGTTGTTTGACCGCGGACCCGTAGCGGATACAGGCAATGAGGCAGTGATTGCTGAGATCCTGATTGAAGACAGCAGAGGTGTATTTGGAGGGCAAGTTGGTCAGGATAATGTCAATTAGGGTGCCCATGTTTATGGATTTAGGGTTGTACCTGGTGGGTTCCTTGATGATTTGTGTGAGATTGAGGACATCTAGTTTAGATTGTAGGACTGCTGGGGTGTTAAGCATATCCCAGTTTAGGTCACCTAACAGAACAAACTCTGAAGCTAGATGGCGGGAGATCAATTCACAGATGGTGTCCAGGGCACAGCTGGGAGCTGAGGGGGGTCGGTAGCAGGCGGCAACAATTTGACATTGTGTTGTTTTTTCGCTGAACACTAGATGGTTTAATTTTCTTTTTGGCAGTGAAACAAGGCTACTCAGCCGAGATAAAAAGCTCACCAAATTGTTTAGCCCCATTGGAAAATATAAATGTGCTGTTTGAAAAATGTGAATATAAAAAATGTGTATATATATATATATATACACAGTATATCACAAAAGTGAGTACACCCCTCACATTTTTGTAACTATTTGAGTATATCTTTTCATGTGACAACACTGAATAAATTACACTTTGCTACAATGTAAATTGGTGAGTGTACAGCTTGTATAACAGTGTAAATTTGCTGTCCCCTCAAAATAACTCAACACACAGCCGATAATGTCTAAACCGCTGGCAACAAAAGTGAGTACACCCCTAAGTGAAAATGTCCAAATTGTGCCCAAAGTGTCAATATTTTGTGTGGCCACCATCATTTTCCAGCACTGCCTTAACCATCTTGGGCATGGAGTTCACCAGAGCTTCACAGGTTGCCACTGGAGTCCTCTTCCACTCCTCCATGACGACATCACAGAGCTGGTGGATGTTAGAGACCTTGCACTCCTCCACCTTACATTTGAGGATGCCCCACAGATGCTCAATAGGGTTTAGGTCTGGAGACATGCTTGGACAGTCCATCACCTTTTCCCTCAGCTTTTTTAGCAAGGCAGTTTGGGGTCGTTATCATGTTGGAATTACTGCCCTGCGGCACAGTCTCCGAAGGGAGGGGATCATGCTCTGCTTCAGTATGTCACAGTCATGTTGGCATTCATGGTTCCATCAATGAACTGTAGCTCCCCAGTGCCGGCAGCACTCATGCAGCCCCAGACCATGACACTCCCACCACCATGCTTGACTGTAGGCAAGACACACTTGTCTTTGTACTCCTCACCTTGTTGCCGCCACACACACTTGACACCATCTGAACCAAATAAGTTTATCTTGGTCTCATCAGACCACAGGACATGGCTCCAGTAATCCATGTCCTTAGTCTGCTTGTCTTCAGCAAACTGTTTGCGGGTTTTCTTGTGCATCATCTTTAGAAGAGGCTTCCTTCTGGGACGACAGCCATGCAGACCAATTTGATGCAGTGGACGGCGTATGGTCTGAGCACTGACAGGCTGACCCCCACCCTTTCAACCTCTGCAGCAATGCTGGCAGCACTCATACGTCTATTTCCCAAAGACAACCTCTGGATATGACGCTGAGCACGTGCATTCAACTTCTTTGGTCGACCATGGCGAGGCCTGTTCTGAGTGGAACCTGTCGAGTTAAACCGCTGTATGGTCTTGGCCACCGTGCTGCAGCTCAGTTTCAGGGTCTTGGCAATCTTCTTATAGTCCAGGCCATCTTTATGTAGAGCAACAATTATTTTTTTCAGATCCTCAGAGAGTTCTTTGCCATGAAGTGCCATGTTGAACTTCCAGTGACCAGTCAGTATGAAGGAGAGTGAGAGTGATGGCACTGTCACACCCTGACCATAGTTTGCTTTGTATGTTTCTATGTTTTGTTTGGTCAGGGTGTGATCTGAGTGGGCATTCTATGTTGGATGTCTAGTTTGTCTGTTTCTGTGTTTGGCCTGATATGGTTCTCAATCAGAGGCAGGTGTTAGTCATTGTCTCTGATTGGGAGCCATATTTAGGTAGCCTGTTTTGTCATTGTGGGTGTGGGGGGATTGTCTATGTTAGTTGCTTGTGTCAGCACAGTTCTCATTATAGCTTCACGGTCGTTGTTAGTTTATTGTTTTGTATAGTTTGTATTCAGTGTTCAGTGCTTTCTTTAATTAAAAAATCATCATGAACACATACCACGCTGCATTTTGGTCCACTCCTGACGACGATCGCGACAGGCACCAAATTTAACACACCTGCTCCCCATTCACACCTGAGACCTTGTAACACTAACGAGTCACATGACACCGGGGAGGGAAAATGGCTAATTGGGCCCAATTTGGACATTTTCACTTAGGGGTGTACTCACTTTTGAGTACAAAATAAATGTGTATTTTTCACCGTTTAATACATTCACTTATTCACTCAAAATGCCCCATACAAAGAGTAGAATAGCAAAAGTCTACAACACCTAATACACAATCTCTTTCTTTATTCAAATAAATGGAAGTGCATTTGTTACAGATGTGTACTGTGGACATGTACGGTGGAATGGTTTAATCAGACACACAAGACAATCCAACAAGACATCATTCATATAAAACATTTACTTCTTAATTAATTTTAACTACATCAATCAAATTCATTACAATATGTACAAATCAGTTCAAATGATTGTCTCTCAACTTGGGACAGAATTGTAAGAGGATTCATACCTTAGATCATAAAACATATTTTCATTTACATGTGTTCAATGTCGCTCTATAAGTGCAAGTTTATTTTTTGTCCTACAACAACATTTCAAGCATCACTACTGCCCATTTGAATTGTTTTCCCAAATAATCCTGTATCAACAATCCACATCACTTCTTCATTCCCCCACTTTTATTTAAGGTGCTAAGCTTTGTTATCTTTTGGGGGAGATGGCGGTGGTGTTTTGAGAGGATATTAGTGGTGAGAGTTCTTGCCTGGACAGAGAGTCATAGGGAGTGCATGAACAAAAGTGTGTTGTCTTCAGGAGGGCTTTCAGGAGCAATGCAAGCTGGGAAATTTAGCTTCTCAGGAGAGGTTTAGGAGTCTGTTGCTGTCAGGGGGCTTGGCGGACATTGTGGCACCCCTAGTCACTGAATGGACAGGGGCTTCTTGGAGTTTTTGTTGGAGGAGGGGGGGAAGTCATTGAAGACTGCGAGGGGAAGTCCATCAGTGCAAAGTAGCACGCTGGAGTCAGCCTCACACTTGGTGGTCCTGCCTGGCCAGAGACCCTCCGCCTGGCTTGGCCTCAACCCCAACCCCCCTGTTGACAGGACCTCCGTCTTCACCACCTGCACCCCAGCCTGACTCATCTTGATCAGCACGTCCAGCGATTGCTTTCGACGCTCTAATGAAGCCTTCATCGCTTCCTTCCTCATCTCATTCTCATCTTCCTCCTCCTCCGCTTCCTCCTCCTCTGCCTCCTCATCGTCTTCCTCAGTCTCCGTGGTGATGTCGTCTTTAAGTGAGGCTCCCATGAGGCCCTGGTAACCGGCCGCGACCACCTCAGTCACCACGGGTTGTTCCTTCTTGATGGAGAGATCCAGGGGTCCTTCCGTCTGACGGGCTTTCCTCTCCAGTGCATGGTGAATGTGGGAGAGCTCGCTGCGGATCTTGTTCAGGTGTTCCCATAGGTGTCCCTGAGCGATGAGGTCCTCTTTCTCCAGGTGGGAGATCTTGCATTCGGCATCCTGGTACTCCTGTAGAGCGTTGGAAAGGTTGCTGAGGAGGGCAGCAGCTGATTCTGATTTTGAGGATGCCTCGCCCGTCCCTTGACCGATGGTAGAGTCCTGGCTGCTGGTTCTTCTACAATTCGGAAGAGAGGGCGATTCACTGACTCGGCTCACGGGGTTATTTGTGCAGCACTGCTCCGATGGCCGTGACTGAGACTGAGCATTTGTAAAACTATGGAGAGACCACAGAAGAGAAGAATGTATTATAGAAATCAGAGATTTCAGAGAGGAAAATACGAAGTCAATTACGAATAATATGAAAAATATATAGTGAAATTATATTTATAAAAGTAAGATCTTACCTGCTGTGGAGGAAGAGCTTTTCTGTTGCCATGGAGAAGGGTATGGTATTCTGAATGTTCTTGAGTAGATCCAGGGTGAACCCGAGGGCTGGCCTCTTCTCTGCAGGGGACTCGTCGGTCCCCAAGAGGGCTCCTGTTCTCTTGAGGCCCCATCCTGGTTTCCCCTCCTTGGCTGCAGCCTGGAGCTTGTCCCCTGTCCTGTAGGAAGGGTCTGGTGATGCTGTAGGGGATGAGGTGGTGGTGGTACCTGGCCTCAGAGCAGGCACCTTCCACAAGTTGACTTTGGGCTGGCAACTGGGATTGGGCTCCAGGCCATTCGCAGAGGTTTTGAGAACCTTGTTGACGTCGCTCTTAGTGGAGGCTGCTCCAAAGGCATGCTCGCAGAGGAATGGGTAGTAGAAGCGGGACGGCAGGAGGGTCCGGTTGATGGGGTGGTGCACACCGGATGCCGGGTGCAAGAGCTGAGCGGCTGATGCCAGGAAGGGGAGCTGGGCTAGCTGCGCTTGAGTCGGTACGGTTATATTGGTGTCAGCAGTGGGGATTGCATTCATTGAATTCATATAGGAGAAGAGGCTGGGGCTCAGGGGGTATCCCACCCCAAGGATAGACAGGTTGAGTTCTGTGGGGTCCTGGTAGTCCACCAGGCCGGGTGGAGGCGGGTAGCATGGGATGGAGTCGCTCACTCTGGGCTGGGTGCCCTCGGCCATGGTGTGGCTGGTGGCAAGCAGGCGCCACTGCTCCGACAGCAGGTCAGGCGCAGTCAGGAACGTCTTGGACAGCTTGTAGTGCTTTAGCTGGTTCTCCACCGAGTGTGCTCTCAAGAGCTGATCCTCCAGGGAGAACACATCAGTCATCAGCAGCTCCGGCTCAGGATGGTTACTGGTTCTCTTGGCTGTGCCATCTGAGTCCCTGTTGGAGCACTCTCTGGTCATCTCAGTGACTTCAGCCCCTTGTCCGCTCTCCTCCTCCTCCTCCTCCTCCTCTCCTCCCGGGCTCTCCCCTTCCTCCTCCATGTCTTGTTGCTGCCGGGGCCTCTCCTCATTCCCTGTAGCTGGCTCGGGCTCCTCTTTCCCAGCTGTGGTCCGGAGAGAGTGGGCTTGCTGGAGGGGCCGGAGCTGGTCCAGGTGCAGAAGGTTGCCCTTCTTGTATGGCCAGTCGGACTCGATTAACAGAGACAGGGAGTTCTTACAGAGGCTGTACTTCATGTGGTTGTACAGATGGGACTTCTCCATGCAGGTGAAGGGGCACTGGAAGCACTTATAGTTGTAAGGTTTGCCCCATGGCCGTGGGATGTAGTGGGGCTTCTTGGGCTTGCGTTCCTTGTGCTTGCACGTGTGGTCCTCCTTGGACATGATGGGGAATAATTCTGTCCTCACAATGTAGGTTATTCTGAGGAGAAGGTGTGTAAAAGTCTTGGAGAGATGAGGCTGTAGGGATGCAGGCTCTCGTTCTTTCTCGGGCTAGATGTAGTACACTTCTTTAGCCTTTATTTACATGACTTTAAAGATTCTTTAACCTGGGATCCAGGTGGGTAGGAACTGTGGAATACAATATACATATATTGGTATATTATAACATAAAAATTAAAGAATCGTGTCATACAGTCAATCGAAAGTCAATCGAAAAAAATGTTGTGGCCAATTATTATAATTTTTTTGTCATATTTTTTGTTGGGGGTTGGTTTTTCTCCTTAGTGGCGCTGAGGTCTAAGGCACTGCATCTCAATGCTAGAGGTGTCACTACAGACCCTGGTTCGATCCCAGGCTGTATCACAACCGGCCGTGATCGGGAGTCCCATAGGGCGTCGCACAATTGGCCCAGCGTTGTCCGGGTTAGAGGAGAGTTTGGCCGGGGTAGGCCGTCATTGTAAATAACTGACTTGGCTAGTTAAATAAAAATAAAGAGTAAATAAATTATAGGTGCAATATACAAATGAATATAATTTCATATTCAGTTCATATCATATTTACCTGTGGACTGCCTAACAAATATACAAATAAAAACATTTAAAAAAGGTACATAAATGCAAAGTATTGATCATTTTGATCACATGTTCTCTATCTGACCCAGAAGCTATGTTTTGTGAATACATGAATACAAGATAAATAAATTTAATTATCTACAGTTAACTACTGTCTAATTATCTGCATTGGGGAGCTATGTATCAGCATGCTCATATGTGTGTCTATGAGAGTGCATCATGTGTTGTCTGCCTGAGCTGCTGAGCTGAGTTGCCACTAACCCAACTGCAGGGAGGCCCCCACTGCTCTGTTCTCACTGTACCTGCCACTAATCATTATTTCCAGTGCAGCACCAGGCGCTAGCAAGTCCCAGTGCTGGGGGCAAACAGGCAGCCCCGGGGGGGCTCTGCACCTGTGCAGGGGGCTCCACTCACGGCCCTGTCCTGGCTACATGGGCTCTGGGCCGGGTCCATGGAGGCCGGCTACCGTGCAGCATGGCCAGGGTAATGGTTTAATTAAGAGGGCGGGTGTTGGGGGAGTCGGAGCATGGGCCCTGGTTCTTAATGAGAGCCTGGCGTCACGCCCATAGGGCATCGTTAGTGTCAGGGCTGGGATTTGGGTCAGGGCACATCACACCAAGTTCAACTGCTCTCCTCTCACCCACTTCTGTCTTTTCTCCCTACTTTGGTGCTTTTGGAGTTGGGGTGGTGTTCTCGAAGTTGAATATACTCTTTCATCTATTTCACAGGACAGATAAGAGGGGAGATTTATTACAGCTGGAATTTCCTGTAAAATTACATGGTAACAATTGTGGCGTTTTGGGACTAAAACATTGGTACTATATGATACTCGTGCTACTTTTTTTTAATGAATCCCAAAGACAGATAAGAGGAGATTTATTACAGCTGTGAAGAGGTGGTTATTAGGTCATGAAACATTTTTCTATGTTTTTAAAATAAATATCAGGTAAATAGATAGTGTTCCTTGTGTGAATATGTGAACTATTTCTAATGTAATGTTTGTCATGTATTCTGATTATCAGGGATTTGTTTATTAATAAGCCAGTGCACTAAATATTTTCAGAGACTACTTAAGTTAGATGTTTTCTTTAGTGAAATCATACATATTTGCCACTCGTAAAAAATAAAATAAAAACATTGGAAAATGTAATCAAGAAGTGACTGACTTCCCTATCAACTCTCTCTCTGTATTTCAGAATTTTGGTTGGATATTTAAGCAAGTTGACCTCCTGTCCGTCTATAATTATGGTAGTTCACAATTCCCAAAGGTAAACAAAATAATTGGACAATGCAGATTAAATGTCAAATACATTTTAACATAAAAGTTTAAAAGTTTTACACACTTGACCTACTCTGTTAACTGACTGATTTAAATAGGATAATTGCATGCAGCGTTGTCTCACCATCTTTTTTTATAGATAAATACAAGACCCAATGAATTGAATTATCTACAGTTAACTACTGTCTTATCTCAACAGAGCACCATTTTCTTACATATTTCGTTGTAATAATCACTTTAGTTTAATTAGCCTTTTAAATAACTCACTCAAACCAATTTCAAACACTCCTCAAAAATGTATAGTGTCTTTTTGGGGGGAAGAAAGAAACATTGTAATTGTTTTCCACTGTTAGTCAAGCTGACCTGTGGGTAGAGCGAGTGAACAACTGAGAGAGCATCACTCTTCAGATTAAAAGACCCTGCTGTGAGGCTTTTTTTTCTGGGGTCGTTCAGGGATGAAAGCCTGTGTGATGTTTCGGGGTCCGGGCTGAGGTAAGTCTTGTTTCAGAATACGATCAACTTTTATTAAACCATCACGCCGTACATCACACCTTGTGAGGACAGATAGACATAAATTGAACTCGACTTCACTGCAGTACAAGAGGGATAACAAAACTCACTCTAACACAGGGTGGCAGGCCTTTTTGCAGAATCCTGCTCGTCTACCCCTGAGGCTCTGACCTGGCCTCTGAGCTCATAATAGAGCCTAACAGCTGCTATTAGGAGGCAATCAATAAAAATCATTTTTCCTTTAGATTTTTTCACTGCTGGACACTGTTAGTGGCCACCAAACCCTCGAACCCCTCCTCCCGTCCTGTCCCGTATCCTTGTTTTAAGCTTTTATGGGTTCCTGGTCAGACAAGCCTATAATCGCTTCAGCTTCAACATATATTGTTTCAATTCAGATAGCTCACATCACTAAAAGCATTGACAAGTTGTGTGCAATAACAAACAAAAAACGATAACATTGGATGGTTTGGGGGAAGGGGTGCAAACGTGTCAAATGGCACCAATATGAGATGTTGATCCACTCACAGACAGGAAATAATTACATTTTATAGAGTGCAGAATCATCCTTTCTATCTACTCTCTTTATGTTATAGTTATATATTGACTAATACAGAGAGTATAACTGTTATACTTTTGCATTCTATTTTAAATTCAGCCTAATTTCTAAATTCATAAGGGATGTGACTTTACCTAAGATGGTGGCTTGCAGTGAAGACTGAGTGATGATCCAATGTCTTCTGTCAACTTCCACTAAGGAGAAGGTCCTGAAAAAGAGGATGGAAGAAGAATTCAACATGAATTTTAGTTGTTAATCTAGATGTAGTTATTATCATGCAAGTTACTTGATAATACTGTGATACTGTGTAGGGGCCTCATAAAAATGGTCAATATTAAACTACACATTAGCATACATTACATAGAATGTACATACATCTGAATGTTTGACATTGACATTGTGGGGGATTGTTTGTTCCATTTATTTAATTAATATGCAGTGATATTCAATACATCCGTGAAGTTAACCATAAAAACTTTCCTCTCCGTTTTTTTGAGTCGCAAAAGGAATTCACATTAATGATATTGTTGATGTTATTGTGAAAGAGTCAATATCCAAATAACACATGATTTATTTCTACACTTCTCAAAAATATCTGGGCTTCAGTCCTAAATTAGACTTCGATAGATATCTATAACATTGTGATAACTTGGGTTTAGACTAAGGAGTAAAATACAACTTTAGTCTATGTATGAAAATCACAAAAATCTATACAAAGTAACACTTCAAGTAATTCCCTTCTGTGAGATAAAAATGTTTTGAAATAATCTAATGAAATAATTTTGAGAGACATTTTCAGAAAAATCTTCCAAAATGAGTAGGCTGTTTAAATTATATAAGATAATATAGTCGTAAAATATTATAAATTTAATTTTCACTCAAATTCCATGAATGTCAAATAACAGAACACTTTGCACTGTTTTCCCCATGGACAACGGTGTCTGTGGACCAATTATGACAATAGCCTACACACATTGACACAACACAACTACAAAGCCCAATAATCATAGCCTTCTAAATAAAACCCACTCATACTAATTATACAACATATGGTATCTGAAATTAGGGAATAAATCTGGTATTCCTACCTGGTGTGTGTCCGTGGTGTGTCTGTATGTCAATTCTCTGCGTATAGCGGTACAAGCAGACAGCGCATATCCAGCTCAAATGGGAGCGCGAAAGCGAGTGTGTAGAAGATATTGACTAGGAGCATTGCCTTGGGGCACTGTAATACTGCAGCTCCGTCCTTGTCGCATGTGGTGTCTACCTTGCAGCAAGGATACAGAAGCACATTTAACAGTATCGGCAAAGGTTGGTTCAACGTTAATTCGATGCAGACTTTAGGTAGGCTATGTACAATTAGAATATTTTATTTGACAATTTCTTGTTTGGTTTTCAAATTAGGTCTGATAGGCCTAACGCTCAACCTCAACACTTGTTTGACCGACCTATTTCAAGAGTATTTTCATTTTTCACACAACAATGCCTAGGCATCAATGTCAAAACTTACCTTGCTACCTAACATAATTCCTGATTATTGAATAAACAAATCATTAAAATAGCATACATCAAAACATATATAAGATTTTGTCCAGAATCTATAGTTAAAATAAGTATTTGTTTGTATTTGTTCATACACTCCCCTAATTGATTTCAAAACAACCTGGTATCAAATGGATGTTTAATGCTTAATAAGATTCAATTATGCTTTGGCAGGTAAAAAAAATGTTGCAACTGCTTGCACTTGTGTGGAATAGGATAGGCCTATTGTTTCAAGAAGTTAAGCATGGACATCTTTGAAAAACAAATGAACATTAAAGGCCCAGTGCAGTCTAAAACATGAATTATATATATTTCCTGTGATTAACTTGATTAAACATGTTTTATATATATTTAATATATATATCCTGTGTTTTATATATATTTCCACATTATGAGATTGGAATAATACTGTGAAATTGTGAAAATTATGATAATACCCTTTTAGTGTAAGAGCTGTCTGAAAAGACCACCTGACATTTCAGCCTGTTTTGGTGGGATGGAGTTTTGGCCTGCCTGATGACATCAGCATGCTGTTAATTAGTTAATAAATCAATAAGATGGAGTGCTCCAAACCTCTCTGCCAATAACAGGTCGTTTTCAGTTTCCCCTCCACACTCAGTCCACTCCCAGACAGTTCTAGCTAAATTCTTGCTTGAGAAATTGCTCTTGATAAGAAGTTAGTTTCTTTTTGACTGTTTTTAAATGAAAACAATCACAGCAATGTACTTAATTGTTACCCAGAAATGACTTGATATTGATAAAAAAGAAGAAAAAAAGTTGCATTGGACCTTTAATTGTATTGGATGGAAGTTATTTTAAAAGTGGAGACAAATTGTATTAATATTAAATGCATAGGCCTATTATTCATGAGAGACAGCGGCCGGTTAAGATTTCTAATACAGCCTGCAGAAGTTATGTGGTTTGGTTTGTTCTTGTTAGTTCAGTCACATAACTTTTACTGGGTAGTTTAGCCACACTACTGCATATTTCAATACTGTTGCTTTTGAAAACTATTAGCCTTTATTAATATATAAAGGGCCGACCACCAAAACACCATGTAGCCTAGGCCTAATCTTATGTTTTCAATGTAAGTTAATATGTTCATCATAATGTCATAAATATATGATAGGCTAACATCTAAATGTCATGTTTTTTTTCTTCTATTGCAGGCCTGTTCAAAGGATGGTTTCAACATCAAGCTAGGTCTAATGATGCTGACATTTGTGGATGTCACAATCTTTCTCAATGACATTAGAGTAAAAGTAAACATCAAAATCCCAAATATATATCAATGAGAAAATATAAATAAATGTGGAGCTAAATTATTGGATGGGGGAATACTCAGCTGTCTATCTGTGAGTAGGGATATTTGTGTAAAATCATTCGGCGTGGGAAATTGTTCTTGTCAGTTATTTTTCCTCCTTTATGCGTTTTTTCTGTTTCCTTTCTTTATTATAGTCTTGTTGTTTTTGCTTTGCCTTTTTGTGCGTATAGGCTATTCTCTGTAGATGTGTTTATCCATTTCAGATATTAACTTAAGAGATTTCGTATTATTGAATAAACAAATAATTACAATAGCATACATCAAAACATATATAAGATTTTGTCCAGAATCTATAGTTAAAATAAGTGTTTTTTTGTATTTGTTCATACACGTGTGTGTGTGTGTGTGTGTGTGTGTGTGTGTGTGTGTGTGTGTGCACAAACATGTACATATGACACTCTCTGCCTGTGTGTGTGTGTATGTGTCTCCTGAGTTTGACCGTGTGTGTATATGATTGTGTACTACTGACTGTGTGTATAAGGAAACATGGCTATGTCAGGTGGAAGTGCATCTGAGGGTGGTCGGGGGCTCTTTCTCCTCCGCTTGCCCGCAACAACACACACACACACAAACACACACACGCACACACACACACACAGAGCTTGGCAGGCCGCGCTGCCTGGTACACGACTCAGTGCAGCCTCCCAGAGAAGCGATTAGTGCAGTGGCACTGGATAGGTTCCTGACGTGAGCTGTGAGATCACATCCACGGGCAATGACTGATGCATGTCTTATCTGACAGCTCAGACTCATTTGTTAATCTTTCTCTCTCGCTCTCTTTCCTATTCCTTGCTCTCCCAACCCTCCCATCTCTCCACTTCTCTTCCTCCTTTTTCCCCTCTCTCTTCTGTACCTCCCATCCTTACCACTTCTTGCTATCCTCTCTCTCTTCCTCCCTCTCTCTCTCACTCCCTCTCCCTTAGCCTGTGGCTGGCACTGGGTCAACTCCAGGTTCTTCATTTCTCTCCTACAGTATCTGGCTGTGTGGAGGCGTGTGCGGGCCCCTTTGAAAATGTCAGTGTACGTGTGTCTGGGGGAGTCGGGCCCCCTTCACGAGCCATCAAGCCCGCTGTCACGCTGCGCCGGGCAAATGGAGACAGACAGGCCACTCCATAGGGCCTAACCATCTGTACCAAATGTGACAGCAGGGGGAAAAGGATATCTGGCAAATCAGGAGGAATGAGATGAGAGGGTGAGATGGAGAGAGAGTGAGGTAGAGAAAGAGAGAGAGAGAGCTTCTTCCTCTGACAGTGTGGAAATCCAATTATATTGGTCGCGTACACATACACTGAGTATACCAAACATTAGGAACACCTTCCTAATTTTGAGTTGCACCCCCCCTTTCTTTTGCACTCAGAAAAGCCTTCAATATTTTGTCTTGCCCATTCACTCTCTGAATTGCACAAATACACAATCCATGTCTCAGTTATCACAAGGCTTAAAAATCCTCCCATTCATCTACACTGATTGAAGTGGATTTGACAAGTGACATCAATAATGGATCATGGCTTTCACCTGGATTCACCTGGTCAGTCTATGTCATGGAAAGAGCAGGTGTTGTTAATGTTTTGTAAACTCAGTGTACACTCACTCACAAACACAAACACTCATACTCACAAACACATGCACATATACACACACTCTCACACACACACACAGTCAACGCTGCTGGCCCTTATACACTACCGTTCAGAAGTTTGGGGTCACTTAGAAATGTCCTTGTTTTTGAAAGAAAAGCACTAAAAGCACTGTCCATTAAAATAACATCAAATGTATCAGAAATACAGTGTAGACATTGTTAATGTTGTAAATGACTATTGTAGCTGTAAACGGCTGATTTTTAATGGAATATCTACATAGGCATACAGAGGCCCATTATCAGCAACCATCACTCCTGGTAGCTTCATTAAATAGTACCCGCAAAACACCAGTCTCAACGTCAACAATGAAGAGGCGACTCCGGGATGCTGGCCTTCTAGGCAGAGTTCCCCAGTCCAGTGTCTGTGTTCTTCTGCCCATCTTTTCTTTTTATTGGCCAGTCTGAGATATGGCTTTTTCTTTGCAACTCTGCATAGAAGTCCAGCATCCCGGAGTCTCCTCTTCACTGTTGACGTTGCGACTGGTGTTTTGCGGTGCTATTTAATGAAGCTGCCAGTTTGGGACTTGTGAGGCGTCTGTTTCTTAAACTAGACACTCTAATGTACTTGTCCTCTCGCTCAGTTGTGCACCGGGGCCAGTTTGCGTTGTTCTGTGAAGGGAGTAGTACACAGCGTTGTACGGGATCTTCAGTTTCTTGGCAATTTCTCACATGGAATAGCCTTTATTTCTCAGAACAAGAATAGACTGACGAGTTTCAGAAGAAAGTTCTTTTCTGGACATTTTGAGCCTGTTATCGAACCCACAATTGTTGATGCTCAGATACTGAACTAGTCTAAAGAAGGCCAGTTTTATTGCTTCTTTAATCAGAACAACAGTTTTTAGCTGTGCTAACATAATTGCAAAAGGGTTTTCTAATGATCAAGTAGCCTTTTAAAATTATAAACTTGGATTAGCTAATACAATATGCCATTGGAACACCGGAGTGATGGTTGCTGATAATGGGCCTCTGTACGTCTATTCAATTAAAAATCAGAATTTTCCAGCTACAATAGTCATTTACAATGTCTAGACTGTATTTCTGGTCAATTTGATGTTATTTTAATGGACCAAAAATGTGCTTTTCTTTCAAAAACAAGGACATTTCTAAGTGACCCCAAATTTTTTAAAGGTAGTGTATAGAGACAATTAAACACTTGACACCTCCCGTTTCTTTAATACTGTTTTTAACACTTTGTATTCATGCAGTGGGGCAAAAAAATATTTAGTCAGCCACCAATTGTGCAAGTTCTCCCACTTAAAAAGATGAGAGAGGCCTGTAATTTTCATCATAGGTACACTTCAACAACAAAAAAAATCCCCCAAATCACATTGTAGGATTTTTAATGAATTTATTTGCAAATTATGGTGGAAAATAAGTATTTGGTCAATAACAAAAGTTTATCTCAATACTTTGTTATATACCCTTTGTTGGCAATGACAGAGGTCAAACGTTTTCTGTAAGTCTTCACAAGGTTTTCACACACTGTTGCTGGTATTTTGGCCCATTCCTCCACGCAGATCTCCTCTAGAGCAGTGGTGTTTTGGGGCTGTTGCTGGGCAACACGGACTTTCAACTCCCTCCAAAGATTTTCTATGGGGTTGAGATCTGGAGACTGGCTAGGCCACTCCAGGACCTTGAAATGCTTCTTACGAAACCACTCCTTCATTGCCCGGGCGGTGTGTTGGGATCATTGTCATGCTGAAAGACCCAGCCACATTTCATCTTCAATGCCCTTGCTGATGGAAGGAGGTTTTCACTCAAAATCTCACGATACATGGCCCCATTCATTCTTTCCTTTACACGGATCAGTCGTCCTGGTCCCTTTGCAGAAAAACAGCCCCAAAGCATGATGTTTCCACCCCCATGCTTCACAGTAGGTTTGGTGTTCTTTGGATGCAACTCAGCATTCTTTGTCCTCCAAACACGACAAGTTGAGGTTTTACCAAAAAGTTCTATTTTGGTTTCATCTGACCATATGACATTCCCCCAATCTTCTTCTGGATCATCCAAATGCTCTCTAGAAAACTTCAGACGGGCCTGGACATGTACTGGATTAAGCAGGGGGACACGTCTGGCACTGCAGGATTTGAGTCCCTGGCGGCGTAGTGTGTTACTGATGGTAGGCTTTGTTACTTTGGTCCCAGCTCTCTGCAGGTCATTCACTAGGTCCCCCCGTGTGGTTCTGGGATTTTTGCTCGCCGTTCTTGTGATCATTTTGACCCCACGGGGTGAGATCTTGCGTGGAGCCCCAGATCGAGGGAGATTATCGGTGGTCTTTTATGTCTTCCATTTCCTAATAATTGCTCCCACAGTTGATTTCTTCAAACCAAGCTGCTTACATATTGCATATTCAGTCTTCCCAGCCTGGTGCAGGACTACAATTTTGTTTCTGGTGTCTTTTGACAGCTCTTTGGTCTTGGCCATAGTGGAGTTTGGAGTGTGACTGTTTGAGGTTGTGGACAGGTGTCTTTTATACTGATAACAAGTTCAAACAGGTGCCATTAATACAGGTAACGAGTGGAGGACAGAGGAGCCTCTGAAAGAAGAAGTTACAGGTCTGTGAGAGCCAGAAATCTTGCTTGTTTGTAGGTGACCAAATACTTATTTTCCACCATAATTTGCAAATAAATTCATTAAAAATCCTACAATGTGATTTTCTGGATTTAAAAAAATAATTTTGCCTGTCATAGTTGAAGTGTACCTATGATGAAAATTACAGGCCTCTCTCATCTTTTTAAGTGGGAGAACTTGCACAATTGGTGGCTGACTAAATACTTTATTCTTCATATAGCTCATTCTAATATATCTACTACTGTACATTACGTTTTTGTTACACTGTTTAAAGATACTGACATTTCTTGACATACAGTAGCTCACTGTAATATATTTACTACTGTACATATCCTTCTTACTATATATTTTTAGTGTATATGCGCATAGATTGGGTTGTTAATTGGATTCGTTTTGACATTGTTGATTTCTTGTTTTTAGTTTTTGATTATTTATTATTGGTGTACTTGTTTTAACTTTTTACTGCACTGTTAGGTGCTAGTAACGCAAGCATTTCGCTACACCCTATTGCTTTAACATCTGCTGAACTGTGTACTCGACCAATACACCTCACCAAATAGCCATTGTGATTTAAGTTTTGGCTTTGGGTTCAAGTCTAGAGATATACAGTATACTGTACCAATGAGATTCCTAAGATTGTAGCATTTTCAATTCGAGACTTCGATGAGTTAAGAGAGTTGTGCTGGTGTAGTAAAGATCCTTATAGAGAGGCATCTGGGGAGGCTGACAGGAGCACTCTATTAAGACTTAGAGAAAGGAACTTCGGGGCAGCTACAACACTGCTGCTGGGGAGATCCAGCTGTGCAGCCCCTGCACACACACATGCACGCACACACACACACCTGCAGTGCACACACTCACACATTCATGATACTCACACGCGCAAACATGCACAGACACAAACATGCACACACATACTCCATATACACATTTACAAGATGGACTGTGGATGGATAGATGGGTGGAGGATGGGTAATGGTTGGCCTAACGGATGGCCTGATGGCCTATTGCCCATGTGAGTGTTCAGTCTTGAAGCCTTTTCCCTTTTCCAGTGCCTGGGTTTAGGGCCTGGGGTGGAATAGCTAACGGCTCCTCTCCTCTCTTAGCCCTGCACTGCCAGGCACATTAAGTAAACTCATATCACTCTCAACCACAATCAATTATTGAACAGCCCGTCCCTGCTCCTTTCTTTAGTTTTCAAAGGAGAACAACTCCTAACATCCATCCCCAGCATTTCCAAAACATAGCCACCAAATGCCTTAGTGTCTTCCTTTGTTATTTCAGTATAGCCTTTAACATTAATATTTGTCTTAACGGAAAATTAGTAGCTAACAAAGGCTTGGAATAGCTTCATCTAGCTAATTATGTGGTAATACATAATTGTTATATGTAACATAACATAACGCAAGCCTGTGTCTAAAAGTAGGTTGTGTATGTAGCTTGAGTTGCTGTGTAGCATATGTACAGTATATCATACATTTTTCACCCAGTAGAAAACATAGTTGCCAGTCCAGGAGGCTGCTGAAGGGAGAACAGCTCATAATAATGGCTGGAATGGAGTGAATGGAATGGTATCAAACACATGGAAACCATTAATTGAAGAGTGGTTCAATCAAACCCTTAGAACCAGTGGATTTATATATAAAGCAAACAAGTGATCTTTTGGTGGTAGTACTGGCTGGAATAGAATAAATTCCATCCATTACTATGAGCCGTCCTCCCCAATTAAGGTGCCACCACTCTTTGGATTGGATAGATACATTATTGCATTATAAACACTGTAACCACAGTCTAAAGACTCTTAAAACATTTCCTATCTATATTCAGAATGCCTGTGAATACTCAGGGGAAGCATGGAGAAACTCTTATCAGTCATTTCGCTGCTGAGTAATCCATCCGACCCTACCATCCTGACTAGCCAGTAGTGACAGTGACAGACTCCCTTAAAGGTGAATTACCCTCAGAAGGAGTGAGGGAAGTGAACAGCTGGATTGAGCAGGAGGATTGAGACAATTTCAGTTTTCCACTCAAATGCTCTCAATTATACCAGGGAGGGCAGACGAGTGATGGACACGGTCCAAACTTTTAAAATACAGCCTCTGAAGTTAGCTTGGTTTATCTCTGAAAAGGGAAAATGTCAAAGTGCGGTTATGACTGTTCTTTTTCTCTCTAGATATTGATGCCCTTCTATTCCTCATGAGTCAATGCAAAATACATTAAACAAGATAAACACAGTTTACATGACCCTCTATTGGAATACATGGAGAGTGTACTCTCATTCTGTTTTTGGTTGACCGACTGTTAGTATTACACCTAGTGACATTGATATATCTGTCAGTGTGTAGAGACACTGGAGTTGACACTTACTGGTCCTGTGTTGTCAGACTGTGATGGGAAGCAGCTGGTGCAGGGTGTCTTGGGTCAACTCATCGTGTCAGTCTCCGCCCCCGGTTACCAGCTGCCCCGGTCCGCACCCAGAGGAGTCGGGGTCTCGGTTGCTGTGGCACCTGTGGGGGTGTCACCTGACGGGGGAAAAGGAAGTGGAAATGAAGGGAAGCAGCAGATCCTGTCACAGAGCATCAGAGCTCCTGTCAGTCAAACCACTGACCTGCAGGGTGTGAGTGTGTTTATGTGAGTGTGTGTGTTTGCGTGAGTCAATGAACGCACTGACCCACAGGGTGTATGTGTGTGTGTGTGTGTGTGTGTGTGTGTGTGTGTGTGTGTGTGTGTGTGTGTGTGTGTGTATGTTTACGTGTGCATGCCCATCATTGCAGGGTTTGTGAGTACATTACATTAACGCCTTGATCCTAGAGAGTGTGTGTGTGTCCGTGAACACATAGACCTGAGGGTGTGTGTATCTAATGCACTGATCTGTAAGACTGCATGCCTGTGTGTTAGTGTCTGGTTTGTATATGTCATTGAGTTTCTTCTCAACAGCATCCCTTGAAAATGGCCCAGCAGCCAAAACATTGGCTCTGATTTGATATTGAGTTCAAAGTTAAATGCTTTTACGTGTGCATCCTATCCTCCTTCACTACTTTAAAAACGTACTGGAACTGCACTCAGTAAATATCAATAGGTTGTACATATTGGATTCCCAAACCAGAGATACTGTATTTATGATAATCTCAACACCCAGAACTAAAATATTGTGTAATTGCGTCAAATGCTCGATGAAGTTCTGGGGGAGACATGTCAGAAAATATATTAATGTGACTTGTAAAGTCTCCACCCCCCTAAATGGAAACTATCTGCAAGTTTCAGGCAAGTCTATGGGCCAAATGTCCCCTCCCATTCCGAAATTCAAAAGATGCGAGCACCTGGGAAATCGTGACTTGTCCAAATGATCAGTGACGATAAATCAGTGTGCCAGAACAGTTCATTGTTACTGGGACGGAGATTTGTCTTCCAACAAGACAATGATCCAAAACATAAAGCAAAATCTACAATGGAATGGTTCAAAAATAAACATATCCAGGTGTTAGAATGGCCAAGTCAAAGTCCAGACCTGAATCCAATCGAGAATCTGTGTAAATAACTGAAAACTGCTGTTCACAAATGCTCTCCATCCAACCTCACTGAGCTCGAGCTGTTTTGCAAGGAGGAATGGGAAAAAATGTCAGTCTCTCGATGTGCAAAACTGATAGAGACATACCCCAAGCGACTTACAGCTGTAATCGCAGCAAAAGGTGGCGCTACAAAGTATTAACTTAAGGGGGCTGAATAATTTTGCACGCACAATTTTTCAGTTTTTGATTTGTTAAAAAAGTTTGAAATATCCAATAAATGTCGTTCCACTTCATGATTGTGTCCCACTTGTTGTTGATTCTTCACAAAAAAATACAGTTTTATATCTTTATGTTTGAAGCCTGAAATGTGGCAAAAGGTCGCAAAGTTCAAGGGGGCCGAATACTTTCGCAAGGCACTGTATGTTACATGCATCTGTCCACGAGAGATTATATCGATGACCATATTACACTAGACTGAATTATCCCACATACAGTTCTCTTGCTTACCAACTATCTGGTAGCACCACTGGGGGATACAGCACCGCCAGCATATCCATGACCATGCCCTTCGAATCCCTTCGCACCAGAGCTCAATGCGATGCCACCTTTCGCCCTCACACTCTTTGGAACATGAAGTCTGGTTGGTGTAAGTGTGTGGCCCAGCTGCAGCCGCGGTCTGGTCCCCCAGCGACCGCCGTCACTGGGTGTGACCTGCAGCGGTGTGGGGTGGGATGGGGGCTCAGCTGGGGAGCAGCGTGCGCTGGATGTGGGCATGTGGGAGTCTATAGAGAGAGGAGGCTGCAGCTCTGGCTCTGGTTCTCTGAGGAAGAGTAGAGGCGGCCATGGCCCTGGCTGGCCAAGCGGGAGGAATGGAAGGAGACAGGGCCCAATCACCCAGGACCCCTCGACTCACTCAGCTCCATCCCCTGGGATCCCGCAGCCTTCCAAACTACAAGTCTATGTTTTAGCATACCATATGTTCACCCCCACACCCCTTTAGCAAATAAACAAGTTGAGAAGCTATACCTAGAGGGAGGTTGTGTCTCTCTCTCTCCTCTCTTTCTCCTCTATCTGTTTTTCTCTCTCACACTCTCTCTGTGTGTCCTCTCAAAGTACATTTTGGCTGCATGTGTCACATATTATAAATGGAGCAGAAATCTGTAATGTATTATTGTATGACATGGATTATCTTAACACTGAAACAGCAGGGACTGACTTTTATTCTGTGAAGTTTATTCCCTCACGCTGACAGTATTTTGAAACAGTTTTGTTGTTCAGCAGGTGTTGCGTGTTCCCTGTGTTTTATGTGAGGCAAAGAGTATAAGTATGTGATGTATAGCTGAGTAAAATAAAAATTACTGTAAAAATACCTGCAATTATAATAATAGAAATTACAGGTCATTCCACCAATAGAGTGCATTTTGGGTGGTGTAATAAAATATTTATTGAACCTATTTTTAACATTATTTCATAAACAGTTGTTCAACAACATCATAAAAACATGTTTTCCCATGTCAAGAGGTTACATTTAAAAAATTATTATAGTAATTGCCAATTAAGTGCCAACCCACTGGGAAAAAACTGGTTATATCAAACATTGTTTCCTGTCACACCCTGATCTGTTTAACCTGTCTTTGTGATTGTCTCCACCCCCCTCCAGGTGTCACCCATCACGCCCCTGGGCATATCTTCAGTTCAACATTTAGTTTTAATTCACATTTGTTTGTCAACTAAAGTGAAATGAATGAGAAATCCACAAAAAAGACATTGAATATAGGTAAAAAGTTAGGTGAAAAAATACTAAATTCCCTTACATTGAAAACTTTTTAAAAATCCAATCAGTTTTTCACGTTGATTCAGTCATCACATTTAATTATTTTGGTTGAAATGACTTATAAATACACATTTTTAACAAACTATAGTTTTGGCAAGTCAGTTAGGACATCTACTTCATGCATGACACAAGTAATTTGTCCAACAATTGTTGACAGATTATTTCACTTATAATTCACTGTATCACAATTCCAGTGTGTCAGAAGTGTACATACACTAGCCTTTAAACAGCTTGGAAAATTCCAGAAAAGATATCATGGATTTAGAAGCTTCTGATAGGCTAATTGACACCATTTTAGCCAATTGGGGGTATACCCGTGGATGTATTTCAAGGCCTACCTTCAAACACAGTGCCTCTTTGCTTGACATCATGGGAAAATCAAAAGAAATCAGCCAAGACCTCAAAAAAAAAATGTAGACCTCCACAAGTCTGGTTCATCCTTGAGAGCAATATCCAAATGCCTGAAGGTACCACGTTCATCTGTACAAACAATAGTAAACACCATGGGACCACGCAGCCATCATACCACTCAGGAGGGAGACGCATTCTGTCTCTTTGAGATTAACGTATTTTGGTACGAAAAGTGCAAATCAATCCAAGAAAAACAGCAAAGGAACCTGTGAAGATGCTGGAGGAAACAGGTACAAGGTATCTATATCCACAGTAAAATACGTTTTTTATCGACATAACCTGAAAGGCCGCTCAGCAAGGAAGAAGCCACTGCTCCAAAACCGCCATTAAAAAGCCAGACTACTGTGGCAGCACCATGTTGTGAGTGTGCTTTGCTGCACTTCACAAAATAGATAGCATCATGAGGTAGGAACATTATGTGGATATATTGAAGCAACATCTCATGACTTCTTTTAGGAAGTTAGAGCTTGGTCGCAAATGGGTCTTCCAAATGGACAATGACCCCAAGCATACTTCCAAAGTTGTGGCAAAATGGCTTAAGGACAACATAGTCAAGGTATTGGAGTGGCCATCACAAAGCCCTGACCTCAATCCTACAGAAAATGTGTGGGCAGAACTGAAAAAGCGTGTGCGAGCAAGGAGGCCTACAAACCTGACTCAGTTACACCAGCTCTGTCAGGAGGAATGGGCCAAAATTCACCCAACTTATTGTGGGAAGCTTGTGGAAGTCTACCCGAAATTGTTTGACCCAAGTTAAACAATGTAAAGGCAATGCTACCAAAAACTAATTGAGTGTATGTAAACTTCTGACCCACAGTGAATGTGATGAAAGAAATAAAAGCTGAAATAAATAATTCTCGCTACTATTATTCTGACATTTCTCATTCTTAAAATAAAGTGGTGATCCTAACTGACCCAAGACAACATTTTTACTTGAATTAAATGTCAGGAATTGTGAAAAACTGAGTTTGTATGTATTTGGCTAAGGTGTATGTAAACTTCCGACTTCAACTGTATAATAACACGATTAAATTATATATTTACATTAAAAACCAAAGTCTATTTGTCATGACTTCCGCCGAAGTCGCTTCCTCTCCCTGTTCGGGCAGCATTCTGCGGTCGGCGTCGCCAGTCTTCTAACCATCATCGATCCACTTTTCATTTTCCATTTGTTTTGTCTTGTCTTCCCACACACCTGGTTTCAATTCCCTCATTACATGTTGTGTATTTAACCCTCTGTTTCCCACATGTTAGTGTGCGTGTTTATTGATTGTTAATGTCGGTTCTTGACGACTAGTTATTGTTTGCCCGGTTATGTATTTACGCCCGTTATTTTCGAGTGACCGGTACTTCTCCGCACCTTGAGTATTGTCTGAATACTGGTGCTGTCGTGGAATTAAATACCTTGTACACTCATCTCTTCTCTCCTGCGCCCGATTCACTGCACCAGTTACCCACTGCCTGACAATAACACATCGTGTAGGAACAAGAAAAGTTTTAAACAAATCAAAATATATTTCATATTTGATTCTTCAAAGTAGCCACACTTTGCCTTGATGACAGCTTTGCACACTCTTGGCATTCTCTCAACCAACTTCATGAGGCAGTCACCTGGAGTGCATTTCAATTAACAGGGGGCCTTAAAAGTTAATTTGTTGATTTTCTTTCCTTCTTAATGCTCTTGAGCAAATCAGTTGTGTTGTGACAAGGTAGATATACAGAAGATATACTCTATTTGGTGAAAGACCAAGTCCATATTATGGCAAGAATAGCTCAAATAAGCAAAGAGAAACGACAGTCCATCATTGCTTTAAGACATGAAGGTCAGTCTATATGGAAAATGTCAAAAACGTTGAATGTTTTTTCAAGTAGAGTCGCAAAAAACATTAAGTACTATGATGAAACTACCTCTCATGAGGACCACTGCAGGGAAGAAAGTCGCAGAGTTACCTCTGCTGCAGAGGATACATTCATTAGAGTTGCTAGCCTCAGAAATTGCAGCCCAAATATATGCTTCACAGACTTCAAATAACAGACTCATCTCAACATCAACTGTTCAGAGGAGACAGCCTGCGTAAAAAAGGCTTTCATGGTACGATTCGTGCAAAGAAACTTCTACTAAAGGACACCAATAAGAAGAAGAGACTTGCTTGGGCCAAGAAACACAAGCAATGGACTTCAGACCGGTGGAAATATGTCCTTTGGTCTAATGAGTCCAAATGTGAGATTTAGGTGAACGGATGATCTTCCGCATGTGTGGTTCCCACCATGAAGCATGGAGGTGTGATGGTGTGGGGGTGCTTTGCTGGTGACACTGTCAGTGATTTATTTAGAATTCAAGGCACACTTAACCAGCATGGCTACCACAGCATTCTCCAGCGATATGCCATCCCATCTGGTTTGCGCTTAGTGGTACTATCATTTGTTTTTCAACAGGACAATGACCCAACACACCTCCAGGCTGTGTCAGGGATTTTTGACCAAGAAGGAGAGTGATGGAGTGCTGCATCAGAAGACCTGCCCTCCACAATCACCCAACCTCAAACCAATTGAGATGGTTTGGGAAGAATTGGACCGCAGAGTGAAGGAAAAGCAGCCAACAAGTGCTCAGCATATGTGGGAACTCCTTCAAGACTGTTGGAAAGGCATTTCAGGTGAAACTGGTTGAGAGAATGTCAAGAGTGTCCAAAGCTGTCCTCAAAGGAAAGGGTGTCTACTTTGAAGAATCTAACATCTAAAATATATTTAGCTTTGTTTAACACTTTTTTGGTTACTACATGATTACATATGTTATTTCATAGTTTGATGTCTTCACTATTATTCTACAATGTAGAAAATAGTAAAAAAATAAAGACAAACCCTTGAAAGAGAAGGTGTGTCCAAAATTTTGACTGGTAATGTAATTGCGTTAAATATTGATTACTAAGGCAGGTATCGCAAAGCTAGTGGATAGGTTTCATTGAAACATCTTTTGATGTTGGCTCCTTCAAATATCTTTACTTTCTTAATAATTACAAATTTGATGCAATAAATGTATCACTAGTCACTTTAAGCTATGCCACTTTATATCATGCTTACATACCCTACACTACTCATCTCATATGTATATACTGTACTCTATACCATCTAATGCATCTTGACTATGCCATTCGGCCATCGCTCATCCATGTACATATTCTTATTCATTCCTTTATACTTATAAGGTAGTTGTTGTGAAATTGATAGATTACTTGTTAGATATTACTAGATGGTCGGAACTAGAAGCACAAGCAGTTCGCTACACTCGCATTAACATCTGCTAACCATGTGTATTTGACAAATAAAATTTGATTTGATTTGATACCAACTCAAAAGGGGAGCTGAAAGGGATCAACACAATTATCTGACCGTCTTTCTTAGAGTTGAGACAGAGTACCGTTAAAATCAGAATCCACATTTTTCCATCAGATCTGGCAATTTTACAAAATGAGTATATCCCCCAGTTGTATTTTCAGAGGGTGAATGAAGGACACTCCTAAACAGATGGTGGGTGTGTGTGTGTGTGTGTGTGTGTGTGTGTGTGTGTGTGTGTCCGTGCGTGTGTGTGTGTGTGTGTCCGTGTGTGCGTGTGTGTGTGTGTGCGTGTGTGTGTGTAGTCTGTCGGTCGAGTCATTTACCCCTTTGGCCAGAGATGGTCAGCTGTGCCCAGGGCAGGACATATAGGAAATGACATCACGAGCAGTGTGCGGCAGAATTTGTGGCCCCCGGGGGTCTCTTGACTCAGTGACCTGGTCACCCCGAGCAGACAGGCAAACAGATGACAGATGATCTAAAATTCATCACAAGGTCAGAGACAGTCCGTCACATAGGTACCAACACCGTATGTGGAATGAAGCCACGGCTCATAGGGAAAGAGATGGATGAAACTTATGGCTAAAACATTTTTAGGGTTGTTTAGTTTATTGGTCTTTCAGCATTATTACACGTTCTTAGAAACAGTTGTCTCTAAAACACTGGATTACATTGCTGTTAATCAAATAAACTATGTTGAATGAATAAGACAAATTTAAAATTCTATGTCTTTGCTAAAATCCACTTTCATTTAGGATTCTTACCAGATATGGATTAGTTGAAAGGTATCTTCTGTACCTTTCCATGCAACATCTTGCAGTGGCCAAGCTTAGAAAGACAACCCTCTTCATTGTTGTACGGTTTTGTCTCTGTATTGGGTTAACTGAATGTAACGGTTTTCGTCTGGTGAAGGAGAAGAGGACCAAGGTGCAGCGTGGTAAACTAACCAAACTAACACAAAGACATAAAAAAGGACTACGGCCGCAAAACCTGAAACTATAGGGGAGGGTCTGGGTGGGCGTCTGTCAGTGGTGGCGGCTCTGGCGCGGGACATGGACCCCACTCCACCATAGTCTTGGCCCACTTAAGTGGCGCCTTTGGAGCGCCGACCCTCGCCGCCGACCTCGTACTGGGGACCCTAACAGCGGGTCCCAGGCAGCGCCGGACAGGCGGGAGACTCCGACAGCACCGTAGTGAAGGGCGTCTCCGGCAGCAATGGAGTAACGGGCGGCTCTGGCAGCTCAGGACAGACGGGCGGCTCTGCAGCTCCGGACTGACGGGCGGCTCTGGCCTGGAGAGAGAACCTGGAGGGAGGAGACGGAGAGACAGCCTGGTGCGTGGGGCTGCCACAGGACCCACCAGGCTGGGGAGTCCTACAGATGGACCGGGCTGTGGGGGAGCACTAGAGCTCTAGTGTGCAGCCTTGGCACCACTCCTCCAGGCTGGATGACCACTTTAGCCCGGACCATCCAGAGTGCAGGCACAGGTTGAACCGAGCTGTGGGTGAGCACTGGAGATATGGTGCATACTACTCGCACCTCTCCCTTAGGTTCAATGCCCACATTCGCCCGACACGGGCGGAGCGCAGGCATAGGACGCACTGCACCCTCCCAGCGCCCCGGAGACACAGCACGCAGAGCCGGCGCAGGATACCCCGGGCCGAAACGACGTACTGGAGTCAGACACGCTGAGCCGGCACAACACGCCGTGGCTGGATGCCCACTCTCGCTTGGCACTTGCGGGGGGCTGGCCTATAGCGCTCTGGGCCATGAGCGCGTACTGGCGATACCGGTCGCTCCACGGCATAACACGATGTCTGACCAGTACAACGCTGCTTTCGGTAACCACGAGGAGTGGGCTCAGGTCTCCAACCTGACTCTGCCACACTCCCCGTGTGCCTCCCCAAAAACATTTTGGGGGGCTGCCTCTCGTGCCTGTCGCGCTGCCGTGCTACCTCCTCATATCGCCGCAGCTCAGCTTTCGCTGCCTCCAGTTCTTCCTTGGGGCTGCGATATTCCCCAGCCTGTGCCCAGGGTCCCTTGCCTTCAAGTATCTCCTCCCAAGTCCAGGAGTCCAGAACCCTCTGCTCCAGGTTACCATGTGGCTTGGTCCTTTTTTGGTGGGTGATTCTGTAACGGTTTTCGCCTGAAGGAGAAGAGGACCAAGGTGCAGCGTCGTAAGTGTTCATTTTAATAAACAAAATAAACTGAACACTGAAATGACAAAAATAATAAAGAGCGAGAACGTAAACGAAACAGTTCTGTAAGGAATACTCACAAAACAGAAAACAATCACCCACAACCAAAATGGGGAAAACAGGCTACTTTAGTATGATTCTCAATCAGAGACAACGATCGACAGCTGCCTCTGATTGAGAACCATACCAGGCCAAACACAGAAATACAACATAGAAAAAATAACATAGAATACCCACCCGACGCACGCCCTGACCAAACACAAAGACATAAAAAAGGAACTAAGGTCAGAACGTGACACTGAAATTAATGTCGGTTGGATGTTATTGTTTTGTAATGTGATCTGTAAAGCCGCCATGTTCATAATGAAAATACAGTGCACTCAACATTTCCTAAGTGTGCTTTCAAAGGGATGCATGAATAGAAGCATCCTTACATTTTGAAGAAATCAATGTCTGCTCTATATGCATATTGCATATTTCTGTGCACATTTCTGTGAGTAGGTTACTGTATACAGTGTGCGTGGTTATGGATGTGTCTGCTTTGGTGTGAATTTGCCCATTGAGTGTACTTACTTGTGTAGGCCTACTTTTCTAATACATTGCTGAGTTGAATCTCAACTGTTGTGGAATTTTGTTCAAAACGTACTTATGTCGATCTTCTCACTCCTCCACGCACACATACACAAGCACGCAATACACAAAAACACACTTGCACACACCATGTGTGTGACAGCCTGCTTTCTCTGACGGGTCCATTGAGTCATCATTGACCTTTTGTGGGATTGGAGTTGCCAGGCAAATTGACCAAATCACTGATCTTTAAAAGCAGCTCTGGAAGAGGCTCTCCCTCGTTCCCCCCACTCTTCAACCACCCGCCCCTCTCCACCTCGCTCTAATCAAGGAGCAGGCAGGCAGGACTCTGGGTCGCAAAGGCGATACTAATGAGAGGCGACAGCTCCTCAGCACTCGGGGCAACGACCAACTCGGCTGTCGAGACCGCGGAGATAGTCCTCCAGGCACGCACTGAGGCGAGGCTTGTTGTTTTGGGGAGGAGGAGCGGAGGAGGGGGTAAGATGGGGGGCTTGCTGGTGTTAAGGGGGTGCATATGGAATATATAAGAAACTCCAGCATGGACCCACAAAATCACACATGAAGATCAATACACAAACACACACACATACGTACACGAATACACACACATGGATGCACACACAAATATAATATTATAATGTACTATACTCACTCATACTGTACACACAGACACACACTCTCTCACACTCTCTCACTCACTCTCTCTCACTCATACACACACATGCACAGACACTTGTCCTGCATACCACACTCCACACTCCCAACCCATCCCGCCAGCCCTGGGGCCTACTTGCAGAGTGCTGTTGCCCCCTCCCTCCCCCTCCTCCTTTCCCTCTTCTCCCTCCATCCCCCCATCTCCTCTGGAAGAAAGACTGTTTAACTTCTGTCATTCGGATGAAGCCGGTGACTCAGTCTCTGCATGGCAAGCGGATGTGACAGGCCGGCAATGGACAGGACAAAGAGGGAATTTATGAAGTATTAGTAAACCTTAATAATTTACAATGCACAGACCTGCGTAAGTCCCTCCCCGCCGACCCCTATGCCTGTCTGTCATCCTCTCACCATTCTTCTCTCTTCTCTTTCTTTATCTCTCTCTCTTAGGTTGTTGAAAGTCAGTGTCCCACACCAGCTTGCTAGACCGAATGTTAGAATCACACGTTTTTGGAGAAAGGTATTGATATCTCCTCATGATAGGGTTTTGAAATTTGAGCTCATGAGCGCACCCAAATCTGAATTCGATGTTTTTGTCTTAATGCCCTCTTTCGGTCATCTAGCAATAACTAGCCCTGTCAAAGAAAACAAAACACACTGTCTTAATCTTGGGTACCTGTCCACGCCAAAACAGCCAGGCTCCCCTACCTACCAAATAACCCCTATAACAGTCTAGCAGGTCACAGTCAGGCAGACAGGCAGCCTAAAGGGACTGACACACACACACACACACACACACACACACACACACACACACACACACACACACACACACACACAATAATAGACTAACCCCCTTCTCCCCCTTTCCCCATCAGGCCTGATATCTCTGATGATGGCTAGGGCCTTGGCTGTGAGTGTCAACCCCAGTCACCAGTCATCAGATCCCCCCACTGCCTGCTCTTTTCACCACCCTGTTTAGGGCAGTGTTCATTTTGTAACTCTTTTTTAATTTATTTAGTCACATTTTTGTCGATTTATTGTCAAAATGACATTAGTGGGCCATTTTAGTCAACTAAATTCCCTTTCATTTTAGTCACATTTTAGTAACATCACATTTGTATTGCCTCATTAACCTGTAGTAAACACATGGAAGTCACAAACATACATAGCCTACTCCTACCAACATATTTTTCTGCATAATATCCTATTCTCTTCCCAACAGCAGAAATACGACAAACATATATAAGAATATATAAGAATTATCTGGCATGTAAATTCCTAATTTTAGCCTACAACTCATACTACTTTTCCAATACTTTGCGGAACCATCTTGTGCTACTCTCTCTCTCTCTCTCTCTCTGCACTTGTCTGTGTCTGTTTGTTTTGTATGTAATGTATAACATGTATAACATATAAGAATATATAAGAATTATCTGGCATGTAAATTCCTAATTTTAGCCTAAAATGTAGCCTAAATTTTAGGCTAAAATTAGGAATTTACATGCCAGATAATTCTTATATATTCTTATATGTTATACATGTTATACATTACATACAAAACAAACAGACACAGACAAGTGCAGAGAGAGAGAGAGAGAGAGAGTAGCACAAGATGGTTCCGCAAAGTATTGGAAAAGTAGTATGAGTTGCATCTCCGTCACTCGGTTGCGTCATTGCCATTGTTATCAACGTTCCACAGACGCTACAGCCACATTAATGCCAAAAACTAGAACCGGAGTTAATGACTTTGAACGGGAGATAATGACTGTTTCGACCAGTGATGTAGTCGAGTCACTAAACCTTGAGTCCTAATCGAGTCCCAAGTCCCCTGTTCTCGAGTCCGAGTCCAAGTCCAAATCAACAATGGTCAATGAGTCTCAATGGCTGAAGTCCAAGTCCATTAACCATTTGTGTATAATCGCAAGTGGAGCTGAAGCGGAGCCTGTCTGCCCACCTGCATTGCTTGTCCTCGCTTGTCCCGGGTCCCTGCGTTTTTCCCACTGCTGAACAGAACTAAGCTTCGCATCTGTACTGCTTATATTAATTTATCAATGAAAAGCTCTGAATCTCTTCGAAAAAGAGTGTCCAGTCCACTTAGAGTAGTAGTCAGATTTGAATCACAGAGATCATTTCATCTCATCTCGTCAACTGAAATGAAAAATATTTTTCTTTAGTTATAGTTTTTTCTGAGTGTATTTAGTCAGCTTGTTAATTGCCACTGAAAATTATATGTTTGACTAATATTTAATCACAATTTTTGTTGATGAAATTAACACTGGTTTTGAGGGGCTCAGTGACGGTGTCAGTAGGCTATGGGAGTCTGGCCCAGTCTGCTGTGGCCGGTGTGACAGAGTTAACCTGCACAACCAGCCAAACCGGCACTCTGTCCCACTCTGCCCCCCTTATCCCTTCTCTATGCCCGCATCGCCCCAAGAGACGTGGAGGGTGATCGGGCCTGGCACCGCAGGGGCCGCCCTGGCTGGTGCTTTGCTGGTGGTCTCTGCGGCCTATTAGTGTCCTGCTATCAGCCTGTCAGCCTAACAAAACAGGGTCCTGTCAAATTAGACAGGGACGGGATACGTATTCAAACGCAAGAGGGAGAAAAAAAAAAGGAGCCAGGAAGAGGGAAACCACCGGTGGTAATGTTGACTCTGAGCAAGAGTGACAGGCTGGGCCAATCTGTTGAGGTTGACAGAGGAGAGATAGAGCGAGCGAGAGACAGTTCCAATGGCTGATTATGTAGGTGTGGATGTCCTGTCCTGAGGACACTTGTTAAAGGACTGGACAGACTAAGTCAGACATCCACTGTTTCATGGAGCTCTAAACGCAGGTAAAAAGCTCCAAGTTCAGGTAAACAGCTTGTAGTCATTCCCATCAACTCAGGTTGGACAGATTGGTTCTGTTTGTGTGCTTTTGTGTATCTCTGTGTGTGTGTGCAAATGAGTATCTGTGTCTACAGTACATTCTCATACCAAGTGGCCTTTAAGACTCATGCAGGGAGCAGATAATACTAAATACTTTATTCTTACTTTCAAATGAGCAATTATTGGAAGGCTTGTATCTCTGTATACAGGCCTACTGGGGTAGCTCTCCCTATTACTGGGGATCTGCCTTTTTACTGAAGTTGCTGGGAAATGACTGACAACACAGCTCTTAACTCCCTCAGTAGATGCCTACTGGAGAACTTATTTGTATGGCTTTTAATCTTTTTAAATGAATATCTTATTAACACTTTGTTCTAGCTAGCTATTTGTGTAGGTAGCTATCAAGTAAACCCAATGATAGTACCATTATGAAAACACGTCAGCCCATCTATTTCACCTCCAAGGGCCTGAAAGTTGCCCTAGACATGCCATGCTTTTTGAGGTAACAAGCATATTCCATTTATTTCACTTGGCCCTTACAGTCACACTCGCGGCCTTGGTTTTAAGGGAGTTAGGGGACGAAGGGGAAGTCCCAGCACTGAGCTAATTGGCACAGCTATGTCGCAATTGTGTACAGTGTTGCCACAGTGAGGGCAAATATGACTCCTGCAGAGCTTGGGAACATTGCCATTATGCTGAGTGTGGCTATTGTTGTGTAACATAATTCGTCTTCAAGGAAGCTCTACTGGTGTTGTAACTAGTGTTCTGACTGCCGTCTCTTCAGTTGCTGCTCGAGCTATAGGATGTTTTCAAGTTGAACTGCACACTAGCAGTGTGGTGTGTCGCTTCTGTCTATATGTTAACAAGGGCTATCGCAGACATTATGGGAGGGTTGCTGGAGCACTGAGGTGCTACTGTGCTTTGAGTGTGTAACGATTCTAGCAGCACATCTCTGTTTTGGAGAGGGCCTCCTCTGCACTCCTTTCTGTGGCTGTGTGTTGCTGAGACAGAGAGGATGATGCACAGTGGCAGCTCCCCCTCGCAGCCACAGGCCTGCCCAGAGCCACTGCAGATGATAGTTTTAATTGCTTTCAATCTTTCTGGCTAGTCCCTGCCTACTGGCGTAGTGCTTGTGTGTGTGTGTGTGTGTGTGTGTGTGTGTGTGTGTGTACACACGTGTGTGCGTATGCATGTGTGTACACAGTTTTTTTTCTGTGTTGATGTGTGTGTGTGTGTGTAAATCTATTATCCTAAGAGGAATGAGTGGACATGTGCATTTTATTGGCAGCGAAATAAACAGAAAGAAAACATACCATCCAGATGTTTGTGAAGAATATTGTCTGGATATCATGAAAAATGTGCTGCTCAAACTTCATTATAGACATTACAGTTGATTTTGCAATAACACATTGATGACACTCAAACTCAATTAACGTAATATCATACTGAATAAACAGTTAAATGCAAAACATTTCTTAAAGAAATACTGAGATCATATATTCATATTTTTTCCATTGTCAAAGGCTATGTGTGTTTATAAATAATTCACTCTTTTCATGAGAAAACCTCAAAACACACACATCCGTAAAAGCATTTCAGGCCCGTTGAACTATGCAAAACCAACCCATAAATAATTCAGTGAGAAAGTTGAGCTGACATAACAGGGCATAGAAAACAGCCTGCAATTAAAAGGGACAGTCATTTACTTAATGTGCCTGAGAAAGATGTTTTCCTTACGTCGATTTATACCCACAGTCAATCATTATGTGTGTTAATCCAAGGGCAAAAATCATTTATTTCAGATCATGCACCTGTTACATTGGATTTACAAATCTTAATAGCCTACAGTATATGTATATAAGAGAGAATACAGAAAGACTCCTGACTTATTAGCACTGTGTCACGATCGTCGTATGAAGCGGACCAAAGCGCAGCGTGGTATGAATGCATTATTTTATTGAATGACGAAAAACACTAAAACAAAACGAATAAGACGAACGTGACTGCTAATGAAACATAGTGCTAACATGCAACTAGACATAGACAATCACCTACAACGACAAAACAGGCTACCTAAATATGGTTCCAGCTCTGGACTGAAGGACGCTTCTGGACTGAAGGACGCCTCTGGACTGAACAAACTCCTCCGGACTGAGGGGTAGCTCCGGACTGAGGGGCAGCTCAGGACTGAGGGGTAGCTCAGGACTGAGAGGTAGCTCAGGACTGAGGGGCAGCTCCAGACTGAGAGGCAGCTCCGGACTGAGGGGCAGCTCAGGACTGAGAGGTAGCTCAGGACTGAGAGGTAGCTCAGGACTGAGGGGTAGCTCAGGACTGAGGGGTAGCTCAGGACTGAGGGGTAGCTCAGGACTGGGGGTAGCTCAGGACTGAGGGGTAGCTCAGAACTGAAAGGTAGCTCAGGACTGAGAGGTAGCTCCGAACTGAGGGGCAGCTCAGGACTGAGGGGTAGCTCAGGACTGAGAGGTAGCTCAGGACTGAGGGGTAGCTCAGGACTGAGAGGTAGCTCAGGACTGAGGGGTAGCTCAGGACTGAGGGGTAGCTCAGGACTGAGGGGTAGCTCAGGACTGAGAGGTAGCTCAGTACTGAGGGGTAGCTCAGGACTGAAGGGTAGCTCCGGACTGAAGGGCAGCTCCGGACGGAAGGGCAGCTCCGGACTGAGGGGCAGCTGAGGGCAGCTCCAGACTGAAGGACAGCTGAGGGGTAGCTGAGGACTGAGGAGCAATTTCAGCATGGGACACTCAGGGACATTCAGATAGTTGTCCCAAAGCCACTCCTGCGTTGTCTTGGCTGTGTGCTTAGGGTCGATGTCCTGTTGGAAGGTGAACCTTTTCCCCGGTCTGTCCTGAGCGCTCTGGAGCAGGTTTTCATCAAGGCTGTCACTGTACTTTGCTCCATTCATCTTTCCCTCAATCCTGACTAGTCTTCCAGTCCATGTCGCTGAAAAACATCCCCACAGCATGATGCTTCCACCACCATGCTTCCCCGTAAGGATGGTGACATGTTTCCTCCAGACGTGACGCTTGGCATTCAGGCCAAAGAGTTCAATCTTGGTTTCATCAGACCAGAGAATCTTGTTTCTCATGGTCTGAGAGTCCATTAGGTGCCTTGTGCCTTTTACTGAGGAGTGGCTTGCGTCTGTCATGAAGAGGGCACGACAAAGCCTATTCCCCCTCAGGCAACTAAAAATATTTGGCATGGGTCCTGAGATCCTCAAAAGTTTCTACAGCTACAACATCGAGAGCATCACTGCCTGCAATTGCTCAGCCTCTGACCACAAGGCACTACAGAGGGTAGTGCGTATGGCCCAGTACATCACTAAGATGCCTGCCATCCATAGTCACTTTAACCATATCTACATGTACATACTACCTCAATCAGCCTGACTTAACCGGTGTCTGTATGTAGCCTCGCTACTTTCATAGCCTCGCTACTTTATCTAGCCTGTCATTTTACTGTTGTTTTATTTATTTACTTACCTATTGTACACCTAATACCTTTTTTGCACTATTGGTTAGAGCCTGTAAGTAAGCATTTCACTGTAAGGCCTACACCTGTTGTATTCGGCGCACGTGAGAAATAAACTTTGATTTGATTTGATTTGCCATAAGGGCCTGATTGGTGGAGTGCTGCAAGGAAGGTTGTCCTTCTGGAAGGTTCTCCCATCTCCACAGAGGAACTCTGGAGCTATGCCAGAGTGGCCATCTTGTTCTTAGTCACCTCCCTGACCAAGGCCCTTCTCCCCCGATTGCTCAGTTTGGCCGAGCGGCCAGCTCTGGGAAGAGTCTTGGTGGTTTCCAACTTCTTGCCTTTAAGAATATTGTATGTAAGAGAGAGAACAAAGGCTAAACCTGGTCTTAACTTCCAATGCTCCATCCCCCTGCCCCTTGCGGTTGGCAAGGATACCCGGCATCAGAACCTTTCAGGCATTCCCGTGATTGGCAGATAGCAGGTTGATTGGCATGTCGGACCCCGCGAACACTGGGTACTGGTAAGTACAACACAACCACCTACTAGCCTAACACATTACACACAGCTGTCTGTGCGGGTCGCTACAATACATTCTGAGAACATACAGTGCCTTGCGAAAGTATTCGGCCCCCTTGAACTTTGCGACCTTTTGCCACATTTCAGGCTTCAAACATAAAGATATAAAACTGTATTTTTTTGTGAAGAATCAACAACAAGTGGGACACAATCATGAAGTGGAACTACATTTATTGGATATTTCAAACTTTTTTAACAAATCAAAAAATGAAAAATTGGGCGTGCAAAATTATTCAGCCCCTTTACTTTCAGTGCAGCAAACTCTCTCCAGAAGTTCAGTGAGGATCTCTGAATGATCCAATGTTGACCTAAATGACTAATGATGATAAATACAATCCACCTGTGTGTAATCAAGTCTCTGTATAAATGCACCTGCCCTGTGATAGTCTCAGAGGTCCGTTAAAAGCGCAGAGAGCATCATGAAGAACAAGGAACACACCAGGCAGGTCCTCTTCCATAAAGGCCAGATTTGTGCAATATACGACTGATTGTTGTCCTATGGACAGAGTCTCCCACCTCAGCTGTAGATCTCTGCAGTTCATCCAAAGTGATCATGGGCCTCTTGGCTGCATCTCTGATCAGTCTTCTCCTTGTATGAGCTGAAAGTTTAGAGGGACGGCCAGGTCTTGGTAGATTTGCAGTGGTCTGATACTCCTTCCATTTCAATATTATCGCTTGCACAGTGCTCCTTGAGATGTTTAAAGCTTGGGAAATATTTTTGTATCCAAATCCGGCTTTAAACTTCTTCACAACAGTATCTCGGACCTGCCTGGTGTGTTCCTTGTTCTTCATGATGCTCTCTGCGCTTTTAACGGACCTCTGAGACTATCACAGGGCAGGTGCATTTATACAGAGACTTGATTACACACAGGTGGATTGTATTTATCATCATTAGTCATTTAGGTCAACATTGGATCATTCAGAGATCCTCACTGAACTTCTGGAGAGAGTTTGCTGCACTGAAAGTAAAGGGGCTGAATAATTTTGCACGCCCAATTTTTCAGTTTTTGATTTGTTAAAAAAGTTTGAAATATCCAATAAATGTCGTTCCACTTCATGATTGTGTCCCACTTGTTGTTGATTCTTCACAAAAAAATACAGTTTTATATCTTTATGTTTGAAGCCTGAAATGTGGCAAAAGGTCGCAAAGTTCAAGGGGGCCGAATACTTTCGCAAGGCACTGTAGCTACCATGTTCTGTGTATGTTTGGTGGGATGTTGACGCAATATTCTCCTGACCCTCAGAAAACTGGACACATGAATGTTCTTGCAACATCCCATAAAACGCGTCTAGAACATTAACGTTGTTTGTACCATGGCACTCGTTTCTGATTGACTTGAAGTACATTCGAGCATGGATTATTTCCCTGTGACGAAAGGTATTGTAATGAAACAGCAGGGAGCAGCCCTCAGACCCTCGACCTTCGAGCCCGAGGTCCGGCGCACTAGAGTCGATTTCGGGAGTCGATTTCCGCGCTTATAAACCCAGGGTCGTTACAGTATATTTGCACAGTGGAATTCAATGGCAATAGTTAATTCTTACATGTTTGATCTGCTTTTGAAAGCAAAAGTCAAATTGAAAACATTACTGGCATTGTTAAAATCGATTTTTAAAATAGCAAACTAGGATGGATGGTTTGGTTAGCTAAACAAGTAAGTATGTTTGGTTACCAAGCCAACTACTGTCACTATCTAGAAAACTTGCTATCTACTTCAGTGGATGTTGAACATTTCTAGCGCCAAATGAACACGTCTTTTGCGGCAAATATCTTACATTACAGTCATGATATAAAAGGGAACTCGTGGCTCTATGCGTTCTCTGGAAAATAAGGCAACTGTGGAAGGTGAGTTCCACGTGTTCCACGTCATTCTTTATTTTCCATAGAAAGCATAGCTTCTTGTTGATTATCCCTTACTTATTATGGGAACATTGTAACCACGCTCTAGATACATTTTGTTTGACATTAAGGGAACGTTCTCCTAACTTTAACACCCTAACATGCTACAGTAGAAAGGTTTTCAGAATGTTTTTGCTGACATTGATAGAATTTTCCCCTAAATAACGGATAACTGGACATTCAAACATTAGGCGAACAGTAGGCTAACATTTAAAAAAAATCTTTCTCCCTAGAATTGTTAGTTGTGGTTACAGTAGTTATATAGACCATTTCCTAACTTCCAATTTAGGCCTATATTCAATCTGGGCCGCAGAAGATCCACGCTATAGTGCAATTGAAAACAAACTTAATAGAGAGAGTATTATTCAAGTCCTTCTAGGAATGACACTTGAATTTAGGGATGTATTGGAGAGGACTTTTTAAGACTAGAGAGGATTATGAGAGTTCAATGAGATTTCAAGTTTTAGGATTACTAGGCTTCACTTCATGTAAGAAGTGGTGATGTACTATAGACATTATAGTATAGAGACTATAAGTTAGTGCCTCTGCCCGTCACCGAAAAAACAGACCTACTCTCCATTACATGCATTTACACCCCCTCCCATGCGTACAACATCCCCCCACCCCTTCATATCCACACACCACACACACAGTGAGTGTGTACTCTCCTCTCCTCCTGAGGATGGAGTGGAGTGGAGTTTTTCATTCTGGCCGGGGGACATATTAACCCCATAACATTACCACAGAGGTTAATCTCTATCCACTTAGAGGGCTGCAATATTTAATCAGGGGCCCTGGCCTCGCTCCCTGTGCCACACACCCTGGCATGCTTCATATGTTTACAGGAGAGGGAGGCCAGCCCAGAAGCGAGGGAAATTCACAGCTAAAAGTCCCACACAACACAGTCAACCACAGAGCTGCTTTGCTGCTTATCCTTGGGTCCGTCTTCCTGCAGTGGAGATGGAGATTGGAGGAAATTACTGGACTTGGTTTAGATTTGACCATCCTTCTAGTAGTGGATGTCGACTTCCAATTATTGTCTGTTTGGAAACAGCCAATCAGACATAATTTTGCGACCAAATTACTGTTAAAATTGTTGTAATTATTGCAATAACTTCTTACAAATCATATCAACTACTTAGACACAGCCACTCCAAAAAAAGCAGTGTTTACCAATCCTGGTCTTGGGGACCTAAAGTGGAGCAGTGCCTTTTCCTGAGCGGATGGTCAGGGGGCCGGAAAATAATAAACAATTATTTGTACACTATATTGACTGCAAGAAGCCCAAATATAAATAATATTTGACAAAAACATAATGATTTCAAACCTTGCTTGCATTTGTATACGATCACATACAATGCATTCAGAAAGTACTCAGACCCCTTCACTTTTTCCACATTTTGTTATGTTACAGCATTATTCTAAAATGTATTACATCGTTTTTCAATCTACACACAATACCACATAATGACAAAGCAAAACAGGTTTTAAGAAGATTTCCCTCCCCCCAAAAAAATTAAAAAATGGAAATATGATATTTACATAACTATTCAGACCCTTTACTCAGTACTTTGCTGAAGCACCTTTGGCAGCGATTATATCCTTTTCTTGGGTATGACGCTACAAGTTTGGCACACCTGTATTTGGGGAGTTAATCCCATTCTTCTCTGCAGATCCTCTCAAGCTCTGTCAGGTTGGATGGGGAGCATACACAGCTATTTTCAGGTCTCTCCAGGGATGTTCGATTGGGTTCAAGTTCGGTCTTTGGCTGGGCCACTCAAGGACATTCAGATATTTGTCCTGAAGCAACTCCTGTGTTGTCTTGGCTATGTGCTTAGGGCCATTGTCCTGTTGGAAGGTGAACCTTTGCCCCAGTCTGAGGTCCTGACCGCTCTGGAGCAGGTTTTCGTCAGGGATCTCACTGTACTTTGCTCCGTTCATCTTTCCCTCGATCCCTGCCTCTGAAAAACATCTTCACAGCATGATGCTGCCAACACCATGCTTCACCGTAGGGATGGTATTTGCTAGGTGATGAGCAGTGCCTGGTTTCCTCCAGGTGTGACACTTGGCATTCAGGCCAAAGAGTTCAATCTTGGTTTCATCATACCAGAGAATCTTGTTCCTCATGGTCTGAGATTCCTTTAGGTCCCTTTTGACAAACTCCTAGCGGGCTGTTACTGTATGTGCCTTTTACTGAGGAGTGGCTTCCGTCTGGCTGCTCTACCATAAAGACCTGATCGGTGCAGTGCTGCAGAGATCACTATACTTCTGGAAGGTTCTCCCATCTCCTCAGAGGAACTCTGTCAGAGTGACCATGGGGTTCTTGGTCACCTCCCTGAACCTTCTCCCCCAATTGCTCAGTTTGGCCGGGCGGCCAGCTCTAGAAAGAATCTTGGTGGTTCCAAACTTCCTTCATTAGTAAGGCTGTAACATAACAAAATGTGGACTGAACTTCTTCCATTTAAGAATCATGGAGGCCACTGTGGTCTTGGGGACCTTCAATGCTGCAGAAATGTTTTGGTGCCCTTCGCCAGATCTGTGCCTCGACACAATCCTGTCTCGTAGCTCTATGGACAATTCCTTTGACCTCATGGCTTGGTTTTTGCTCTGACATGCATTGTCAACTGCAGGACCTTATAAAGACAGGTGTGTGCCTTTCCAAATCAAGTCCAATCAATTGAATTTACCACAGCGGACTCCAATCAAGTTGTAGAAACATCTCAAGGATGATCAATGGAAACAGCATTTACTTATGTAAATAAGGTGTTTCTGTTTTGCAAAAATGTTTAAAAACCTGTTTTGATTTCTTCATTATGGGGTAATGGTGTGTAGATTGATGAGGTGTTTTATTTTATTTAATCCATTTTAGAATAAGGCAAACAAAATGTGGAAAAGGTGAAGGGGTCTGAATAGCTTCACTTGATGCAGTATCTCTCTACTATGTGTGGGAATACCATGGAACAGATGGTGTTTTTACAGTCTTTTAGTGTCCAGCAATATGTTGTTGTTTTTTACTTTTTTTGTTTCCTCAGAAAACTTGGAGGACGAAATAAATCCCCAGAGGGCCAAAGTCGGCCAGTGTGCCACCAGTTGGGGAACCATGATGTACTGGCTTACTATATTATACTCATGTACTAAGTATACCTAAAGGCATGTGCATAACTCTAAAGTTGTGTGCCGTGCCTAGCGGTCCTGAAGGTCTTCCACTCTCTCTCACACTCACACATTAAACTAAAGGTCAGGCTTCACACAAGAAGTGTGAAAAGCATATATAGAAAAGGGATGGTTTTAACAAGAGGGAGGTTGTTGGTAGTGGTGGTGTGTGTGTGCGTGCGACACTACTACTTTGATACCAGTGGGGAGAGTGATAAATTCCAGTAAGGCAGTGATTTTGTGTTTTTTAAACATATAATTTGCTGTTGCAGAGCGGTAATAGTGCCAGGAGGGCGGCCATAGCAACGCCTGCTCCCTGATTCAGACTGACTCTAATGGGGAGGTCTGGTGAATTTTCCACACAGCCCAGAGGGGGAGGAAGAGACATTATAACCTCTCGGAAGATAGGGAGAGAGAATACATGTTGGCAGAGCCCCATCTGTTTTTAGCCCCAACTGTTCAGCTAGTTTTACAGCTGCACCATCGAGAGCATCCTGGCGGGTTGCAATCATTACCTGGTATGGCAACTGCTCGGTCGCAGAGCGCAAAGTACTACAGAGGGTAGTGCGTACGGCCCAGTACATCACTGAGCCAAGCTTCCTGCCATCCAGGACCTCTATACCAGGCGGTGCCCTAAACATTTTCTTCTTTTTTTTTAACTCTGTTTATTAAGTTTTGAACATACACACAGACAAGACAAAGCAATATAAATAATATACTCAACTAGAAAAAAAATACAAATAAAAATACAAATAAAAAAATAGCTTTAAAGATACCATACTTTAGACAAGTTTAACACACCAGGCAGACGGCTACAGAGGTTAAAGGGCAATCTATAGTACAGGGACAGAGCAAACACCTCACCATTGTTCCTGTAAACAGTCAAGGGATAAGGGTGGAGAAATGCAACCACTCACAGAGTCATGGCCACAGACCGACCATCCACTGGACAAAAAAAAAGTTTACAATGCTTTAAAATAAAAAAAATAAAATGATTATTCATGTAGGCGTGAACAAAATGTAAAAATAACTGGGAAAAACAAGCTAACACTTCAGTCTCTGCCTGGGCAAGATGAACAAGGCATCTGCGGACCACAATCAATAAGCACATGGACCTTAATACCCCCCCCCCAGCAAAAACACAGAGAGAAGCTCCTCCAACCCTTAAGTCAGACTTATTTTAGTATTAATTGGAATGCCATCAGAGGATGGACTGTTTAAAGTAAGACCGGAATGGAGCCCAAGCCTCATCAAACAGTTTGGGGTTCCCACGTGAATTGAATTGAATTTTTTCTAGTTTCAGAGAGCACAACACATCCCTCACCCAATATTTATAAGATGGGGGAGCTGCCATCTTCCAGTTCTGTAGTATTAGCCGTCTAGCTAAAAGAGTTGTATAAGCAACAGTGTCTGACTGAATTCTTGATAGGGGGGTACCCATGGGCAGTACTCCAAAAAGGGCTGTAAGGGGAGACGGATCTATAACAGTGTCATATATATCAGAGAAACATTTAAATATTAATTCCCAGAAACCTGACAGTTTATGACAGCCCCAAAACATATGCAACAGTGTGACTGGTTCCACCTTACATCTGACACAGGTAGGATCAAAATCAGAGAATATTCTTCCAAGTTTGGCCCCCGACCAGTGGATACGGTGAACCACCTTGAATTGAATGAGGCTGTGTCTAGTGCTAAAAGAGGACGAGTGTACCCTGCGCAGCACAGATTCCCAGGCGTCCTCCCCAAGTTCCTCCCCCAAATCCTTTTCCCATCGAGTCTTTAAAGGCACCAGAGAAGGGTTCTGTAGGTCATGAATGATTGCATATACATCTGAAATTGCGCCTCTAGGAAGCTTGTTCAGCTCCAAGATGCTCTCTATAGCAGTATTCACAGGCCTATTGGGAAATCCAGGTGTGTTAGCCCTGACAAAGTTTCTAGTCTGGAGTCTGGAAAAAGTGGGATTGGGGGAGATTGAACTTTTCCTGCAGCTGAGAAAAAGAGGCAAATGTATCATCAAAGAATAATTGGGCTATCGAGGAAAGGCCTAGTGAGTGCCAAATGCCAAAAGCCCCATCATTCAAAGATGGAGGAAATAAAATGTTCTGATTGATTGGGCCTGATAGAGAAAAGCCTCGGAGGCTAAAGGCTAAACTGAACTGATTCCAAATTTTAAGAGACTGCTTTACAATTGGGTTGGCACACCTTTTGCCTAGGGACACTGGGAGAGACAAGCACAGCACAGAGGAAAGTGCTGCAGGTTTACACGATTCAGACTCCATCTGGGCCCAGAGTGGTCTAGGGCCAGTAGGATCAGTCTGCAGCCAGTACAGAACGGCTCTGAAATTTGCAGCCCAGTAGTATGTCTGAAAATTTGGTAAAGCTAAACCCCCCAATGACCTAGGCTTCTGTAAATGTTTTCTACCAATCCGTGGTACCTTGCCATTCCAAATAAAATGCATGAATGTTTGATCCAGTGAAATAAAAAAAGATTTTGGAATAAAAATGGGTAAACATTGAAATAAATATAAAAATTTGGGCAACACATTCATTTTAATGACATTAATCCTTCCGATAAGAGAAAGGGGTAGCGAATTCCAAAAAGTAAAAGATTGTTTCAATCTGTCTGCTAGAGTAACAAAGTTTTCCTGAAACAAATTTGAATATTTCCTTGTCACTTTTACTCCCAAGTAAGTGAATTGATCCCGGACAATCCTAAACTGAGAACTTGTGAAAGAGCACTTTAAAGCAGCCTTGTTTACCGGAAAGAGCTCACTCTTGCCTAGATTCAGCTTGTACCCTGAGATTGATCCAAACTTTTTAAGAACAGATAGGGCACGTGGCAATGAGGTATCGGGGTTGGAGATAAACAAAAGGAGGTCGTCAGCATATAGCGAGACTTTCTGCTCCCAGCCCGCCCTGATTATGCCTTGAATGGCATCATTAGAGCGTAGTGCAATGGCGAGAGGCTCGATTGCCAAAGCAAACAGCAAGGGGGAGAGTGGGCAACCCTGTCTGGATCCGCGGTGCAAGGGAAAATAGTCAGAGGACAAGTTATTGGTCCGTACCGAAGCCATGGGGGAAAAATAAAGAATCTTTATCCACGCAATGAATTTGGGGCCAAAGCCAAATCTATAAAGGGCAGCTGTTAGGTAATCCCACTCAACGCGGTCAAACGCTTTTTCGGCATCAAGTGAGACCACCACCTCTGGGTCCTCCGACGCTGGGGAGTACAGTATATTCATAAGGCGCCTAATACTGAAAAATAAATGCCTATTTCTCACAAAGCCAGTCTGGTCAGAGTGTATTACTTGGTGCAGCAAGCCTTCCATACGGATGGCTAAAAACTTAGCTAGGATTTTGTAATCACAGTTTAAAAGCGAGATTGGGCGATAGGATCCACATTCCAGGGGGTCTTTGTTTTTCTTTAGTAGTAATGAAATTGAAGCCTGATAAAGACTAGGCGGCAGCTTTGAAGTATTGAGGCACTCTGCAAATAGTCGGGACAAGAATGGGCAAAGCAGACCAGAAAACGTCCTGTAAAATTTGGTTGGAAAACCGTCCGGACCCGGTGATTTACCACTTTTCATTGCGGACACTGCTGTTGCAATCTCCTCAAGCGTAAATTCTTCTTCTAGACAGTCATGGGAGTCTGTATCAATTGAAGGCATATTCAAGCCATTAAAGAAGGAGTCAATCAGCGAAGGGTCTTGAGGGGATTCAGAGGTGTATAGCGCAGAGTAAAATTGTTTAAATTGATCATTGATCTCTTTATGTATAACTGTGGTGGCACCAGACGGGGTCCTTATTTGTGGGATTAAACGTGAGGCCTCAGATTTACGGATCTGATGTGCAAGGAGTTTACTGGCCTTGTCGCCTTGTTCATAGACTTTGTATCGAGCTCGCAAGAGTAACTGTTCAGCTTGCCTGGTAGAAAGCTCATCAAATTCAGATTGGAGTAGTTGGCGCTCTTTATGCAGATCAGAGGAAGGATCCGTAGCATACTTCTCATCCAATGTGGCTATGGACTCGCTCAGGTCCCGAAGTCGCTGGGAGCGAACTCTGTTTTGGTTGGCTGTATAAGAAATAATTTGGCCACGTAGGTATGCTTTGAGAGACTCCCATATGGTAGAGCAGGACATACCTGGTGTTGAATTAATTTCTAGGAATAAGGTAATTTCAGAAGAAATGAAATTGACAAACTCCTTATCTGAGAGTAAAATGGGGTTGAGACGCCATTGATAACACCTAGGAGGTCGCTGGGGAAACTCTAGTTCAAGCACTAATGGTGAATGGTCAGAGATAACAATACTCTCGTAAGTACACTGCCGAAGGTTAGGCAGAAGTTTTTTGTCCAAAAAGAAGTAATCAATCCGGGAGTATGTTTGATGAACATGAGAATAAAATGAATACTGTCTATCTGTAGGATGTAGGAAACGCCAGGCCTCAAACATAGCATATTTCTGAAGAAAGGATTGAATAAGTAGGGCACATTTAGATGGGCCTGTATTTGTTTGTGAGGACTTTTCAAGAACTGGGGACATTTTACAGTTGAAATCCCCCCCTAAAATCAACAAATGAGAATCTAAATTGGGAATAGCAGACAGAAAGGAAGAAATGAAACTTGTGTCATCCCAATTGGGAGCATAAACACTAGCCAAAACAAGAGGGGTAGAAAACAGTTCACCGGTTACTATGACGTATCGTCCCTTAGGATCAGCAATAACCTCAGAAGCTACAAAGGGAGTAGCCTTATCAACCAGAATAGCAGCACCTCTTGATTTACTATGAAAGTTTGAGTGGAACACTTGACCAACCCAGTCCTTACGCATCCTAAAATGCTCACCAGTCCTCAAGTGAGTCTCTTGTAGAAATGCAATATTTGCATTCAAACCCTTTAAGTGTGTCAACACCCTCTTACGCTTCACCGGGTTGTTAACCCCTTTGGTATTCCAAGAAATGTACTTGATCGTATTATTTCGGCCCCTCTGGGCATTCCCGTTATTCAACCCTGTCATTAGAGCATAGAATGGAAAAGCAATGAGCGCCCAAAACCCCCAGAATAACTTGTCTCAGAGTAATAATGTACGGTGGTAAATGTTTGGAAAAAGTACAGAAAAAAAACTAAAAAGACAGAATGACAACATTAGAACTGAACAATTCAACCTGCCCCCCCACCCCCTCCCCCCATCCCAGACAATACCTCCCCAAACAAGGTACAAGCCTAAATAGAACATGTTCTCTTCGCACAGTATGTCTGTGAGAGTGCGGTCTTAAACCTAAACCCACAGTCCCGCTCTTTAAAGTCGCGTTTTGTTAGTGGATCAAGCAGCAAAAAGAAAGATTTGTATGTATTTTTTTCAAATAAAAAAAAGGCGAATCCCCTGTGTGAACGGAATGACAAAAGCACCACTTGTAGATGTATATAATTGTATTCCCCGTCTTATAACAGGCATTGAGAGAAAATAAATAAAATGTATAAAGGCTCTCAGCCAAAAATCAAATTTGAAGTAAGGAAATCGTAGTAAGACAATCAAAAATAATAGTAATTATAATAGTAGTCTAATTGAAGCTGAGACAGTTTACAACCAATCCCAAAAAACTACGTCTGCGCAACGTTGAACGTTTGCTGGGCTTAAATGACGCTCAAAACTTTTAAAATTAAAGTGAGGCCCCAGAAACCGTGTAGCCTCGGGAGACATTTACTGTTTACTGGGTCAATGCAAATGGATGCAGTAAACAAATAACCAAAAATATTTTGAGTCACTGAGACAATGTGTAAACAAACTAAATAGGTGAGCGAGATAAGGCACGCACACTAGATGATCAAAACATTAGATCACATCAAATAAGCCTGAATAGATCACCAACTATACAAGACTAGCCTGTTATATCTAAACATAATTGTACCACAAGTGGGGTACTTACTATCCACAGTTCGCAAGCAACAGTTGCTAAACTGTGAGCAAATTCAAGACTTCTTGATGTGACGTTGAATGTGAGCCATAGCCTCCTCCGGAGATTCAAATGTGTGGTCTTTACCCTCATGAGATATCCATAAACGGGCCGGGAATCGCAGTCCATACTTCACACTTGGATGGTCCCGAAGTACTCGTTTGGCCTGTCCGAAAGCTGCGCGCTGCCTGGAAACAGTGGGGGAGTAGTCCTGGTATATGGAAAAGCTCTGTCCTTGAAAGCTCAGAGTGGTATTGCGGGCTCGTCGGAGGATCTCCATCTTCTCATGAAAAAAGTGCACTGTCACGGGGCCTCTCCCCATCCCGGGGCTTTGGGCGCAGCGACCGGTGGGCTCGATCAATCAGGGGCTTTTCATCTAAGGCAAGAACATCCTTCAGCAGCCCTGAAACGAAATCCGTGGCGCGATGCATTTCCACGGACTCTGGGACTGATACAAGCCTCAGATTATTGCGGCGAGAGAATCCCTCTAAACTCACACAGCTCTCCCTCACCTTTTTCAAATCCGCAGCTAGGCGTTTAACTTCAGCCTCCAGGGATGTAGTTAAATCGGAGACATTAGTAGCGGAGGCCTCCAGTGCTGCAATCGTTGTAGTGTGTGACGCAGTTGTTGTTTTGAGTGATGTAATTGCCGGCACAGTCTGTTCCGCAGGATGGTTAAATCTGCTTTTAAAGTATCAGAAACCTCCTGTATTCTGGCCACAATCGTAGCAACCACCTGTGTTTTCATTTCAACTATCTCAGAGCGTAGTAGTTTGATGGCCTTGAGAATGTTCATTTCAGCACCGCCAGGCCAAGCCGCGCCCACGGGTAAAGTGTGCGTCCCCGGGCCCTCAGACACAGGAGAGGGCGGTGATGAGAGCGGGTCTTGTAGGCCGGGTTTTCTCAAAGTCATGTTCTTGGCCTTATGTTTGGTCGACATGCTGACATTCGGAAGCAAAGTAGTCTTGGTTTTTACGGAAAGGGATCACCAAATTAATATTTGAAAATAAATACGGTTTTGCTGCAGAATTCACATAAACTTTAAGAATACCACGGGAGCAAACGGAAAACACGTCAGTCGCACATGGCGTCCCCTACCATCCCCCGGCCCTAAACATTTTCAAAGACTCCAACCACCCTAGTCATAGACTCTGCTACCGCACGGCAAGCGGTACCGGAGCGCCAAGTCTAGGTCCAAGAGGCTCCTAAAATAGCTTCTACCCCCAAGCCAAAAGACTCCTGAATAGCTAATCATCTGGCTACCCAGACTATTTGCATTGCCCCCCGCCCCTCTGGAACGCTGCTGGTACTCTATGTTATTATCTATGCATGGTCACTTTAACAACTCTACCTACATGTACATATTACCTCAATTACCTCGACACCGGTATCCCCGCACATTGACATTGACTCTGTACCGATACTCCCTGTATATATATCCACACTATTGTTATTTACTGCTGCTCTTTAATTATTATCTCTTACTTTTTTCTTTTTTTTTCTTGCATTGTTGGTTAAGTAAGTAAGAATTTCACTGTATTTGGCGCATGTGACAAATCAAATTTGATTTGATAAAAATAAAATATATTTATATACAGTTGAAGTCGGAAGTTTAAATACACCTTAGCCGAAGACATTTAAACTCAGTTTTTTTTAAATTCCTGACATTTAATCCAAGTAAAAATTCCCTGTTTTAGGTCAGTTAGGATCACCACTTTATTTTAAGAATGTGAAATGTCAGAATAATAGTAAAGAGAATGATTTATTTCAGCTTTTCGTTCTTTCATCACATTCCCAGTGGGTCAGAAGTTTACATACACTCAATTCGTTTTTGGTGGCATTGCCTTTAAAATGTTTAACTTGGGTCAAACGTGTCGGGTAGCTTTCCACAAGCTTCCCACAATAAGTTGGGTGAATTTTGGCAAACTCCCCCTGACAGAGCTGGTGTAACTGAGTCAGGTTTGTAGACCTCCTTGCTCGCACATGCTTTTTCAGTTCTGCCCACACATTTTCTATGGGATTGAGGTCAGGGCTTTGTGATGGCCACTCCAATACCTTGACTTTGTTGTCCTTAAGCCATTTTGCCACAACTTTGGAAGTATGCTTGTGGTCATTGTCCTTTTGGAGGACCCATTTGCAACCAAGCTTTAACTTCCTGACAGATGTCTTGAGATGTTGCTTCAATATATCCACATAATGTTCCTGCCTCATGATGCCATCTATTTTGTGAAGTGCACCAGTCCCTCCTGCAGAAAAGCACCACCACAACATGATGCTGCCACCCCCGTGCTTCACGGTTGGGATGGTGTTCTTCGGCTTGCAAGCCTCCCCCTTTTTCCTCCAAGCTTATGCTTGGCTGGTCATTATGGCCAAACAGTTCTATTTTTTGTTTCATCAGACCAGAGGACATTTCTCCAAAAAGTACAATCTTTGTCCCCATGTGCAGTTGCAAACCATAGTCTGGGTTTTTTATGGCGGTTTTGGAGCAGCGGCTTCTTCTTTGCTGAGCAGCCTTTCAGCTTATGTTGATATAGGACTCGTTTTACAGTGGATATAGATACTTTTGTACCTGTTTCCTCCAGGTCCTTTGCTGTTGTTCTGGGATTGATTTGCACTTTTCACACCAAAGTATGTTAATCTCTAGGAGACAGAACGTATCTCCTTCCTGAGCGTTTTGACGGCTGCGCAGTCCCCTGGTGTTTATACTTGCATACTATTGTTTGTACAGATGAACGTGGTACCTTCAGAAGTTTGGAAATTTCTCCAAAGGATGAACCAGACTTGTGGAGGTCTACAATTTTCTGTCTGAGGTCTTGACTGATTTCTTTTGATTTTCCCATGATGTCAAGCAAAGAGGCACTGAGTTTGAAGGTAGGGCTTGAAATACATCCACAGGTACACCTCCAATTGACTCAAATGATGTCAATTAGCCTATCAGAAGCTTCTAAATCCATGACATCATTTTCTGGAATTTTCCAAGCTGTTTAAAGGCACAGTCAATTTAGTGTATGTACACTTCTGACCCACTGGAATTGTGATACAGTGAATTATAAGTGAAATAATCTGTCTGTAAACAATTGTTGGAAAAATTACTTGTGTCATGCACAATGTAGATGTCCTAACCGACTTTCCAAAACTATAGTTTGTTAACAAGAAATGTGTGGAGTGGTTGAAAAATGAGTTTTAATGACTCCAACCTAAGTGTATGTAAACTTCCGACTTCAACTGTGTATATATATATATATATATATATATATATATATATATATATATATATATATATATATACACATATATATATATACACACATATATATATATACATATATATACATACACTGCTCAAAAAAATAAAGGCAACACTAAACTAACACATCCTAGATCTGAATGAATGAAATATTATTATTGAATACTTTTTTCTTTACATAGTTGAATGTGCTGACAACAAAATCACACAAAAATGATCAATGGAAATCAAATTTATCAACCCATGGAGGTCTGGATTTGGAGTCACACTCAAAATTAAAGTGGAAAACCACACTACAGTCTGATCCAACTTTGATGTAATGTCCTTAAAACAAGTCAAAATGAGGCTCAGTAGTGTGTGTGGCCTCCATGTGCCTGTATGACCTCCCTACAATGCCTGGGCATGCTCCTGATGAGGTGGCGGATGGTCTCCTGAGGGATCTCCTCCCAGACCTGGACTAAAGCATCTGCCAACTCCTGGACAGTCTATGGTGCAACGTGGTGTTGGTGGATGGAGCGAGACATGATGTCCCAGATGTGCTCAATTGGATTCAGGTCTGGGGAACGGGCGGGCCAGTCCATTACATCAATTGCCTTCCTCTTGCAGGAACTGCTGACACAATCCAGCCACATGAGGTCTAGCATTGTCTTGCATTAGGAGGAACCAGGGCCAACCGCACCAGCATATGGTCTCACAATGCTGGTGCATTGGTCTGAGGATCTCATCTCGGTACCTAATGGCAGTCAGGCTACATCTGGCGAGCACATGGAGGCCCCCCAAAGAAATGCCACCCCACACCATGACTGACCCACCGCCAAACCGGTCATGCTGGAGGATGTTGCAGACAGCAGAACGTTCTCCAAGGCGTCTCCAGACTGTCACGTCTGTCACATGTGCTCAGTGTGAACCTGCTTTCATCTGTGAAGAGCACAGGGCGCCAGTGGCGAATTTGCCAATCTTGGTGTTCTATTGCAAATGCCAAACGTCAAGCACGGTGTTGGGCTGTAAGCACAACCCCCACCTGTGAACGTTGGGCCCTCATACCACCCTCATGGAGTCTGTTTCTGACCGTTTGAGCAGACACATGCACATTTGTGGCCTGCTGGAGGTCATTTTGCAGGGCTCTGGCAGTGCTCCTCCTTGCACAAAGGTGGAGGTAGCGGTCCTGCTGCTGGGTTGTTGCCCTCCTACGGCCTCCTCCACGTTTCCTGATGTACTGGCCTGTCTCCTTGTAGCGTCTCCATGCTCTGGACACTACGCTGACAGACACAGCAAACCTTCTTGCCACAGCTCGCATTGATGTGTCATCCTGGATGAGCTGCACTACCTGAGCCACTTGTGTGGGTTGTAGACTCCGTCTCATGCTACCACTAGAGTGAAAGCACCGCCAGCATTCAAAAGTGACCAAAACATCAGCCAGGAGGCATAGGAACTGAGAAGTGGTCTGTGGTTATCACCTGCAGAACCACTCCTTTATTAGGGGTGTCTTGCTAAGTGCCTATAATTTCCACCTGTTGTCTATTCCATTTGCACAACAGCATGTGAAATTTATTGTCAATCAGTGTTGCTTCCTAAGTGGGCAGTTTGATTTCACAGAAGTGTGATTGACTTGGAGTTACATTGTGTTGTTTAAGTGTTCCCTTTATTTTTTTGAGCAGTGTATATATATAGTGACAGTCAAAATTTTTAACACACATACTCATTCAAGGGTTTTTCTTTATTTTGACTATTTTCTACATTATAGAATAATAGTGTAGACATCAAAATTATGACACATAATGTAGTAACCAAAAAAGTGTTAAACAAATCTAAATATATTTTATATTTGAGATTCTTTAAAGTAGCCACCCGTTGTCTTGATGACAGCTTTGCACACTCTTGGCATTCTCTTAACAAGTTTCATGAGGTCGTCACCTAGAATGCATTTCAATGACGTATTACCGCTTATCCGCTCATCGTTCCCTTATGCCATAGTTTGTACATTTCAATTGTCAGTACAAACCACATTTCTTTAAGCAAGTCAGCAAAATCAGCTATGTTTTTTTTGAAGGCAGTACATGCGGCTGAATGAACTGTTTCGCAGCCAGACAAGGCTCTGCTGATAGCCAGGTAGCGGTTGTAAGCGTTGTAAGTGTCCAACATGCTCTGCTGTTGGGACAGCTTTATGTAGGTCCTAACAGTTTGTGGGCACAATTTATCAGTTTGCTGGCATGCATAAAACTATTTTTTGCCCCACCAGTATTTACATGCTAAATTCGCCACTGTTTTTTTGTAAATGAGAAGTTCTGTTAAATTGACCTGACACATATAGTATTTCAAGTACTTGTGATTTTGACATGTTGAAGACTTTAGAGACATAGGTAGTTGACATAGGTAGATTACTGCACTGATCATATATACAGGGCCTCCCCTTGAAAAAAAATGCCTCCCCTTGAAGAATAGTCCCAGTAAGGTACTTTGAACATGGTTATTACCAAGGGCCTTTCTACTGACATATCCTCTGTTGTTGATGTTGCTTTATCTGTGTATATTTACTACCTTGTTACCATAGCACAGGGTAATACTGAATGCATTATAAAGAAACACCATATTACCTCTGAAGTTGGTATAGATTTTATTTAGTGGATTGCCTATTCTGCCTTCCTCTTGTAATGATTTAGCAAATGAAGGGCAACCATTGATGCCATAGCTCCAGTAAAGTTTAAAAAGGTCACATCCAAACGGAGAGCCCTTCGGATGAATGAGGAAGCTAATCAATTTAATAGAAATTGCAAAAAGGCAGAGCAGAAGTGGAGAAAGTCAAAGTTGCAGGTCCATTATGATATTCTGAGAGAGCAACTTGGCATATATAACAAGGCAATTAGAAATGCCAGACAGACACATTTTTTCCAACTCGATCACTAATAATCAGAATAATTTGAGAGTGCCCTTCTCGACCTGATAAATCCTACCCCCGCAAACCTATATGAACTTTGCTCCACATCTAAATGTGATGAGTTTGCAGCATATTTCAGAGATAACAAACATTAGGCTGGGTATCAGTCATGCCAGACCTGATGAAAAGTTTTATGATATGTGCCCTAGCCTTCCACACAAAGGCACTATGGATTTATTGTCCCTGGTTGACACAGACATGCTCAGGAAAGTGATATCACAACGGGATCGGTGTCCCTAAACCAGGACAGTTGTTGCTCAATATGCGATATTGGGACTAGAAAACGTTGCAAACAACAGCCAACTTTCCGGGACATAGACATGTCTTGTATGGGCAGAAAGATTACATTCTTGTTAATCTAACTGCAGTGTCCAATTTACAGTAACTATTACAGCAAAATAAAATACCATGCTATTTTTTGAGGATAGTGCACAACAACAACACACTTTTATTACGGCAACTGGTGTCACGTTGGTATGAATAGATTCGGGAGACAGGGGCAGGATGTGGAGCAAAGTTCAAGTATGTAATAGTTATATTTATTAAGCCCAAATTACAGCGTGCCTTGTAAAGGCACTGGGACAAAGACCAAACAAACACGTAACTAAACACAGGGTAGAATCCCAAAACAAAAGAGCGAGGAGTACCTAATGCTCTCCTATCTGGTCAAATGCAAAACAGACAGAATGCTGCAGCACGGGTACTGACCAAGAGCACATATTACACCGGTATTAAGGTCTCTGTACTGGCTGCCTGTGAGTTTTAGAATTAATTTTAAGATTCTTCTATTGGATTTAAATCAATCCATGATTGTGCACCCCAAAACATCTCAGACACGCTTTTAAGTTATATAAATAGTAGGTCTCTCAGGTCCTCTGGCACTGGCCTTTTAACTATCTCAAAGACTAAGACCAAGGGGCATAGAGAGGCAGCCTTTAGTTATTTTGTCCCCAGCCTCTAGAATAGCCTGCCAGAGAATCTGAGGGGGCCTAAACTGGACATATTTAAAAAATATTTTATTTGCTTTTCCTTAGGGTGCTTTTTAGTCGTTCAGTTATTGTTATTCCTTAGTATTTTTATCCTTCTATGTTTGTTGTGTACCAAATATTTAATTTTTTTGTTTTTTCCTGTAAAGCACATTGTGTTGCATTCCATGTCTGAAATGTGCTGTATAAATAAAGCTTGATTTGATTCATAAAGAGACACATATTGTTGGGATTACATTCTATCTAATGAATCTGTAACAAACGGTTCTAACATATGTTAAAATTGTGTGATGAAAATAAATATCCTGATAATACGTGGTTATTGTCACGGTCTTCCTCCTCTTCATCTGAAGAGGAGAGGCGAGAAGGATCAGAGGACCAATATGCGACGTGGTATGTGTTCATAGTGAATTTTAATAAAGAGAACACTGAACACTATACAAAAGAGTAACAAAAAACAATAAACCAAATACGACCGTGAAGCTACAAATGAGACCTGTGCTGACACAAGCCACTAACATAGACAATCACCCACAAACAAACAGTGCAACCCAGGCTACCTAAGTATGATTCTCAATCAGAGACAACTAATGACACCTGCCTCTGATTGAGAACCATACTAGGCCGAAACATAGAAATGCCCCAAAACATAGAAAAACAAACAGACTGCCCACCCAACTCACGCCCTGACCATACTAAATAAATACAAAACAAAGGAAATAAAGGTCAGAACGTGACAGTTATTACTGTATTGGATTAAACACCAGACACCCTCTTAACTTTCCAATGCACATTTCCATGTCTCTCACACACAGTAAATCAAATCAAAGTTTATCTGTCGCATACACAGATTAGCATAATAAAGCAGGTGCAGCAAAATGCTTGTGTTTTTAGCTCCAGCAGTGCAGGCGATGTCTTACACTAATACACAAATAACCCCACCGCCCCCCCCCCCCCCCCCCCCCCCCCAAAAAAAAAGAAAAGAAATCAGCTTAATTTCTTAGAGATCTGTCACGCCCTGACCTTAGTATTCTTTGTTTTCTTTATTATTTTGGTTAGGTCAGGGTGTGACATGGGTGATGTATGTGTTGTTGTACTGTCTAGGGGTTTTGTATGTTTATGGGGGTGTATACTATCTAGGTGTTTATGTATGTCTATGGTTGCCTAGATCGGTTCTCAATTAGAGGCAGCTGTTTATCGATGTCTCTGATTGGGAACCATATTTAGGCAGCCATCTTCTTTGGGTATTTCGTGGGTTATTGTCTATGGTTAGTTGCCTGTGTCAGCACTATATTTAGCTTCAGTTTCTCGGTCACATTGGATTTTCTTTTTTCCTTGTTTTGGAAGAGAATGTGAGCCGGGTGCGCCATTCTCCTTGCGGAGATGGCGCAAACTTCTTCAACACGGTCGGTCCCTGGGATTGGGCTGGCCAACACAATTCGTTTTGCATGGAAGGAAAAGAAGATGGAGCCTTTAGGATGGGAAACATTTGGAAGGACCATCTTGATGGGGATCCTAAAGCTGACGGTGAAGGACGTGTTTTGCTTCCAAGGCAACTCATTGGAGGGAGCATACGACGTGGCACTACACACAGAGGAGAAACATGATGAGATCCTGAGAAGGGCATGAGCAGTGGGAGGTGAGAGGCCGATGTGTCACTATGAAGTAACCAGCTTGGCGAGGAACAACTTTAGGGTTGTGACTGTAAACATTTACAACCCATACGTTAAGGACGAGGAGGTGAGGGCCTTTCTGGGGAGATACATGGATAACATCTCCTAAGCAAGGCACCACAAAGACTCCCTAGGGTTTTGGAATGGGAGGAGAGGCTTCCAGGCCCTCCTCAGGGAGGACCCAAAGGGACATGGTGGCTACCTCCATCCTCCTGCTATGTTCTCCCTGGGGGCTGACAGGGGGACGTTGTTTTATGCACGTCAGCCCCCATTTTGCAGGCGCTGTATGGCCTACGGCCACATCCTCGCCTCGTGCAGCACAAGAAAATGCAGATTTTGTGGATCTGGGGAGCACGAGGCGAAGGATTGTGACGAGCCTAAGGCGTGCCACGGGTGTGGCTCGTCAGCACACCTGTGGCGGGGGTGCCCGGCTCGTCAGAGGTCATACGCGTCTGCGGCAGGAGGGGAGCAGGAGCGGGGGATGGGGGAAGAAGAGGAGGGGAAGGAAGGACACCTCATGACCAGAGTACAGGCCAAGAGGGGAAGGCCGCAAGGATGGAGGAGAAGCAAGAAGCGGCGGACGGAAGAGAGAAGGAAACGGAAGGCACGGGAGTCGGAGAACCGGGAAGAGAGGAGGGAAAAGCGACGGAAGAAGGCAAGCGAGTGGAGGAGCATGAGAGAGAAGAAAGCGAGGGAGGGGTGGTGGAGAAGGAGACGGTGGAAGGGCAAGTGGAGAGGGGGGAGGGGGGAGTGGGGGGAAAGTGCCCTGGTGGAAGAGATGAGGGGTATGGTGGAGGAGCTGGCAGGGGGAGGCTGGTATCTCTCCACTGCCGCCATCACCAAAGAAGAGAGTGAAGAGGAGGGTGCGATTGGCCGACAGTGAGAGGGAGGGGATGGCCAAGAGAGCGATGAGGGTGGGAGAAACCTCTGGGTTGCTGCTGGTTTCCCCAGGCCCTCAACTCCTGTTGGGTGGGGACCCACCTAACAAGGCCTAGGACTGGGTAGAGGAAGAGGTGGGGAGTTTTTTGTTTGGGGACTCAGCCTCCCCTATTTTTTTCCAAACCAGCTACAGCGCTGGGGAGGGGAGGAGTGTGGGGGTAGACCCAGGGTGCAGGGCACCCCGGTGCCAAACACTATTCCTGCATCCTGGGTTGGTGAGATGGAGGAAGAGGGGGGGACGTCGGGAGTACGGATGGTGTTCCCACCGGTAGATATGTAGCAGGGGAGCATCTGGTGAGTCTCCTGTTTTTGTTTTTTTCTGTCTGGGTTTAGTATTTGAGTGAAATGTTTGATGTTTTTAATTTATTCTTTCATGGGGTCTAATTTGACTTTTGTTAGTTTAAATGTAAGGGGTTTAAGGGATTTTGTTAAGAGGAGGGCGTTATTTGGAGGGTGTGGAGTTTGATTTTTGTTTTTTTTACAGGAGGTTCACCTGAGGGATGGAGGGGATGTTAGTAGGTTTAAGAGGGAGTGGGACAAGGGGGAATCGGTTTGGGGGTATTGGGGGGGTGCACTCATCGGGGGTAGGGATTTTGTGCGGGCACAGGGAGGTAAAAGTGGAGGGTTCTTTTGTGGTGATGCAGGGGAGGGTTATGGGGGTGGATGTCACGATAAGGGATTGTACATTTAGATTAGTGGTGGTGTATGGGCCACAGGTGGCGGCAGACAGGAGGGAGATGGTGGACTGTCCGGCGCCCCTGTGCGTCACAAATAGGACATTAGTGATAGGGGGATTTTAATATAGATTTAGGAGTAGGGGGGGATAGCAGTGCAGGCGATATCACCGGGCTAATGGCTTGCCATGGTCTGGTTGATTGTGGCCTGCCCACTACTCCGAAAATGGCCGGTCCTTGTAATCTTGCAACTTCAGGGGGGTTGCGCGGAGGCTCGACTATATTTTTGTATCCAGGTCTTTGGGTAAGTTGTCTGGGCAGCTGTTGCCTGTTTTCTTTTCAGATCACGACGGGGTGCTCCTGCAGGTGGGGTTGCCAGTCTGCCTCTTCGGTAGGGGGTACTGGAAGTTAGATCGGGATGTGCTGGAGGAGCAGGCTTTCGTTGACGCTTTTTTGGTTTCTTTTGGAGGCTTGAAGGCCTCCGGTCCATGTGCGAGGGGGTGTTAGAGTGGTGGGAATTGGTTAAGGTGAGGATTAGGGCTTTTATAATAGGGTATTGCAAGAGGAAAAAAAGGGAGGAAAGGAGGGAGGTGGATCGTATCCAAAGGTTAATCGAACTCGAGTACGAGGCAGGCAACCTCGGCGGGTCGTTTGACTGGGAGAGATCCGCAACCCTAAAGGCGCAGCTCAGGGAGCTGCAGGAGCGGAAGGCTCGAGCTTTCCTGGAGCGTGTGCATAGTGGCTTTCTAGAACACAATGAGACTTGTTCCGCTATGTTCTTTAAGTCGGTTAGGGCCAGACAGAGTAGGAAGGTAATGCATGGCGTTAGGGAAGAAAATGGTAGTATAGTTAGAAAACCAGAGGAAATGGTCAAGGTGACAACTGACCATTTCCAAGGTTTATTTAAGGAAAGGGAAATAGATGTAGAGCAGGGAAATATTTTTTTAGAACACTTGTCCAGGCGGTTGCCGGAGGACATTAGAGAAGTTATGGAGGCCCAGATCTCACTTGAAGAGGTTGAGACCAGTGGTCCTCGAAGTCTTGAAGGCCATCCTTGAGACGGGGGTCCCGGGGGGGATCAATGGCTGTTGGTGTGCTGTCACTTCTGTATAAGAAGGGGGAAGCAACAGACCTTGGCATTTGGCGGCCGATGACCATGCTGTGTGTAGATTACAAGCTACTTGCAAAGGTTTTAGCAGACCGGTTGCGTACAGCCCTTCCCTACATCGTCCATGAGGATCAGACGTGAGAGGTAGAGGGCCGCTCTATTAGATGGAACCTACAGTTAATCAGGGACTCCATCGCTTGGGTTGAAGATAGAGGTCCGCCTTTAATGGTAGCAGCGCTAGATCAGGCGAAAGCCTTTGATCGCGGGAATAGATATTTTATATTCAGAGTGTTAGGTAGATTAGGATTTGGGGAGAAGTTCATAGGATGGATACGTACATTATATGTCGGAGCGGGGTGCCGAGTTAGTGTAAATAGTCACTTGGGTGACGTTTTTGACCTCTCGTCGGGTCAGGCAGGGGTGCCCACTCTCGGGTCTCCTCTTCATTCTGTACATGGAGCCTCTGGGGGCTGCCATTAGGGCAGACACAGGGTTGGAAGGCTTGTTGATCCCTGGAAGTGGTGGGCTGCGTGTTAAGATGACGCAGTACGCCGACGACACTTCCTTGCTGCTGTGCAAGGACTCGTGCCTGACAAGGTCCCTTGCCATCATTGGGGATTTCACCCAAGCGTCGGGAGCGGTTCTGAACCATGCAAAGTCTTCCGTTAAGTTTTTCGGAAGATGGCGCGGTAGGACGGATGTGCCCGGGGGGTTATCTCTCTGTGAGGGGGCCCTGAGGATTCTCGGGGTCCATTTTGAGGTATCGCAGTGGTACGGAGAAAGCTAGTGATGTGGAGGGCTAGGTCTTTGTCTTTTATAGGCAAGGTCCTGGTCCTAAAGGTGGATGTGTAGCCGTCTCTTTTGTATTTGGCGTACATCTACCCACTGCTGGCTTGTCTGAGGAGGCCTCTAGTGAGGCTTGTGTTTCAGTTCATGTGGGGTGGCAGGTACGAGTGGGTCGCCAGGGCACGCATGCTCTGTCCCATCGGGGAGGGAGGTAGGGGGGTACCACATCTCCCCCTCAAAAGCTGGACGCAATTTTTGTTTCTTTCTTGTTAATGGAACTTGCTCATCCAGTGATACACCCGTCCGGTTACCTCCTGCGGGTGTTCTTCTCGTATCAGGCGAGAAGCGCAATGGTGTGGTCTAATACGGGTCCTCGGGCGGAACAGCTGCCGTGGCACTTTGGCCATGCGGCCAAGTGGCGCGGCCAAGTGGCGCACCCCAAGGTTGAAGTTGCCCGAATAGGTTTAGATCACAGGCACCTGTACGAGGAGGTCACACAGGCAGGGAGTCCGGCACCTGTAGTGGGCATCTCGGCAGTGGTCTGGGAGGGAGTGCAGGCGCGTGGCCTGGACAACAGGCTCAAGGACCTGAATTGGTTGAGCCTCCACAAGTGCTTGCCGGCATAGTTTGGCGCAATCCCCCACATGTCCTAGATTGTGCGCCATGCCTTTTGGGACTGTGCCTTTGCCGGAGTAGTATGGGCTAGGGCATGGGTGTTGTTAGGTTTGGTAAGAGGGGATTTTGTATTGACGTGGGCCAGGTTAGAGAGAGGTGTAGGGAGAGCGAGAGGGACAGATAGGGACAGGTGTCTGCTCTGGCTTCTCATTAGTCTCTTTAAACGGGGGCTGTGGGAAGCCAGGCAGAACATGGTTAAGACAGGGAGAGATTGGGGGTTGGAAGGGATTGTGAGGAGGGTGGAAGGAGACTTGAGGGGGAGGATGATGAGGGAGGAGAGGAAGTGGGGGCAGCATGCTGCCCGGGAGAGGTGGAAGGGGGGTTTAGGGCTGGGTTTCATTTAGATTTGTAAGGGGATAGATTAGGGACGGGGAGATAGGGAAAGGTAGTTTGTAGGATGACGGGTAGGGAAGATGCTCCCCTGAGGTTTTGTTTTGGGGTTTTTGTTTAGTTAAATTAAAATACCATTATTGGAGTATGAATGAAAATTATGAGTTGTAAAGAATGAATGGTATTGAACGTAATAAATTATTGAAAAAAATATACATATATTTAGCTTCACGTTCGTTGTTTTTGTAGTTTGTTTTAAGTGTTTCTTCGTCTTCATTAAAATAAGATGTATTCATCTCACGCTGCGCCTTGGTCTCATCCATTCAACGAACGTGACAGAATGACCCACCAAACAAGAACCAGGCAGCGTGAGAAAGATGAACAGCGATTAATGGGGAAATGGACCTGGGAGGAAATACTGGATGGAGCAGGACCCTGGACACAGCCGGGGGAGTATTACCGTCCAAAGGAAGAGTTAGAGGCAGCAAAAGCTGAGCGGCGATACTACGAGGAGAAGTACTGAGGGGAAAGGACTCTGCAATGGAAAAGCAGGTGGAGAACGCACAGGAGGAACGGCAACATTATGAGGGTACACGGCTAGCACTGAAGCCCGAGAGGCAGGCCCAAGATTTTTGGGGTCACAGTCCGGAACCTACCACGACGGGTCACACTCCGGAACCTACCACGACGGGTCACAGTCCGGAACCTACCACGACGGATCACAGTCCGGATCCGCCAGAGTCTCACTCCAGAGTCTCACGCCAGAGTCTCCTTCCAGTCCAGATCCGCCAGAGTCTCCCTCCAGTCCGGATCCGCCAGAATCTCCCTCCAATCCAGAGGCGCCACTCACTACAGACTCGACCATCAGTCCAGTGGCGTCCTCTAGTCCGTGGTCAGCGGTGAGGGTTCCCGCTCCAGAGACATTAAGTAAGTGTGAAGTGGAGCGGGGTCCACGTCCCGAGCCAGAATTGCCATCTCGGATTTATGATTTATGCCCTCCCATATAGGTTTAGGTGTGGCCGGGAGCCCGCATCTTTGGGGGCGGGGGGGTACTGTCACGCCCTGACCTTAGTATTCTTTGTTTTCTTTATTATTTTGGTTAGGTCAGGGTGTGACATGGGTGATGTATGTGTTTTTGTCTGTCTAGGGGTTTTGTATGTTTATGGGGGTGTATACTATCTAGGTGTTTATGTATGTCTATGGTTGCCTAGATTGGTTCTCAATTAGAGACAGCTGTTTATCGTTGTCTCTGATTGGGAACCATATTTAGGCAGCCATCTTCTTTGGGTATTTAGTGGGTTATTGTCTATGGTTAGTTGCCTGTGTCAGCACTACATTTAGCGGCACGTTCGTTTTGTAGTTTGTTTAAGTGTTTCTTCGTCTTCATTTAAAATAAGATGTATTCATCTCATTAAAGCTCCTTCCCAGCTTTAATGCACCTTGGTCTCATCCATTCAACGAACGTGACAAGATCAAATAACATGTCAGCTAAATAATGTTGTAGGAATGCTAATCTTATCTGTTTCTAACTATACTGAACAAAAATATAGCGCATGTTTATGTTCTATTATGCACAACAATCGTATTTCTCTCAAATTTTGTGCAAAAATTTGTTTACATCCCTGTTAGTGAGCATTTCTCCTTGCCAAGATAATTCATCCACCTGACAGGTGTGGCATATCATGAAGCTGATTAAACAGCATGATCAATATACAGGTGCACCTTGTGCTGGGGACCACAGGCCCCTCGCAGATTGTCACACAACACAATGCCACAGATGCCTTAAGTTTTGAGGGAGCGTGCAATTGGCATGCTGACTGCAGGAATGTCCACCAGAGCTTTTGCCAGAGAATTGAATGTTCATTTCTCTACCATAAAATATTTTTTGAGAATTTGGCAGCACGGCCAACCAGCCTCACAACCATAGACCACGTGTAACCACGCCATCCCAGGACCTACACACCCAGCTTCTCCACATGCGGGATGGTCTGACACCAGCCACCCGGTAAGCTGATGAAATTGTGGATTTGTACAACCAAAGAATTTCTGAACAAACTGTCAGAAACCGTCTCAGGGTCCTGACTTTAGTTTGGCGAAACCGACCTCAGTGGGCGAAAGATCACCTTTGATGACCACTGGCATACTGGAGAAGTGTGCCCTTCACGGATGAATCCCGGTTTCAACTCTACCAGGCAGATGGCAGACTGCGTGTAATGGCGTTTTGTGGATGACGTGTTTGCTGATGTCAACGTTGTGAACAGAGTGAACAGAGTGCCCCGTGGTGGCGGTGGGGTTATGGTATGGGCAGGCATAAGCTAAGGACAACGAACACGATTGCATTTTAACAATGCCAATTTGAATGCACAGAGATACTGTGATGAGAACGTGAGGCCCATTGCCATTCATGTTTCAGCATGATAGTGCAAGGCCCCATGTCGAAAGGAACTATACACAATTCCTGGAAGCTAAACATTTCCCAGTTCGTCCATGGCCTGCATACTCACCAGACCCATTGAGCATGTTTGTGATGTTCCGAATCAATGTGTTCGACACCGTATTCCAGTTCTCGCCAATATCCACAACTTTGCACAGCCATTGAAGAGAAGTGTAAATACATTCCACAGGCCTCAATCAACAGCCTGATCAACTCTATGCGAATGAGATGTGTCACGCTGCATGAGGCAAATGGTGGTCACCAGATACTGACTGGTTTTCTGATCCACAGCCATACCTATTTTTTAAGGTATCTGTGACTAACAGATACATATCTGTATTCCCAGTCATGTGAAATCCATAGATTAGGGCCTAATGAATTAATTTCAATTGACTGATTTCCTTATATGAACGAACTGTAAGTCAGTAAAATATTTGAAATTGTTCATGTTGTGTTTTATATTTTTGTTCCGTGTACATAAAGAATTTCAGAATATTGAAGTGACCAGGGTTCAATGACTCTATATATGGGGCAGCAGTCTGGAAGACGCAGGGTAGAGTACCTGTTGGTAGTGGTCTATTGACTTTGTAAGGTGCAGGGCAAGGGTACCGGGCTGAGGCCGTCTAGTGATGAATGTTCAACACACTGAAGCCTAGAGATAGAAGCCGTTTTCAGTCTCTCCTTCCCAGCTTTAATGCACCTCTAGTGTTCCCTTGTTAGATGGTAGCAGGGTGAATAAGCCAGTAACCATCCAATGCATGTAAAATATATACAAATTAATTTTAAATTCAAATTAGGTATTCATACTTTTTTATATTACTCCAATATTGTGAACTGTATATCATGTTATACAGTGTCTTGTTAGGATTAAACAATAGTTGTTTTATGAAGACAATAGCAGGCTGAACATCCACATTTTAACAGATGAACATTTCTCTTAAAAAAATGATCCATCTGTTTATTGCTCACATGCCAGAGCTCACATGGATAGCTCGTAGCACTGTCTTGCTTATGCAAATATGTTTTGCCTGGAAATCTATTTGGAGTTGCTCGAAGGAATCCAGAACGGGCCTCCTTCTGTCACCCCCACCGGCTCTGCGGGCCTCCATTGCGCCGTCTATCTCCTCTCGTGTGGAAGAGATTTCACCAGCTCACACACGCAGGGACGGGCAGCGAGCTGCACGCACCACACTGCGCCGCCTCAGACGGCCCCACCATGGGCGATTATGCAGATCTCATAATCAAAACATATGTGACTCATTTTAAACATCAATTTGTTCATTATTTGTTCATTATTTTTCAATTTGTTTTATTATATTGTACATAATCCTATAAAATAATGTTTGAAACAAATATGATGATGGTTGATTGTGTATAAAGGGTTTTAATTTGTATTTTGGGCACTAAAGTATATTCTTATTATTGAATAGGTGAAAAACAGTGCCTAGATATAGAACAAAAACACTAAAGGTTGACATTTAAAATACCATAAACCTTTAGTTCAGTCCAAAGTAGGCTAATGAAATATAATTATTTGTTCAGAAATACTCAGAAAATATTCTTAATCACTAATCTCTACTCCAATATGGGATGAATTTATATTTAATTCATAGTGCATCTGATCTAAAAAATATCAAATAAAATACTTTACTTAAAAGTTAACCTTCCATAAGTCAAAGTAAAGACAATATGGTGATATGGGGGGTATGAGTAGGGAGTGTAGTGTTATGGGGGTCGGTGTGTGTGTGTGTGTGTGTGTGTAGGCTGGGAGGCAGCTAGCACTCCTCTTGGGCAGGGATGCGATTGGAGAGAAAGGAGGAGCGGAGAAAGAGTGCTTGGAATGTGAGGGCTGAGGAGCCTGCCTGGGCAGATGGTCCACAAAGGTGTTACCACACAGTGAGTGGGCAGTGCGATTGATGCATTGCAACATTCAAGAAGGTGGAATATTTGGCTGCTGACCCGCAGTCAGAACTCATTTGCCTTCCCTCCCAACTAATTTAGCTGCTGCTGCAGGAGATTGAGTCCGAATAAGCACACACACACACACACACATTCGGAACGCTGCACTTTCCCGCCCTCTGGGGAGCCTATGCTGTGTGTTCACTGAAAACGTCTTCCTCTCTAAGGAGGTGGAGGGGAGGAGGTAGAACATGTTCATAGTGAACAACAAGCATACTACTACAGTACATGGTGGCTACTAAGTCTGCACAGGGACTTATTACTATTATTATACCTTTATTTCAACAAGGAACACAGACTGAGACCAAGGTCTCTTTTACAGCTGGGCTCTGCATATACATGTTTACACATACAGTTTAGGTACAATGATTAAAAAACTAAACTAAACAAGACAAACAAAACCATCACAGATAACACAAAAAATACAGCAACAGATTACATTTACACATTAAGTGTAAATTAAGTTATTCCAGGACTATACCCTTCTTGTCACAGTGAACAAAAGTCTATACTGTTTCTGTGGTGTTGTTCCTTTTAGAGTTTACAACATATAGGCTAATAAACATGTACAAAGGCAATTTCATTTTAGAACAACAATTTAAAAGAATACAAGTTAAAACAATGGAATAAAATATAACAACAATATTTAATATTGTGAAGGTCTCACCAGCATTATAGGTAGGCTATAATACAAATAGGATGCTCAAAAAGTTCAAATACCTATTTTCTCTTAAATAACACATACTTTAGTTATGCACATGCCAGGATTAAATTTCAGACCCAAAAGCATTCTTACATCAGTTTAAACATAGACCATTTATGAGAGAGTGTGCTAACCAAAGGCAACATTATGGCAATGGTATGTCTCAAAGCACAGTTAAATTATGAAGTATAATAATGAATCATTAGTGGGATCAAAGGCAATTTAAATCTTGAGCATAAGAATGCCACACCATTCGTATGTTTGTGTGAGGGGACACACACAAACAAACTCTAACACACATTTTTTAGTTGTAATGTTTGAATAATTTTTGTTGTATTGTTTGTAATATCATTGTATTATACATTTGTGTGACTGTCCTTGTATATCAGTGTATCAATGTTTTGTTACTTGTCATGTTGTGTTTTTTGTGGACCCCAGGAAGAGTAGCTACTGCCTTTGCAAAAGCTAATGGGGATCCAAATAAACAAATTAAATAGTCTTCTTCGTCGCTCACTGAATAAAAACTCTAGCATATACTGCCACCTTGTGGTTAAATTCGGTACATCAACAATACATTCCATTGAAATTAGTACTCATCAGCCACGTGAGAAATTTATAAAAGGCCACATAAAAAATGTAATCATGCTGAGAGCAAAAAATGCATTATCTCTGTAACTAAACACCAGCTTAATTTTAATACTGTACGTAAATTGTACTGAATATTTGTGATAATTAGCAGGTTGCAAAAGGCGACTAATAAACTTCCACTGTGAAATAAATGTCAACATTTTGGCATCTTGTTTCATAAATTAACATCTTGAATGCAATGCTTATAAAATATGGTTAATCTCACCATCCATGCAGCAGGTGAGTGGACATACTGTATCTACAGTATCCTATAAATAGTGGATGTCTAAAGAAGAATTGTGTTGAAAGAGGATAGTGCTATACATGGTGTTTACATGGTGCCTGTCTGGTGAAGGATCTGGTTTTGACCTGCATTAGACTATTTAATGATCACAAAATGCAAGTCATATTGTCCTATGAACCACTGATATTTTGTGTTTGAGCATAGTTCATTGACTGCATAAAGTGTGAACGTGACTAAACCTAAGACACCAAACTAAACAAAAAGGTCAGTAGCAGTCCAGCACAGACACACAAATGTATCACATCCGCATTTGTTTGTGATTCCACTCCGAGTCAATCATCATCCACCACAATCACATTCACGTTCAGCTGGTACTCAATGGTGGCCCGTCAAAGATGTTTCTCTTGGTGAGCTTATGTCCATAATGCAGGGCTTGGATTTGGCTCCTCGGTAAGACATAGTCCCACATGTTGAGGTCGGTCACCTCCCCCACAAAGCTCTGCAAAGCCTCCAGGTCTCCAATGTGTTTGTCTGCTCTTGCCCCAAGAGGACGGTCCCCGGCTTGTACAGCTGGTAGGTGCTGCGGCGGCCGTCCACCCAGAAGGCAGCCAGCCCAGTACGGGACTCCCAGGTGAGGCAGAGACTTGTTTTGAAGGTGGTGATGGGCGGCAGGTGGAAGAAAGCGCTATCGCCGCTCAGGTAGAAGGCGATGCGGCCATCTTTCTTGTGCCACACGTTGAGCTCGTCGTAGTCGGTGGTGCGGTAGGCAAACAGGATGATCTGCCGCTCGACTTCCAGCTCAGTGGCCACACGCATGCACAGAGTGAACGTGCGCAGGCCCATTTCCTTTTGGGGGATGAGCACCATGAAGCTGAAGTCTGTCTCATACGGAAAGACCAGTACCTTCCTGCCCAGGTCAACTGTAAACAATACCACAAACAAAATCATCAACAATAACATCATCAACTTAGAGCTGAAGATGACAACAGTATTGTAGCAAATTAACTGACTGGAACTTGAACCTGGGTTCCTCTGACTGTCAGTCCAACACCGGTGATACAATCTTCGGCAAAATCATTCGCAAGGAGATTCCTGCAAAAATATTATTTGAAGATGATAGGAGATGATGATATCATCTTCAAATAATATTTTTGCAGGAATCTCCTTGCGAATGATTAGGAGGTCCAGACCCCTTGACGGTCATTACGTTGTACTACGATCACAACAGTATAAAAACAGCTTTACATGAGCTCACTTGAGGAGGTATGCACACGTAATGCTTTGAAAGTATTATGATATGAGCTATTGGATCTACTATTTGGGATTTTACCAATAACAATTGTATGACATTATTTTCTGTATCTTCTATAAAATAGTTATGTGATACAAATAAATAATAATAGCTAGAATAATCCAAATTATTCCTCTATTTTCCATAGCCTACCAACCAAAACATACCTTCATTGGCTGACGATACCCAGTAAGACTATGGCACTGGCAGCTATCTTTTCACTTGAGAATATCTACCACAGCAAACACATATCATAATGGCAAAAGATGCCACAAAGTAATTGTGAAAATAATAAATAGTAGTAAATACATCATATAGTATAAACTGCATATTCTATAACAAAATGCTTCAACACACACAAAATACTAACAGAATTGCTCTATGATGATTTAAGGCTCTATTTCCATTGAAAAGCCTTGTGATGCTAGCTCACTGTCATGCCTGTCTATTCTTAATGCCATGGGTCTATACTCCTCTTCCCTCAAGGTACCAGATCATTACATCACTTCAATGTGTGATGACAATGGATCCAGTGTGTGTGAGGGTGGCTTGGGTTTGGGTGATACTGGTCTGTTTGTGTTGACTGACACACGCGTGCAGATGTGCACACACACACTTTGACCCCCATTCCGGGAACATCTGATTGTGGGTGAGTGTGCCTGTCAAGTAATGTGTTTTGAGTTAGGGTGGCCTCTACAGTTGAGCAACCTCATGGTATCTTGAGTATGTACATTTTGTATTGACCTTTACTGATTTCAGATTGACATGTTGATTCATCTACATACAACTTTATTGTCCATCGAAGCAGAACTCGTTTTTTGCAGTCTGCTTTTTAATTCCCAACCTGGGCAGGACACACAAACTTCAGATGCTGGAAGCAGGTCAAGCAGCACTCCTGAAGCAGTTTTCAAACCTTTCCTAATCTTGATAATTTTTTTGAATACTCACTTATGTCACCTTTGGAATGTTCAGTGCCGCTCAAATAAATACATTTAATAGCACATGGTTACATCTTACACTGAGTGTACAAAACTTTAGGAACACCTGCTCTTTCCATGACATAGTCTGACCTGGTGAAAGCTACGCTCCCTTATTGGTGTCACTTGTTAAATCCACTTCAAATCAGTGTAGATGAAGGGGAGGAGACAGGTTAAAGAAAGATTTTTAAGCCTTGAGACAATTGAGACATGGATTGTGTATGTGTGCCATTGATGAGGGCGAACAGGCAAGACAAAAGATTGAAGTGCCTTTGAACAGGAGGTGCCAGGCAGGATGTGCCAGAGTGTGTCAAGAACTGAAACACTGCTGGGTTTTTCACACTCAAGTTTCCCATGTGTATCAATAATGGTTCACCCTCATCATGAGTAAGGAACTATGAAAATAGTTCAAATAAACCATATTTAATCTATAAAAAACATTTGTCGGAGAAAATAGATTTTGCAGTATGGTTGAGATGTGATGGAAGTAATTACAACTAAATCAATTAATAGGGACATCACAGAATTTAAAATTGATTAAATTGAGATTTTTTTTTTAATGAAAAGCTAAAATGTCTTGAGTCAACAAAGTATTCCACCACTTGTTATGGCAAGCCAAAATAAGTTCAGGGTGACAAATTTGCTTAACAAGTCACATATGTTGCATTGACTCACTGTGTTCAATAATAGTGTAACATGACATTATAACGTTTAACATTATTTTTGAATGACTTACTCATCCCTGTACCCCACACATACAATTATCTGTAACGTCCCTCAGCTGAGCATTGAATTTCAAACACAGATTCAACCACAAAGAACATTGAGGTTTTCCAATGCCTCACAAAGAAGGGCCCCTTTTTGGTAGATGTGTAACGTAAAAATAAAAAGCATTCATTGAATATCCCTTTAAGCATGGTGAAGTTATTAAATACATTTTGGATGGTGTATCGATACACCCAGTCACTACAAAGATAAAAGCGTCTTTCCTAACTCAGTTGCCAGAGAGGAAGGAAACCCCTCAGGGATTTCACCATGAGGTGAAACTTTAAAACCCTTGCAGAGTTTAATGGCTGTGATAGGAAAAACATTTGGATGGAAAAATATAATTGTGGTTATACCTAACCTAATTGACAAAGTGAAAAGAAAGACACCTGTACAGAATATAAATATTTCAAAACATGCATCCTGTTTGCAATAAGGCACTAAAGTAAAGCTGAAAAAAAAATTGCTAAGAAATTAACTTAACAGTGCATCGGAAAGTTTTCAGACCCCTTGACCTTTTCCACTTTGTTACGTTACAGCCTTATTTTAAAATTGATTAATTAATTCCCCCCCCCTCATCAATCTACACACAATACCCCATAATGACAAAGCCAAAATTCGTTTTTAGACATTTTTGTAAATGTATTAAAAATCTAAAACTGAAATATCACATTTACATAAGTATTCAGACCCTTTATGCAGTACTTTGTTGAAGCACCTTTGGCAGTGATTACAGCCTTGAGTCTTCATGGGTATGACGCTGCAAGCTTGGCTCACCTGTATTTGGGGAGTTTCTCCCATTCTTCTTTGCAGATCCTCTCAAGCTCTGTCAGGTTGGATGGGGAGCGTCACTGCTTAACCCTTTTCAGGTCTCTCCAGAGATGTTCGATCGGGTTCAAGTCCGGACTCTGGCTGGGCCACTTAAGGACATTGAGACTTGTCCCGAAGCCACTCCTGCGTTGTCTTGGCTGTGTGCTTAGGGTTGTTGTCCTGTTGGAAGGTGAACCTTCGGCCCAGTCTGAGGTCCTAAGTGCTCTGGAGCATGTTTTCATCAAGGATCTCTCTGTAGTTTGCTACGTTCATATGCCTTTTACCGAGGAGTGGCTTCCGGCTGGCCACTACCATAAGGGCCTGATTGGTGGGGCGCTGCAGAGATGGTTGTCCTTCTGGAAGGTTCTCCCATCTCCACAGAGGAACTCTAGAGCTCTGTCAGAGTGACCATCGTGTTCTTGGTCACCTCCCTGACAAAGGCCCTTCTCCCCAAATTGCTCAGTTTGGCCGGGCAGCCAGCTCTAGGAAGAGTCTTGGTAGTTCCAAACTTCCTCCATTTAAGAATGATGGCGGCCACTACGTTCTTGGAGACCTTCAATGCTGCAGATATTTTTTGGTACCCTTCCCCAGATCTGTGCCTCGACAGAATCCTGTCTTGGAGCTCTACAGACAATTCCATCAACCTCATGGCTTGGTTTTTCCTCTGACATGCACTGTCAACTGTGGGACCTTATATAGACAGGTGTGTACTCCTGTACTCCCTGTTCACCCATGACTGCTTGTCCATGCACGCCTTCAACTCAATCATCAAGTTTTCAAACAAAACAACAGTAGTAGGCTTGATTACCATCAACGATGAGACAGCCTACATGGAGGAGGTGATGGCTCTGGGAGCGTGGTGCCGGGAAAATGATCTCTCACTCAACGTCAACAAAGGGATGATCGTGGACTTCAGGAAACAGCAGAGGGAGCACCCTACATCGATGGGACCGCAGTGGAGAAGGTGGAAAGCTTCAAGTTCCTCGGCGTACACATCACTGACAAACTGAAATGTTCCACCGACAAAGACAGTGTGGTGAAGAAGGTGCAACAGCGCCTCTTCAACTTCAGGAGGTTAAAAAAATTTGTCTGGACACTTAAAACCTTCACAAACTTTTATAGATGCCCAATTGAGAGCATCCTGTCGGGCTGTATCACCGCCTGGTACGGCAACTGCACTGCCCACAACCGCAAAGCTCTCCAGAGGGTGGTGTGGTATGCCCAATGCATTACCGGGGGCAAACTTCATGCCCTCCAGGACACCTACGCCACCCGATACCATAGGAGGGCCAAAAAGATCATCACCACCCGAGCCACTGCCTGTTCACCCTGCTATCATCCAGAAGGCGAGGTCAGGTACATCAAAGCTCGAGAGTCTGAAAAACAGCTTCTATCTCAAGGCCATCAAACTGCTAAACAGACATCACTAGCACATCAGAGGCAGCTGCCTATAGACATAGATTAGGAATCACTGGCCACTTTTAGAAATGGATCACTAGCCACTTTAATAATGGTTTCTGTATCTAGCATTACTGATCTCATTTGTATAAACTGCTCTCCACACTATTCTACGGTATCTTAGTAACTTTAAATTGTGTTTACATATTGCATCTTCCATTTAATATGTATATACTGCATTGTATTCTATACTACACCACTAAATGTTAAACAGCCATCTCCAGCACATCAGAGGCTGCTGCCTATAAACATAGATTAGGAATCACTGGCCACTTTAAGGAAATGAAACACTAACACTTTAATAACGTCTTCAATGAAGTTGTAGAAACATCACAATGATGATCAATAGACACAGGATGCACCTGACCTCGATTTCAAGTCTCATATCAAAGGGTCTGAATACTTATGTAAATAAGGTATAGTTTTTTTGTTCTTAATACATTTGCCAAAAAAAAAATGTAAAACTGTTTTTGCTTCGTCATTATGGGGTATTGATGAGGGGAACAAAATATTTGGTACTGGGGTTCCGATGGCCAACAGCCAATGAAATTGCAGGGTGCCAAATACAAATCAACAGAAATCTCATAAATCAAATTTCTTAAAAATACAAGTATTAGGCACCATTTTAAAGATACAATTCTCGTTAATCCAGCTACAGTGTCTGATTTCAAAAATATTTTACAGCGAAAGCTCCACAAACGATTATGTTAGGTCACCACCAAGTCACAGAAAAACCCAGCCATTTTTCCAGCCAGAGAGAGGAGTCACAAAAAGCACAAATAGAGATCAAATTAATCACTAATCTTTGATGATCTTCATCAGATGACACTCATAGGGCTTCATGCTACACAATACATATATGTTTTGTTCGATGAAGTGCATATTTATAGAAAAAAAATCTCAGTATACTCTAGCGTGTTACGTTCACTAGTTCCAAAAACATCCGGTGATATTGTAGAGAGCCACATCATTTTACAGAAATACTCATTATAAATGTTGATGAAAATACAATTGTTACACATGGAAATATAGATACACTTCTCCTTAATGCAACCGTTGTGTCAGATTTCAAAACAACTTTACGGAAAAAGCATAATCTGAGAACGGTGTGAAGAGCCCAAACCAGCCAGAGAAATATCCGCCATGTTGGGTTATACATTATTCATAAATAGCACTATAAATATTCACTTACCTTAGATGATCTTCATCAGAATGCACTCCCAGGAATCGCAGTTCCACAATAAATGCTTGTTTTCTCGATAATGTCCATCATTTATGTCCATTTATGTCCAATTGCTTCTGTTGTTAGGGCGTTTGGTAAACAAATCCAAAAGCACGATCTGGTCCATTCGGGACAAACATTTTAAAAAGTTATATTACAGGTCGAAGAAACTTGTCTTTAGGATGTTTTTATCATAAAAGTTCAATAATGTTCCAACCGGAGAATTCCATTGTCTGTGGAAAAGCAATGGAACGAGAGCTACCTCTCAAGTGAAAGCGCATGACTGAGAATGAGGCTGGAGGCAGACCACTGACTCAAAGAGCTCTCATCCGGTCCCACATCACAGTAGAAGCCTGAAACAACGTTCTAAAGATGGTTGCCATCTAGTGGAAGCCTTAGGGACTACAAAATAACCCATATCCCACTGTGTATTCGATAGGGGTGAGTTCAAAAACTACAAACCTCAGATTTCCCACTTCCTGTTTGGATTCTCTCTCAGGTTTTTGCCTTCCATGTGAGTTCTGTTATACTCACAGACATCATTCAAACAGTTTTAGAAACGTCAAAGTGTTTTCTATGCAATATTAATAATAATATGCATATATTAGCATCTGGCACTGAGTAGGAGGCAGTTCACTCTGGGCACGCTATTCATCCAAAAGTGAAAATGCTGCCCCCTATCCCAAACAAGTTAACAGATTTTACTGAGTCACAGTTCATACAAGGAAATCAGTAAATTCATTAGGCCCTAATCTATGGATTTCACATGGCTGGTAATACAGATATGCATCTGTTGGTCACAGATACTGTGGCAAAGAAGGGGGTCGAGTGATAAATGGCAGATATGTGAGAGCTGAACTAATAAAGGGGCTCTGCCCGATCACTAAAATGGCCACCCCTGTCAGAACTACAGATCACAAAATGGCCGACCGCCAAAACTACAAGTCCCAGAAGCAAGGGGAACCCTCAGAAGGTGGAGCCGACCCACAGATAAAGGGTCAAGAAAAACCAGGAAGAGGAAGAGAGAGTGCTGGAAGGATCTATGAACAATAGAGAAAGAGACAATAGAGATTGGCTGGATTTACCGTGTATGAGCTGGATTGTTTTGGATTTACCTGTTGGCGTTTGGACCTGGACCTACCGAGAACCCGATTCGTGTATCGAACCCTGCTATCCTTGACCTCGCCTACGGCCTGGGTGGACCAGGACGGAGAAACAAACAAACAGGCTGTTCGAAAGAACTCTCATTCTTGGGTGATTTGGTGACAGTTTACCACTTAATTTGTGACAAACGCTCCTAACCTTGAAGAGATAAATTTAATGTGCCTGAGTGGCCTAGTTACAGTATTGACTTAAATCGGATTGAAAACCTATGGCAATGATCAACAAGCAACTTGACAGAGCTTGAAGAATTGTTAAAAGAATGAGCAAATATTGTACAATCCAGATGTGCAAAGCTCTTAGACTTACCCAGAAATAAATCGCTGCCAAATGTGATTTTAATGTGATTGTGGGTTGAATACTTATCAAATCAAGATATATTAGCGTTTTATATTAGTTTCTGTATAACGATGTGTGCTGAGAGTTGGGAAGCAAGTTCAGGGAGGGAGTGTTTTAATAAATAAACAACATAATACAAAATAAGAAACACGAACAACGCAGACATGACACAGAAACAACAACGCCTGGGGAAGGAACCAAAGGGAGTGACATACAGTGCCTTGCGAAAGTATTCGGCCCCCTTGAACTTTGCGACCTTTTGCCATATTTCAGGCTTCAAACATAAAGATATAAAACTGTATTTTTTTGTGAAGAATCAACAAGTGGGACACAATCATGAATTGGAACGACATTTATTGGATATTTCAAACTTTTTTAACAAATCAAAAACTGAAAAATTGGGCGTGCAAAATTATTCAGCCCCTTTACTTTCAGTGCAGCAAACTCTCTCCAGAAGTTCAGTGAGGATCTCTGAATGATCCAATGTTGACCTAAATGACTAATGATGATAAATACAATCCACCTGTGTGTAATCAAGTCTCCGTATAAATGCACCTGCACTGTGATAGTCCCAGAGGTCCGTTAAAAGCGCAGAGAGCATCATGAAGAACAAGGAACACACCAGGCAGGTCCGAGATACTGTTGTGAAGAAGTTTAAAGCCGGATTTGGATACAAAAAGATTTCCCAAGCTTTAAACATCCCAAGGAGCACTGTGCAAGCGATAATATTGAAATGGAAGGAGTATCAGACCACTGCAAATCTACCAAGACCTGGCCGTCCCTCTAAACTTTCAGCTCATACAAGGAGAAGACTGATCAGAGATGCAGCCAAGAGGCCCATGATCACTCTGGATGAACTGCAGAGATCTACAGCTGAGGTGGGAGACTCTGTCCATAGGACAACAATCAGTCGTATATTGCACAAATCTGGCCTTTATGGAAGAGTGGCAAGAAGAAAGCCATTTCTTAAAGATATCCATAAAAAGTGTCATTTAAAGTTTGCCACAAGCCACCTGGGAGACACACCAAACATGTGGAAGAAGGTGCTCTGGTCAGATGAAACCAACATTGAACTTTTTGGCAACAATGCAAAACGTTATGTTTGGCGTAAAAGCAACACAGCTGAACACACCATCCCCACTGTCAAACATGGTGGTGGCAGCATCATGGTTTGGGCCTGCTTTTCTTCAGTAGGGACAGGGAAGATGGTTAAAATTGATGGGAAGATGGATGGAGCCAAAACGTTATGTTTGGCGTAAAAGCAACACAGCTGAACACACCATCCCCACTGTCAAACATGGTGGTGGCAGCATCATGGTTTGGGCCTGCTTTTCTTCAGTAGGGACAGGGAAGATGGTTAAAATTGATGGGAAGATGGATGGAGCCAAATACAGGACCATTCTGGAAGAACCTGATGGAGTCTGCAAAAGACCTGAGACTGGGACGGAGATTTTGTCTTCCAACAAGACAATGATCCAAAACATAAAGCAAAATCTACAATGGAATGGTTCAAAAATAAACATATCCAGGTGTTAGAATGGCCAAGTCAAAGTCCAGACCTGAATCCAATCGAGAATCTGTGGAAAGAACTGAAAACTGCTGTTCACAAATGCTCTCCATCCAACCTCACTGAGCTCGAGCTGTTTTGCAAGGAGGAATGGGAAAACATTTCAGTCTCTCGATGTGCAAAACTGATAGAGACATACCCCAAGCGACTTACAGCTGTAATCGCAGCAAAAGGTGGCGCTACAAAATATTAACTTAAGGGGGCTGAATAATTTTGCACGCCCAATTTTTCAGTTTTTGATTTGTTAAAAAAGTTTGAAATATCCAATAAATGTCGTTCCAATTCATGATTGTGTCCCACTTGTTGTTGATTCTTCACAAAAAATACAGTTTTATATCTTTATGTTTGAAGCCTGAAATGTGGCAAAAGGTCGCAAAGTTCAAGGGGGCCGAATACTTTCGCAAGGCACTGTATATAGGGAAGGTATTCAGGGAAGTGATGGAGGCCAGGTGAGTCTGTCGCACAGGTGCGCGTAACGATGTGGACAAGTGTGCGCCATAACGAGCAACCTGGTGACCTAGAGGCAGGGGGGGAAGCACACGTGACATTGTTTTTTATAAATGGTAGAATTTTCTTCCACGTAGACAGAGTTTTGTGTAGATCGTTAAAAAAAAGATAATCAAATCAATTGTATTCCCACTTTGTAACAGCAAAATGTGGAAAAGGTCAAGGGGTGTGAATTGTTTCTCTAGGCACTGTAGATGTGCCACATCATTTTTCATCCCATCAAGGTGTGCCACGGTTCCAAAAAGATTGGGATTAATTGGCCATAAAATTTGATCTGATCTTCATCTAGGTCACAACAATAGACAAACAGTCCGCTTAAACTAATAACACAAACAATTATATATTTTCATGTTTTTATTAAACACACTGTGTAAACATTCACAATGTAGGGAGGAAAAAGTATGTGAACCCTTGGATTTAATAACTGGTTTACCCACCAGCAAACCACTCAACCAAATGTTTTCTGTAGTTGCGGATCAGACCTGCACAATGGTCAGGAGGAATTTTGGACCATTCCTCTTTACAAAACTGTTTCAGTTCAGCAATATTCTTGGGATGTCTGCTGTGAACTTCTCTCGAGGTCATGCCACAGCATCTCAAATCGGGTTGAGGTCAGGACTCTGACTGGGCCACTCCAGAAGGTGTATTTTCTTCTGTTGAAGCCATTTTGTTGTTGATTTTACTTGTCTTTTGGGTCGTTGTCCTGTTGCGTTACCCAACTTCTGTTGAGCTTCAATTGGCCAACAGATAGCCTAACATTCTCCTGCAAAATGTCATGATAAACTTGGGAATTCATTTTTCCATCGATGATAGCAAGCTGTCCAGGCCCTGAGGCAGCCACAAACCATGATGCTCCCTCCACCACACTTTACAGTTGGGATGAGGTTTCGATTTGTGTGCTGTGCCTTGTTTAGTGTGCTGTGGAACATCCAGGTACACTTTTGCAAACTTCAGAAATGATTTTTTTGGACAGCAGTGGCTTCTTCCGTGGTGTCCTCCCAGTAACACCATTCTTGTTTAGTGTTTTATGTGTCATAGACTCGTCAACAAAGATGTTAGCATGTTCTAGAGACTTCTGTTAGTCTTTAGTTGACACTCTAGGATTCTTCTTAACCGCATTGAGCATTCAGCGCTGTGCTCTTGCAGTGATCTTTGCAGGACGGCCACTCCTAAGGAGAGTAACAACAGTGCTGAACTTTCTCCATTTATAGACAATTTGTCTTACCGTGGACTTATGAACATCAAGGCTTTTAGAGACACTTTTGTAACCCTTTCCAGCTTTATGCAAGTCAACCATTCTTAATCTTAGGTCTTCTGAGATCTCTTTTGTTCGAGGCATGGTTCTCACATCAGGCAATGCTTCTTGTGGATAGCAAAATCACATTTTGTGAGTGTTTTTTTAATAGGGCAAGGCAGCTCTAACCAACATATCCAATGTCGCCTCATTGATTGGACTCGAGGTTAGCGGACTCCTGACTCCAATTAGCTTTTGGAAAAGTCATTAGTCATTGGGGCGGCAGGGTAGCCTTGTGGTTAGAGCGGTGGACTAGTAACCGGAAGGTTGCAAGTTCAAATCCCCGAGCTGACAAGGTACTGTTGGAGGAGCTGTTGTTCTTCCCCTGAATTTGTTCTTAACTGACTTGCCTAGTTGAATAAAGGTAAAATATATAATATGCCTAGGGGTTCACCTATTTATACATGACGTCAGGGCTCTGCACTTCGCAGCGCTGTATGGGTTTTGAATGACAGCCATATTTCCCGATGTCATTATCAATAAATGCAGCAAAAAGAGCAGCAAATGTAAAATTCACATAAAATCAACAGTGTTATGTTTGGATTCAGTCTTGTGTCAGGTAAACTTGTCCTTCAGTCTAATAATTTCCCCATAATGCTGAAACTGTTCGCTTTCAATTGCTACCATGGCTATATGCTTTTCATATTTATTCTGTAAGAAACATTTCAATTTAATATAAGCCAATTCACAATTCACAAGTGTTAAGGTTTAACAACCTCAGCAGAACTCTTGCTTAGCATTGTAGGGAGTCCATCGTCATGTCAATCGCATGCTGTAGCGACGGTTACCCTACTAGCCATCAGCCAAACACATTGTTAATGCGCACAGACCAATTGTTTTGTCTCGAAGAACAGAAAGTACAGCACAGTCTTTCAAAACATGTTTCAAGAACTTCAAACCCACAAAGGAAGTAAAGATGGTCTTCACGTACCATCAAAATGTAGATATTATTTGAACCATTAGAGTGGGAATAGAAAACACCATGTAGTGTGTCTATGCTTTCCACTGACTAATGGTCCATCATTCACATCTGACAACTCGTCGTAAAATAAAATTGGTTTAATCTATTCACTCTCACTATAAGCATACATTCAACACAGTATAACTGCCCACTACGGGGGCTATAATGCAATAGAGGTCAGTTGACCATCGGTCAGAACATTCTCGTTTGTATGACCTCATGTTATAACTCGCCAGCACAGTCAATGACTTGATAAAGACTTTGATTTGGTTGGTCAGTTTCTTTATAATCCATATCTCACATTTTATATTGTTTTGCATTAAAAAATAGACACTAGATTGTTTGAAAACTATAACAATGTTTTGGCATTGACCAGGACCATCAACACTGAATTGTGGGAAATAAGTACTTACATTAGGGACAACTATCTATACTAGTAACCCAGAATTTTTTCAAAAATCTTAGAACACTGGAGTAAGAGCAAGATAAAAGGCCAATATTTTCATACTTTGGATAGATAGATGGTTCCGATGTTTATTTGAGAAAATATTGTAAGCTTTACATTAGAGGGTTCTGAGACACCTGGGTGCAGAGTGATGTGTTCAGAGAGGATTGTGGCACTGAGAGATTAGAAGGGAAGAGACAGTCAGGGAGAAAGAGAGACCTGAGAAACATGGCCTCCGATTCTGAGGGAGAGAGAGGACTATCAGAGGAAGTGAAGAGAGAAATATTTAGAGGAGATAGAGAAGACTGATTGAGAAAGAGAGAGGAACCACCTTGAGATATGGCTGTCATTTGGTAGTCCATAGTATGACCCCCATGTGTGTAAAGTGCATGTCCTGGAGGAAGTCAATTCTGTCTCGTCTTTTTTTACACTTCTGGTGTGGGTCTCAGCTCTGGGCTGTGTGGGTCTCTGAGACATGGGGGGTTATGGAAGTTCAATAGTCCTCCACCCAACCGTTCTCCTGGATAAAGGCGTCGATGACCTCCTTCATGGCCAGGTTGGGGATCAGCTGGTCCTGGGTCAGAGGACTCCGGGTGACTGGGTCAAAATGGCCCCCTCTCTACAGAGGATGGAGGAAAACTTTTATGATTGTTTGAGATATTGGTGTTGCTGTGAGATGGTATCTTTCATTATGATTTTAATCATGATTTACATTGGACAGTATTACCTCTGTGGATGAGTGGTTGCAACTGCAGGTGTATTTATAGAAATATGAATGGATGGTACTTCAGCAGTAATTGATTGGTGGTGTGGATGAATAGAACATAGACAAGCTGTTCTATCCTCTCACCTATGAACGGGTGACAGTTTACCTATACTCCTGTTGAGTAGAGGTCTATGTGTATGACTATGAAAGGATGGTATACTGTACCTGTAGGTGCTCCTCAATGTCTTTGCGGTCGTAGGTGATCCCACTGGGGGTGATGCAGGGCTCCCTCATCAACTCAAAGCTTATCTTTCCACACAGGTAGTCAGGGATCTCCCGCTTCTGTGGGGTTCAGATAAACGTATGTAAATCTAAATACTTCCCCCTAGACACCATCTCAGATCTGGGTCATGTTCTTTATGGTACCAAACGGAAGAAAACTGACTGAAACGGGGACGGACTATCTGAACTTGTCCAATAAGAAACTAGTGATGGGGGCGGGGGGGAAATCGATAGTTCGATATAGCAATGTTATTTTGGACGATATTAAAAATGTTAAATATATTTTTATTTTGCTAGGTAGCATCTGTACCTGCGCCAAAACTCTTGTTATTTTTCCTCCTATAGCTTGTTCTCCAGCTTCTTTTTAAATAATGAGCCAACATGTTTTCAGCACTTATTTCCACAACTGATCAAAACTAAATTTCTTATGCTCTCTGCAGCAGACATATAGTGAGCAATATGTTTGGAACATCAAATCGCAATATCGAATCATAATAGGTTAAACACATTTGAATTCAATCACTTTGACAGCATCCCTTTTCATAGGTTTGTCCATGGAATAAGTGTTCAGAAAGTGACTTTTTGGACCTAAATGCCAAAATATGCAGAAAATAGGGAGGTGCTCAAAATTGTTGCACTCATTTTGCATACTCCACCATACGATGAAACACACTGGAAAATATATACATTTGATATCATGTAAAAGCTTACAAACATGGTTGTCAAACTAATTTATAAATGTATTGAAAACAATTATAGTGAATAACCTTCAACATCTATTCTAAAAATGTGTAAATATATTTGCATAGTTTAAACTAGAGGTCGACCGATTAATCGGAATGGCTGATTAATTAGGGCCGATTTCAAGTTTTCATAATCGGAAACCGATTTGGCCCATTTTATGTATTTATTTTACACCTTTATTTAACTAGGCAAGTCAGTTAAGAACACATTCTTACTTTCAATGACGTCCTAGATGGTGGGTTAATTAACTGCCTTGTTCAGGGGCAGAACGACAGATCCAATCTTGCAACCTTACGGTTAACTAGTCCAACACTAACCACCTGCCTTACATTGCACTCCATGAGGAGCCTGCCTGTTATGCGAATGAAGTAAGAAGCCAAGATAAGTTTAATGCTAGCTCGCAATTTATCTAATAAAAAACAATCAATCATAATCTCTAGTTAACTACACATGGTTGATGATATTACTAGTTTATCTAGCGTGTCCTGCGTTGCATATAATCGATGAGGTGCGCATTCACGAAAAAGGACTGTCGTTGCTCCAATGTGTAGCTAACCATAAACATCAATGCCTTTCTTAAAATCAATAAACAAGCATATTTTTAAACCTGCATATTTAGTTAATATTGCCTGCTAACATTAATTTATTTTATCTAGGGAAATTGTGTCACTTCTCTTGCAACAGAGTCAAGGTATATGCAGCAGTTTGGGCCGCCTGGCTCGTTGCGAACTAATTTGCCAGAATTTGATGTAATTATGACATAACATTGAAGGTTGTGCAATGTAACAGGAATATTTAGACTTATGGATGCCACTCGTTAGACAAAATACGGAATGGTTCCGTATTTCACTGAAAGAATAAACGTTTTGTTTTCAAAATGATAGTTTCCGGATTTGACCCTAATGACCAAAGGCTCGTATTTCTGTGTTATTATGTTATAATTAAGTCTATGATTTGATATTTGATAGAGCAGTCTGAGCGGTGGTAGGCAGCAGCAGGCTCGTAAGCATTCATTAAACAGCACTTTCGTGCATTTTGCCAGCAGCTCTTCGCAATGCTTCAAGCATTGAGCTGTTTATGACTTCAAGCCAATCAACTCCCGAGATTAGGCTGGTGTAACCGATGTGAAATGGCTAGCTAGTTAGCGGGGTGCGCGCTAATAGCGTTTCAATCGGTGACGTCACTCGCTTTGAGACTTGGAGTAGTTCTTCCCCTTGCTCTGCAAGGGCCGCGGCTGGGCGATGGGTGGCGATACTTCGATGGTGGCTGTTGTCGATGTGTTCCTGGTTCGAGCTCAAATAGGGGCGAGGAGAGGGATGGAAGCTATACTGTTACACTGGCAATACTAAAGTGCCTATAAGAACATCCAATAGTCAAAGGTTTATGAAATACAAATGGTACAGAGAGAAATAGTCCTATAATTCCTATAATAACTACAAACTAAATCTTCTTACCTGGGAATATTGAAGACTCATGTTAAAAGGAACCACCAGCTTACATATGTTATCATGGTCTGAGCAAGGAACTGAAACATTAGCTTTTTTACATGGCACATATTGCACTTTTACTTTCTTCTCCAACACTTTGTTTTTGCATTATTTAAACCAAATTGAACATGTTTCCTTATTTGAGACTAAATTGATTTTATTGATGTATTATATTAAGTTAAAATAGAATTGTTCATTCAGTATTGTTGTAATTGTCATTATTACAAATAAATAAAACAAAATCGTCCGATTAATCGATATCGACTTTTTTTGGTCCTCAATAATCGGTATCGGTGTTGAAAAATCATAATCGGTCGACCTCTAGTTTAAACACTATTTTACCTCATCTGAGGTTTTGGTGTCAACTTCGACCACCATCTCTTGAATGTTTTGGCATTCAAATCCAAAAAGTCACTGTGAGAACAATGGAAAAACATTAGGAACACCTGTTCTTTCCATTACATAACTGACCAGGTGAAAGCTATGATCCCTTATTGATGTTACCTGTTAAATCCACTTCAATCAGTGTAGATGAAAGGGAGGAGACAGGTTAAAGAAGAATTTTAAGCCTTGAGACATGGATTGTGTGTGCGCCATTCAGAAGGTGAATGGGCAAATCAAAATATTTAACTGCCTTTGAACAGGGTATAGTAGTAGGTGCCAGGCACACCGGTTTGAGGGCGTCAAGAATAGTAAAACACTGCTGGGGTTCACATGCTCAACAGTTTCCCATGTGTATCAAGAATAGTCCACCACCGAAAGGACATCCAGGCAACTTGATACAACTGTGGGACGCTTGACACATTTTAGCGTCCATGCCCTGACAAAGGTATTTATTTAACCTTTATGTAACTAGGCAAGTCAGTTAAAAACAAATTCTTATTTACAATGAGGACCTACCAAAAGTCCTCCTGTGGGGATGAGGGCAGGGAAACAACACAACACTACATAGAGGCCTAAAGACAACACAGCATGGCAGCAACATGTGACAACACAGCATGGTAGCAACAACACGGTAGCAACACAACATGGCAACAGCACAAGATTGTACTAACACAACATGGTATCGACGCAAAAAAATGGTACAGAACATTATTGGGGACAGAGAAAAAGCACAAAGTGCAAGAAGATGGAAAGAACAATACATCACACAAAGCAGCCATAAGTGTCAGTAAATGGAGAATCTAGGTTATTTTGAGGGCAAAAATATATTTTATATTTGAGATTCTTGAAAGCCTATGCCTTGATGCCAGCTTTGCACACTCTTGGCATTCTCTCAACCAGCTTCATGAGGTAGTCACCTGGAATGCATTTCAATTTCTTTCCTTAATGCATTTGAGCCAAATCAGTTGTGCTGTGACAAGGTAGGGGTGCTATACAGAAGATAGCCCTATTTGGTAAAATACCAAGTCCATATTATAGCAAGAACAGCTCAAATAAGCAAAGAGAAAACGACAGTCAATGATTACTTTAAAAAAAATCTTATTGATCGGTGTCCCATCTACGGGACAGTTGTTGCCCAATATGCATAATGTGACTAAAATGTTGTATAAAATCCCAGAACCACACGGGGACCTAGTGAATGACCTGCTGGGACCAAAGTAACAAAGCCTTCCATCAGTAACACACTACGCCGCCAAGGACTCAAATCCTGCAGTGCCAGATGTGTCCCCCTGCTTAAGCCAGTACATGTCCAGGCCCGTCTGAAGTTTGCTAGAGAGCATTTGGATGATCCAGAAGAAGATTGGGAGAATGTCATATGGTTCGATGAAACCAACATATAACTTTTTGGTAAAAACTCAACTCGTCGTGTTTGGAGGACAAAGAATGCTGAGTTGCATCCAAAGAACACTATACCTACTGTGAAGCATGGTGGTGGAAACATCATGCTTTGGGGCTGTTTTTCTGCAAAGGGACCAGGACGACTGATCCGTGTAAAGGAAAGAATGAATGGGGCCACGTATCGTGAGGGTTTGAGTGAAAACCTCCTTCCATCAGCAAGGGCATTGAATATGAAACGTGGCTGGGTCTTTCAGCATGACAATGATCCCCAACACACCGCCCGGGCAACGAAGGAGTAGCTTCGTAAGAAGCATTTCAAGGTCCTGGAGTGGCCTAGCCAGTCTCCAGATCTCAACCCCAAAGAAAATCTTTGGAGGGAGTTGAAAGTCTGTGTTGCCCAGCAACAGCCCCAAAACATCACTGCTCTAGAGGAGATCTGCATGGAGGAATGGGCCAAAATACCAGCAACAGTGTGTGAAAACCTTGTGAAGACTTACAGAAAACGTTTGACCTCTGTCATTGCCAACAAAGGGAATATAACAAAGTATTGAGATAAACTTCTGTTATTGACCAAATACTTATTTTCCACCATAATTTGCAAATAAATTCATTAAAAATCCTACAATGTGATTTTCTGGATTTTTTTCCCTCATTTTGTCTGTCATAGTTGAAGTGTACCTATGATGAAAATTACAGGCCTCTCTCATCTTAAGTGGGAGAACTTGCACAATTGGTGGCTGACTAAATACTTTTTTGCCCAACTGTATATAGCCTCATTATTGTTATTTTATTGTTACTTTAGTTTATTTAGTAAATGTGGGTACAATGACGTATTCAATCAATGCACCCACACTGCTCGCGCACACCAATGAGCATCTGCATAGCCAGGCGCTAAAATAGAACTTGGTTCTATTTGTGATGCTTGACACGCTGCAAGTCTCACCTCTCCCATCCCCTCATTGGTTTTTAGGAGCATATACCCACGTGGGTGATTGAAAGATGAACTGAGGTCCACACTCGTCGGTAGTGCACCTTAATGTTAGTTGCCAACTGCCATATAAAGTCAAAAGAAGAAGCCTAAAGGAGGAGAGATTACTAGAAACTAACTGGGTTTACACTTTTACCTTGTGCATTTCAGGTATAATAACCCAATGTTTATATCCCAAATTGGCTAGCAACAGCAAGCTAGTTAAATTGCAATAAATGTTTAATGATTTTCGACCTGTCCCCCAAATTAATATAGTTGGTTTGTTTTGATATTTGAACCTGCGTGTCTGATCGCGTCTGGTGTGGGTGGACAAAAATCAACATTCGGTCTTGTCAGCATGTAACTCTTATTGAATTATTGATTAAGGGCTTGTTGTATCCAGCACATGACAAGTAGAGTTTGATTTGTGATCAATGGTGTTGTCCATTCATATATACAGTCATTTGCTGCAATGCAACACCAAAGAGTTTCTTAACCCAGAAGAGCGATATCGCAAGACCTCTGGGAAGGCTTGCGACACAGACTAAACAGAACAGGTAGGATTTTGAAAATTCAATGAGAAGTGAAAAATTCTTACTTAAAATGTTAATTTTCTCAATTTAAAGGCACAGCCTAGATTCAAACCAATGTCTAAAATAGTTTAACATGTTATTAGTCCAACCTCGCGAAAGTGACAAACTGACACATTATCATCTTCGTTAAAAATAACTTTATATCGAAGGAGTGCCTTTGATTTCACAGCCTGAACATGCGCAGTTCGGCCAGAGCACTATGCATAAGGTAGTACAAATGGATCATGTTACAGCATCAAAGGGAGCAAATTGGAAGCAGGAGATGGAGACAGATTGAAGGAATAAGGTAGAAAAAATATTGTTTATAATAATCATTAATTTACACTACTGTTATCATATATTTACTTAAAAATACAATAAAATGGATGTCTAAGAATGGTTATTTTATTCACGGTCTTCATCCATAATTATTGCTTACAATTACCATTCCAGCCCTATTGAACAAAAGAGAAAATGCACCGTCAAATTGTAATGCATTAATTAACCAGACATTCCTAAAATTTGCATCAACATCTCAACAGTTGTATTCTCACTAGGGCTGATCCCATTTAATCGACTGGTCGATTTGCTGTTGATCGACCAAGATTTTTTTTAGTCGAGCAGTAGCAAAAAAGTGTATGGCACACGAGACACCAGTCTGATTCACACCTATCTCAGTGGACTAATCCATTGCGGAGGCAGCGGGAAGGAACAGTGCAAAAAGGGGAGTTCGGCTAATATGCACAACGTCTCTCTCCAGAATGCACTCTCTCCCGCCAATTTGTGCACGTTCATTGTTTCATTGTGTGCCCTTTGATTGTTAGTGTCTATCAATTCCCCCATGACATATATCAACAGAAGAACATTTACCTTTAATTGCCATAATTACATCGTTCTCATTGTCGAAGTGGACACATTGTTTGCTACACCAGTGAGAAACAAATGTTGGATGATTTCATTACATTTACGAGTTGTCAATTTATTCATTGTCTTTTGTTTGGAGGGCTCCTGTCAATGATGAGTAAGGACATACCACACCTGATTACGCATAGAAGTAGCCCTAGGCTATAAATGTGCCAATTTGGTATCTTAACGCCACTGAGCTGTGGAGCTTCTCAAAGTAGTTTTCTTCACCTCAAAACAGCAAGTAAACGAAGTCTGAGAATGACACTAGTTCCTCAACATATTAGAAAAATCTTTCCAGCTCTCTACCTTTTGATAACCACTTGGCGTGAAAGGGAGAAGGAGGATGATCGAATAGAGTTTTTCCGCCTCTATTCAGGCTGTCTCATTTCATCAAACAGTGTGCTTAAAGAATCAGGCAAGCTCAATGAATATACAGTTGAAGTCAGAAATTTACATACACTTAAGTTAGTCATTAAAACTCATTTTTCAACCACTCCACAAATTTTTTGTTAACAAACTATAGTTTTGGCAAGTCGGTTAGGACATCTACTTTGTGCATGATGATGATTTTTCCAACAATTGTCTACAGACAGATTATTTCACTTATAATTCACTGTATCACAATTCCAGGGGTTCAGAAGTGTACATACACTAAATTGACTGTGCCTTTGAACAGCTTGGAAAATTCCAGAAAATGTCGTCATGGCTTTAGAAGCTTCTGATAGGCTAATTGACATAATTTGAGTCAATTGGAGGTGTACCTGTGGATGTATTTCAAGGTCTACCTTCAAACTCCTTGCCTCTTTGCTTGACATCATTAAAAATCAAAAATCAGCCACGACCTCATAAAAAAAATGTGTAGACCTCCACAAGTCTGGTTCATCGTTGGGAGCAATTTCAAAACGCCTGAAGGTACCACGTACATCTGTACAAACAATAGTACGCAAGTATAAACACCAGGGGGCCAACATACCACTCAGGAAGGAGATGCGTTCGGTCTCCTAGAGATGCACGTACTTGGTTAAAAAAGTGCAAATTAATCCCAGAACAACAGCAAAGGACCTTGTGAAGATGCTGGAGGAAACAGTTGCAAAAGTATCTATATCCACATAACTTGAAAGGTCGCTCAGCAAGGAAGAAGCCACTGCTCCAAAACCTCCATTAAAAAAAAGCCAGACTACTGTTTTCAACTGCACATGGGAACAAAGATCGTACTTTTGAGGAAATGTCCTCTGGTCTGATGAAACAAATATAGAACTGTTTGGCCATAATGACCATCGTTGTGTTTGGAGGAAAAACGGGAAGGCTTGCAAGCCGAAGAACACCATCCCAACCGTGAAGCACGGGGGTGGCAGCATTATGTTGTGGGGGTGCTTTGCTGCAGGAGGGACTGGTGCACTTCACAAAATAGGATGGCATCATGAAGAAGGATAATTATGTGGATATATTGAAGCAGCATCTCAAGACATTTGTCAGAAAGTTAAAGCTTGGTCGCAAATGGGTCTTCCAAAAGGACAATGACCACAAGCATACTTCCAAAGTTGTGGCAAAATGGCATAAGGACAACAAAGTCAAGGTATTGGAGTGGTCATCACAGAGCCCTGACCTCAATCCTATAGAAAATTTGTGGGCAGAACTGAAAAAGCGTGTGCGAGCAAAGAGGCCGACAAACCTGACTCAGTTACACCAGCTGTCAGGAGGAATGGGACAAAATTTACCCAACTTATTGTAGGAAGCTTGTGGAATGCTACCCGAAACATTTGACCCAAGTTAAACAATTTAAAGGTAATGCTACCAAATACTAATTGAGTGTATGTAAACTTCTGACCCACTGGGAATGTGATGAAAGAAAGAAAAGTTGAAATAAATCATTCTCTCTACTATTATTCTGACATTTCACATTCTTAAAATAAAGTGTTGATCCTAACTGACCTAAGACAGGAAATATTTACTAGGTATAAATGTAAAAAAAGTGAAACTGAGTTTCAATGTATTAGGCTAAGGTGTATGTAAACTTCAGACTTCAACTGTAATTGATTTTAAACCACCAGACAAGCTCAATGCATATAGTTGATTTTATTAAAACAGAGTTTCTATTTGGAAAAATACCCGTTTTTAAATTGAGCATTCATTGGTCGAAAGAACAGACTACTTCGGTCCACCAAGAGAGATCTTCTAATCTCAATTTTTTTTAAAGAAAAAAATATTTTAAAAATACATAAATTGTATCAGGGACAGCCCTAATTATCACACATGATTATTAATGTGTAGCAACTCATTGAATGTCATACAAGATGATTCTGGCAATGAAGGAATATCAGTGCAGACATTTTGCTCATACACTAGTATGATTATCTGCACAAAAGCCTAGCTCCCGGTCCCTCCCTCACCTCTCCTTCTCTGCTAGGATAAGTTTGGTGAGATATGCATGCAGCTTGTTCTCCTGGTTGATGCGCTTCTCCTCAATGCTATTCCAGCGCATCTTCTTAGCGACCCGCAGGGCACTCGGGATGTCGTCTCCAAAGTTCAGTCTCTGCTCCTTGGCCAGATTGTAAGCTGCCGACAGAAAAGGTCCAGACATGAATGTAGTCCATTGAAAACAGTAATAATGCCTCAGAGATGCCTAGTACTGGGTATAGTTAGAATGTTGACAGCATTATAAATTGCACTCGACCCAATACTGCACATCTACAGTGCATTCAGAAAGTATTCAGACCCCTTCACTTTTTTTTTATTTTTTAAAGGGAGCTAATTCTCCCTTTAAATATAACATGTACCTAAGGTCATTGGACAAAGGAGTAACGCTAGGCTAATTTTACTCCACTATTGGGCTAGCGTTAGCATCGTTGCATTGTAGCAGACGTTTGACTCAGTAAACCATATCAGCAAACCAATGGGGAAAGTCCACGGTCTTTGCCAACGCAACTAGCTAGCTAGCTACCTTGTTTTGTGTAGTGAGACAGGGACTGAGGGAGGGCGCAAAGTCAGCCATTAGCTAGTTAGCGTAGTTTTGACATACATTCCTTTCAGTGTGGTCATGGCCAGGTGATGTGCCCGATAATGACTGGTTTTAATGCGTCTCAAACATTGACTTCAGCATCTTAGTTGCACAACCATATGTTGATGCATAACTAGCTAGCCAGTGAAATGTGAGGGCTCAATGTATGAGTTGCAACAGCACCTCACCACACGCAGCAGCAACGCATCGACTGTTGCTGATGCTGCCTATCTTTCTTTTCTAGTTTGTGAGAAGACAAAGAACAGGGCCATTCTTTCACCTGACAGCTAGCCAGCCGGAGAGACTGGGAACAGGATAGGGAAACAGTGCGCAGCGGGCGCTGGAGAGCCACCAGAGAAGATGGCTAGCAGCCCAGAGAAGAGTTCCACAGCACAGGAGCTGAAGGAGCAGGGCAACCGACTGTTCCTCTGCCGCAAGTACCAGGAAGCTGCCACCTGCTACAGCAAAACCATAGTGAGTAGCAAGCTACTGCTCTTAAGGGGAATGATGATGTAAAATGTCTACACCTTTTCAGATGACTGAAAGTCTATATGATATGAGATATTGACACTGTCCTATTCACCTACTCTGAATAGATGTCAGAATAGAAGTAGCTTGGTCTGATGCACTCTTACAAAAATAGCTTGTGCAATATGTAGGCCTAATAACGTGCGTGGTTGCACCTGTGTGTGTGTGTATACATCTTGCCAACAGAACCGTAACCCCTCAGTGGCGGTGTACTACACCAACCGTACTCTGTGCCAAGTGAAGCTGCAAGCAGAACAACAAAGCCCTGGCGGACTGCAAGCACGCGCTGGAACTGGACCCCCATTCTGTCAAAGCCCACTTCTTCCTGTGCCAGTGTCACCTGGAGCTGGAGAACTACAACGAGGCCATCGGCAACCTGCAGAGAGGTCAGGACCAACCCTCAAGGCCAGTTTCCTAGACACAGATTAAGTTTGGGCCTGTATTCACTAAGGGTCCGATTTAGGAAATTACGCCTTTCCTATATATTTTTTAGTAGTTGGTATTCAGAGTAACCTTATGAAGGTGCGTAACAGGCTTTGTAGGCGTGGTTCACTAGCGCACGCCAAATTAGTGTAATTGAACTGCTAGAAACCTTCCCACTGGCTGGCCAACAGATGTTCTCGTGGAGTTTTTATTCAATAGGGTTTTCAGTACATTTGTCTTAATAAGTCATCCCTTTAAATACAGTACACCTTTTCACTTTGGTTTTTGTCAACAGACTCAATAGAATATATTGAGAGAACGGGTTCAGAATATTATGGATCAATGAAGGAAAGATATCTAAATATATGCATATTTGTCTCCGTTTCAACACCAGTTGGTAGATTTTAAAAAAAATACTCTGATCTTGTAGGTTATTTAGGGTTAGGAAAGTATTTACGAATCATAAAAAAATAGCTTGGAGAGCCTTTCGGCACGAAAGAAAGTAAACAGTGGTTTGATTCATTCTAAAAATTGCCACACTCACCTATTTAACCTGTGGTAATGTTGGAATATTTGTGTACATAGAGAATAGTGTACAATAGCTATACCCACATCTATTGCCTGCACCAACCATGGAACAGGGTGATGACACAGCCAAGTATGGTGCCATACATCGGGTTCAAACTGCTGTCATAATCAGTGTTCCGCTCCATAAACGATTTAATTAGCCTTTTATTTTTTTATGTTATCAATTGTTACTAATGATCCTTAGCAATAGCCACATGGCCGTGACGGCGTTTACAGAGGACGCAAATAAAGGTAAACCAAACTTAGGTTAGGTTATACCTACTGAAGGGAACTAATAGTAAATTGGCAGTTGAATAAGTGTTGTTATTATGCCTACTCACAGTCGATACTGATAGTGGTTAATATTTAACATGATAGAAATAGGAGACAAAGTCGGGGTAGCCTATAATTAAGACATTCAAGAGTGTCCATCCCTGCAAGTTAAAAGGCCGTACAATTGAAATTCTGCATAATGGCACGGCATTTCATAAACATAAGTTGATATGCTTTAGTTTTCTGCCATATGACTGGCACCTTTGTTTATAAGGTCAAATATATTTACAATTTACATTTAAACAATTTATATTTACAATTTTCTTATCCCAAAAAATATTACTAATTTACCTAGCTATTATCAAGCTGCAAATTATGGTGCTTGGACAATGGTGTTATTGCAATCGGAAAAAATAAAGTAGATGATTTTTCCACTTGGAGTCGATAGATTTGCTGGACCATATTCATGGTTTCCTCATGCGTGAAGGTGGTGGAATTAGAGAATTAAGGCATGGTCAGAATACGTCTTTTCATTAGACATCTCTGCCACACATTAATTTATTCAATCTCCTCCCAAAATGATTAGCAGGCGAATAGCATGCTATTCATGCTTAAATTCGTCACAATAGGCATGGAGAGAAGTGCATAGAAAGGGAATTGCGTTCCAAATACGCATGCTTAACTCGAGCCGGAATCAGGCACAGTGTCCCAGTGTGTAATGAATACAGTCTTGAACAGTCTTTTTATGCTTCCTTCATTAGGAAAGTTCAGACTTTTTCACTTTTTCAAAATTGTATTACTTTACAGCCTTATTCTAAAATGGATTAAAACAATTTAAACTCAATCTACACACATCCCCATAATGTCACACCTTTTTAAAATCTATATTTTTTTGTAAATATATCACATTTATTTAAGTGTTCAGACCCTTTACTCAGTACTTTGTTGTGAAGTACCTTTGGCAGTGATTACATCCTTCTTGGGTATGACACTACAAGCTTGGCACACCTGTATTTGGGGGACTTTATCCCATTCTTCTCTGCAGATCCTCTCAAGGTCTCAGGTTGGATGGGGTGCATTGCTGAACAGCTTTTTTCAGGTCTCTCCAGAGATGTTTGATCGAGTTCAAATCCGGGCTGGGCCACTCAAGGACATTGAGACTTGTCCCGAAGCCACCCCTGCGTTTTCTTGGCTGTGTGCGTAGGGTCGTTGTCCTGTTGGAAGGTGAACCTTTGCCCCAGTTTGAGGCCCGGAGCGCTCTGGAGTAGGTTTTCATCAAGGATCTCTCTGTACTTTGCTCCATTCATCTTTCTCTCGATCCTGACTAGTCTCCCAGTCCCTGCTGTTGAAAAACCTCTCCACAGAACTATGCTGCCATCACCATGCTTCACTGTAGGGATGATTTTGGCTAGGTGATGAGCAGTGCCTGGTTTCCTCCAGACATGACACTTGGCATTCAGGCCAAATAGTTCAATCTTGGTTTCATCAGCCCAGAAAATATTGTTTCTCATGTCTGAGAGGCCTTCAAGTTGTAGAACTACCTCAAGGATGATCAATGGAAACAGGATGCACCTCAGCTCAATTTCGAGTATCATAGCAAATGGTCTGAATACTTATGTAAATAAGGTATTTCTGTTTTTGCAAACATTTCTAAACCTGTTTTTGTTGTGTCATTATGGGGTGTTGTGTGTAGATTGAGGGGAAAAATGTATTAATATATTGTTAGAGTTACGCTGTAACATAACAATGTGGAAAAAGTGAAGGGGTCTGAATACTTTCTGAATGCACTGTAGATGTGCAGTATTGGGTCGAGTGCAATTTATAATGCTGTCAACATTCTAACTATACCCAGTACTAGGCATCTCTGAGGCAGTATTACTGTTTTCAATGGACTACATTCATGTCTGGACCTTTTCTGTCGGCAGCTTACAATCTGGCCAAGGAGCAGAGACTGAACTTTGGAGACGACATCCCGAGTGCCCTGCGGGTCGCTAAGAAGAAGCGCTGGAATAGCATTGAGGAGAAGCGCATCAACCAGGAGAACAAGCTGCATGCACACCAAACTTATCCTAGCAGAGAAGGAGAGGTGAGGGAGGGACCGGGAGCTAGGCTTTTGGGCAGATAATCATACTAGTGTATGAGCAAAATGTCTGCACTGATATTCCTAAATTTTGGCCCATTCCACCTGACAGCTGGTGTAACTGAGTCAGGTTTGTCGGCCTCTTTGCTCGCACACGCTTTTTCAGTTCTGCCCACAAATGTTCTATAGGATTGAGGTCAGGGCTCTGTGATGACAACTCCAATACCTTGACTTTGTTGTCCTTATGCCATTTTTCCACAACTTTTTCATTCCGAGAACCTTCTAGAGCCACGTACCTCACCACGCACTATCGACCTGAGGTCTAGAACAGGTTTCTAAAGTTTCGTAACTCTAGGTCTGACGGTTCTTTTTTAGCTCGAACAAAGCTAACTAATGAAGGCAGTGTATGTCTCTACGCACCCCAATGTGTCCCTCCTTCCAAGCTGTGCTTGTGTGTGATTTAGTTTTTCTTTGACATTTTATGGGAAAAATGACTGATTTACAGTTCATGGGGGTTGCCTAATCACACAAATGAAGTTTTGGAAAGATCTGACTTTTTTAACCCTTTGAAACAGCCCCTGTGACACCAATTATGGCACTTCCGGTTGGCACAGGAAGCTATAGGTAAACACATATCCTCATAGGGGTATGCCTTTACAGAATCCTGAGTTTTAAGTGTTTATGTTAAGAACTGACCGATTTACACAGGGTTGAATGCACTATTTATCACAAACTGCTGGTTGGGTATGGAAAAACACGTTTAGGGTGATTTTAACCACTTCCGGTTGCTTCAGGAAGCTTAGAATCGACACAGGTAGACCTCATAGTGTCCTGATGGACTGTCATTGAAGACAGGTTCATAAGGCATTCATAACCCACATAGGCTTCAGGTTGACTTTAGAGGAGCAGGCAATGTATTCCTATGGGGAGAGATGTCGTTGTAATCTGTGAGATCAAAAAAAAAACGGTTTTACTGTTAAGGGTTAAAGCCACACGGTCAAGGTTAGGCTTGCACAGATCGGGAGGACCTCAGGAGCGTACCTGAGGTCGAATTGTGCTTCTCACCCTAACGGTTCTCTCACTGTCACCCAAAAGCAAATGACATTTAGGGCCAGGCTTCATTTTGGGCCTACTTTTTTCACGGTCGCTGCACTCAGAGCGAGCTACGGTCAAGCAGGGCATCTCGTTGAACTCGGAACGGCCTAGAGAATATGGAAATGCCATTGCAGGCTCTGTGTGTCTTTAAGCACCGCACTTTGTCACTCCATCCTTGCTGTGTGTGTGTGTGTGTGTGTGAGAGAGCTTTTTTTTGACATCTGTTGGGAGAAATGACTGACTTACAGTTCATGGGGGTTGCCTAATCACACATATGAAGTTTTGAAAAGATCTGACATTTTTAACCCTTGGAAACAGCACCTATGACACCATTTTAAGACACTTCCGGTTTACACAGGAAGCTGAAAGTGAACACATGGGGTAGGCAATTATAGAATTTTGAGTTTTAAGTCTTTATGTTAAGAACTGACTTATTTACGGAGTGTTTAGTGAGTGTGTTATTTCAGAAAATCACAGAAATCTCGTAGAACTCCGAAGCACACTTTAAAAAGATTTGTATGAACACGCTGCAATTGGATCTGTAACTGTTTAAAAAAAAAAAAAAACTATTTTTGAACATCAACAATTTGACATTGTACGAATTCTCTTAAATGACGATAGATAAAGGCAGGTTCTTTTTTTATTGACACCGGAGGTTCCTTGACTTTGACGTGAAGCGGAAAAATTATTGCTCTATTTTCATTTTGGACCTTTAATCCCAGAAAAATGGCCATAACTCAAAAACCGTTGAGGTCTAGACGCCATCTTGTTCGGGGCCAACTGCCCATTATGCCAAACCTATGCTCACCAAGTTTCGTCTTCAAAGTCTTTTCCGTTTTGGAGATAAGGCCACACATCGTGTTTTGTACATTTGCAATATGATTCGCACTAGCGACTCCTGTGGCGGGACGGGTGCAGTGCATGCTAACCAGGTTGCCAGGTGCACACACGTGGCACCTCCGAAACATTGGTGCGGCTGGCTTCCAGGTTGGATGTGCGCTGTGTTTAAAAGCAGTGCGGCTTGGTTGGGTTGTGTTTCAGAGGACGCATGGCTTTCGACCTTCGTCTCTCCCGAGCCCGTATGGGAGTTGTAGCGATGAGACAAGATAGTAACTACTAACAATTGGATACCATGAAATTGGGGGAAAAAAGGGGGTAAAAAACAACAACATAACTTCCAAAAGTTTTCAACCACTTTTTGTGAACATGAGAATATTTCTACCATTAAACTACTACACGATTTTGTGTACTTTACTCAGAAAATATCCTTTTAGTCAGATTTCCAACATTGGTGATTAACATATAATATGACTTTTGAGGCAATTTCTACAGAAACACTACTAAAGGACAGAATGGAGGTATAACTTGTAGAATTTCAACCATGAGATCTTTTTCAATAATAATAGAAATAATTGTATGTATTTTACTCACAAAATATCATTTTAGTCAGTTATCCAACATTGGTGATTAACATTAGGCAATTTCTATCATAAAATTACAACACAACTGAAATGAAGTGCCATTTGGAGAATTTCAACCTCGGAGATCTTTTATAATATTTGAGGAAATCAATTTTACGTATTTTAACAGGCAAAGCATAATTTCCAAAATATTTCAAACACTTTGGGAAATGCGTGCCTCTAGTGAAATTGCATGTTTGGATAGCGCGCCGAGGTGATCGTGCGGCAGAGTCGATTTCCGCGCTTATAAACGCAGGGTCGTTACAGTATTTTATCAGCAAAACATAATTTCCTAAATATTTCAAACACTTGATGTTAACATGATGTAATATGACCTTGAGGCAATTTCTACCATAAAACGAATAATGGTAAGGATTGGTTTTGGGGTATTGGTAACTTTTTTGTTATTGAATCTTACTTCGCGGTGCTCCGTCGTATATCCGACGTCAGCATGACAACAAACTAGCTAGCTCTTAGCTCTCTGTTATAGTATAGTTACAGTTCAATGGGAAAAGCAAATCAATTAAGACTTGAAATTGAAATATACTGGCACATCAATTGTCTGTATATGAAATTAATTTGAAAGGGTGAGGTTAAAGATGTTTGTTTTTGTGTGTAGTTCACCACTAATCGGTAGCTAGGTAACGTTAGTTTAATAACCAAAATTTGAGCTAGGCTAGCTGTTAGCTAACGCTTGACTTTATCATCATGAGATAACGTTACATTAGACATACATGTGGCTAAATCATTGGGTGAAGAGGCGTATTCTGGAGGGGGAGTTCTGTTAGGAGCCGTGACGTTCGTTCTGAACATTAAAAAAGCATCGCTAGCGATATGTTTTTGGAGGCGTAATGACCTTATCTTTCATATCCGTGATAACCCATTTTCAAAAAACTCAAATGTAAATTGATACACAGCTTTATAGGGCTGGGGTTCCCACACGGCCATATTTCCATCTCACAGCGCTTATTTACGGAAGACAGAGTGGACTACCTGAGCTAATTAGCAATCTGTTTCTCCGAATACGCCTGCTGTGTGAAGACAGACGCCACAAACGTGTTGTTGATGAAAAATACTGTTCTGTGTTAACCGGTTAAGACCGTGTACAGTAGGTGTGTATTTTTTGCATTAGTGAAATTATTTTGATGTGATATGAACCTAGAGGGATTTATTTCAAGAACCGTAACGTTACTGCAACTGAGAATCGATTCACGTTTAGATGGCTTCCAGAGCTAATTCTCCCTTTAAATATAACATGTACCTAAGGTCATTGGACAAAGGAGTAACGCTAGGCTAATTTTACTCCACTATTGGGCTAGCGTTAGCATCGTTGCATTGTAGCAGACGTTTGACTCAGTAAACCATATCAGCAAACCAATGGGGAAAGTCCACGGTCTTTGCCAACGCAACTAGCTAGCTAGCTACCTTGTTTTGTGTAGTGACACAGGGACTGAGGGAGGGCGCAACGTCAGCCATTAGCTAGTTAGCGTAGTTTTGACATACAGTCCTTTCAGTGTGGTCATGGCCAGGTGATGTGCCCGATAATGACTGGTTTTAATGCGTCTCAAACATTGACTTCAGCATCTTAGTTGCACAACCATATGTTGATGCATAACTAGCTAGCCAGTGAAATGTGAGGGCTCAATGTATGAGTTGCAACAGCACCTCACCACACGCAGCAGCAACGCATCGACTGTTGCTGATGCTGCCTATCTTTCTTTTCTAGTTTGTGAGAAGACAAAGAACAGGGCCATTCTTTCACCTGACAGCTAGCCAGCCGGAGAGACTGGGAACAGGATAGGGAAACAGTGCGCAGCGGGCGCTGGAGAGCCACCAGAGAAGATGGCTAGCAGCCCAGAGAAGAGTTCCACAGCACAGGAGCTGAAGGAGCAGGGCAACCGACTGTTCCTCTGCCGCAAGTACCAGGAAGCTGCCACCTGCTACAGCAAAACCATAGTGAGTAGCAAGCTACTGCTCTTAAGGGGAATGATGATGTAAAATGTCTACACCTTTTCAGATGACTGAAAGTCTATATGATATGAGATATTGACACTGTCCTATTCACCTACTCTGAATAGATGTCAGAATAGAAGTAGCTTGGTCTGATGCACTCTTACAAAAATAGCTTGTGCAATATGTAGGCCTAATAACGTGCGTGGTTGCACCTGTGTGTGTGTATACATCTTACCAACAGAACCGTAACCCCTCAGTGGCGGTGTACTACACCAACCGTACTCTGTGCCAAGTGAAGCTGCAAGCAGAACGACAAAGCCCTGGCGGACTGCAAGCACGCGCTGGAACTGGACCCCCATTCTGTCAAAGCCCACTTCTTCCTGTGCCAGTGTCACCTGGAGCTGGAGAACTACAACGAGGCCATCGGCAACCTGCAGAGAGGTCAGGACCAACCCTCAAGGCCAGTTTCTTAGACACAGATTAAGTTTGGGCCTGTATTCACTAAGGGTCCGATTTAGGAAATTACGCCTTTCCTATATATTTTTTAGTAGTTGGTATTCAGAGTAACCTTATTAAGGTGCGTAACAGGCTTTGTAGGCGTGGTTCACTAGCGCACGCCAAATTAGTGTAATTGAACTGCTAGAAACCTTCCCACTGGCTGGCCAACAGATGTTCTCGTGGAGTTTTTATTCAATAGGGTTTTCAGTACATTTGTCTTAATAAGTCATCCCTTTAAATACAGTACACCTTTTCACTTTGGTTTTTGTCAACAGACTCAATAGAATATATTGAGAGAACGGGTTCAGAATATTATGGATCAATGAAGGAAAGATATCTAAATATATGCATATTTGTCTCCGTTTCAACACCAGTTGGTAGATTTTAAAAAAAATACTCTGATCTTGTAGGTTATTTAGGGTTAGGAAAGTATTTACGAATCATAAAAAAATAGCTTGGAGAGCCTTTCGGCACGAAAGAAAGTAAACAGTGGTTTGATTCATTCTAAAAATTGCCACACTCACCTATTTAACCTGTGGTAATGTTGGAATATTTGTGTACATAGAGAATAGTGTACAATAGCTATACCCACATCTATTGCCTGCACCAACCATGGAACAGGGTGATGACACAGCCAAGTATGGTGCCATACATCGGGTTCAAACTGCTGTCATAATCAGTGTTCCGCTCCATAAACGATTTAATTAGCCTTTTATTTTTTTATGTTATCAATTGTTACTAATGATCCTTAGCAATAGCCACATGGCCGTGACGGCGTTTACAGAGGACGCAAATAAAGGTAAACCAAACTTAGGTTAGGTTATACCTACTGAAGGGAACTAATAGTAAATTGGCAGTTGAATAAGTGTTGTTATTATGCCTACTCACAGTCGATACTGATAGTGGTTAATATTTAACATGATAGAAATAGGAGACAAAGTCGGGGTAGCCTATAATTAAGACATTCAAGAGTGTCCATCCCTGCAAGTTAAAAGGCCGTACAATTGAAATTCTGCATAATGGCACGGCATTTCATAAACATAAGTTGATATGCTTTAGTTTTCTGCCATATGACTGGCACCTTTGTTTATAAGGTCAAATATATTTACAATTTACATTTAAACAATTTATATTTACAATTTTCTTATCCAAAAAAATATTACTAATTTACCTAGCTATTATCAAGCTGCAAATTATGGTGCTTGGACAATGGTGTTATTGCAATCGGAAAAAATAAAGTAGATGATTTTTCCACTTGGAGTCGATAGATTTGCTGGACCATATTCATGGTTTCCTCATGCGTGAAGGTGGTGGAATTAGAGAATTAAGGCATGGTCAGAATACGTCTTTTCATTAGACATCTCTGCCACACATTAATTTATTCAATCTCCTCCCAAAATGATTAGCAGGCGAATAGCATGCTATTCATGACAGACGCATGCTATTCATGCTTAAATTCGTCACAATAGGCATGGAGAGAAGTGCATAGAAAGGGAATTGCGTTCCAAATACGCATGCTTAACTCGAGCCGGAATCAGGCACAGTGTCCCAGTGTGTAATGAATACAGTCTTGAACAGTCTTTTTATGCTTCCTTCATTAGGAAAGTTCAGACTTTTTCACTTTTTCAAAATTGTATTACTTTACAGCCTTATTCTAAAATGGATTAAAACAATTTAAACTCAATCTACACACATCCCCATAATGTCACACCTTTTTAAAATATATATTTTTTTGTAAATATATCACATTTATTTAAGTGTTCAGACCCTTTACTCAGTACTTTGTTGTGAAGTACCTTTGGCAGTGATTACATCCTTCTTGGGTATGACACTACAAGCTTGGCACACCTGTATTTGGGGGACTTTATCCCATTCTTCTCTGCAGATCCTCTCAAGGTCTCAGGTTGGATGGGGGTGCATTGCTGAACAGCTTTTTTCAGGTCTCTCCAGAGATGTTTGATCGAGTTCAAATCCGGGCTGGGCCACTCAAGGACATTGAGACTTGTCCCGAAGCCACCCCTGCGTTTTCTTGGCTGTGTGCGTAGGGTCGTTGTCCTGTTGGAAGGTGAACCTTTGCCCCAGTTTGAGGCCCGGAGCGCTCTGGAGTAGGTTTTCATCAAGGATCTCTCTGTACTTTGCTCCATTCATCTTTCTCTCGATCCTGACTAGTCTCCCAGTCCCTGCTGTTGAAAAACCTCTCCACAGAACTATGCTGCCATCACCATGCTTCACTGTAGGGATGATTTTGGCTAGGTGATGAGCAGTGCCTGGTTTCCTCCAGACATGACACTTGGCATTCAGGCCAAATAGTTCAATCTTGGTTTCATCAGCCCAGAAAATATTGTTTCTCATGTCTGAGAGGCCTTCAAGTTGTAGAACTACCTCAAGGATGATCAATGGAAACAGGATGCACCTCAGCTCAATTTCGAGTATCATAGCAAATGGTCTGAATACTTATGTAAATAAGGTATTTCTGTTTTTGCAAACATTTCTAAACCTGTTTTTGTTGTGTCATTATGGGGTGTTGTGTGTAGATTGAGGGGAAAAATGTATTAATATATTGTTAGAGTTACGCTGTAACATAACAATGTGGAAAAAGTGAAGGGGTCTGAATACTTTCTGAATGCACTGTAGATGTGCAGTATTGGGTCGAGTGCAATTTATAATGCTGTCAACATTCTAACTATACCCAGTACTAGGCATCTCTGAGGCAGTATTACTGTTTTCAATGGACTACATTCATGTCTGGACCTTTTCTGTCGGCAGCTTACAATCTGGCCAAGGAGCAGAGACTGAACTTTGGAGACGACATCCCGAGTGCCCTGCGGGTCGCTAAGAAGAAGCGCTGGAATAGCATTGAGGAGAAGCGCATCAACCAGGAGAACAAGCTGCATGCATATCTCACCAAACTTATCCTAGCAGAGAAGGAGAGGTGAGGGAGGGACCGGGAGCTAGGCTTTTGGGCAGATAATCATACTAGTGTATGAGCAAAATGTCTGCACTGATATTCCTACATTTTGGCCCATTCCACCTGACAGCTGGTGTAACTGAGTCAGGTTTGTCGGCCTCTTTGCTCGCACACGCTTTTTCAGTTCTGCCCACAAATGTTCTATAGGATTGAGGTCAGGGCTCTGTGATGACAACTCCAATACCTTGACTTTGTTGTCCTTATGCCATTTTTCCACAACTTTTTCGGTCCGAGAACCTTCTAGAGCCACGTACCTCACCACGCACTATCGACCTGAGGTCTAGAACAGGTTTCTAAAGTTTCGTAACTCTAGGTCTGACTGTTCTTTTTTAGCTCGAACAAAGCTAACTAATGAAGGCAGTGTATGTCTCTACGCACCCCAATGTGTCCCTCCTTCCAAGCTGTGCTTGTGTGTGATTTAGTTTTTCTTTGACATTTTATGGGAAAAATGACTGATTTACAGTTCATGGGGGTTGCCTAATCACACAAATGAAGTTTTGGAAAGATCTGACTTTTTTAACCCTTTGAAACAGCCCCTGTGACACCAATTATGGCACTTCCGGTTGGCACAGGAAGCTATAGGTAAACACATATCCTCATTGGGGTATGCCTTTACAGAATCCTGAGTTTTAAGTGTTTATGTTAAGAACTGACCGATTTACACAGGGTTGAATGCACTATTTATCACAAACTGCTGGTTGGGTATGGAAAAACACGTTTAGGGTGATTTTAACCACTTCCGGTTGCTTCAGGAAGCTTAGAATCGACACAGGTAGACCTCATAGTGTCCTGATGGACTGTCATTGAAGACAGGTTCATAAGGCATTCATAACCCACATAGGCTTCAGGTTGACTTTAGAGGAGCAGGCAATGTATTCCTATGGGGAGAGATGTCGTTGTAATCTGTGAGATCAAAAAAAAACGGTTTTACTGTTAAGGGTTAAAGCCACACGGTCAAGGTTAGGCTTGCACAGATCGGGAGGACCTCAGGAGCGTACCTGAGGTCGAATTGTGCTTCTCACCCTAACGGTTCTCTCACTGTCACCCAAAAGCAAATGACATTTAGGGCCAGGCTTCATTTTGGGCCTACTTTTTTCACGGTCGCTGCACTCAGAGCGAGCTACGGTCAAGCAGGGCATCTCGTTGAACTCGGAACGGCCTAGAGAATATGGAAATGCCATTGCAGGCTCTGTGTGTCTTTAAGCACCGCACTTTGTCACTCCATCCTTGCTGTGTGTGTGTGTGTGTGTGAGAGAGCTTTTCTTTGACATCTGTTGGGAGAAATGACTGACTTACAGTTCATGGGGGTTGCCTAATCACACATATGAAGTTTTGAAAAGATCTGACATTTTTAACCCTTGGAAACAGCACCTATGACACCATTTTAAGACACTTCCGGTTTACACAGGAAGCTGAAAGTGAACACATGGGGTAGGCAATTATAGAATTTTGAGTTTTAAGTCTTTATGTTAAGAACTGACTTATTTACGGAGTGTTTAGTGAGTGTGTTATTTCAGAAAATCACAGAAATCTCGTAGAACTCCGAAGCACACTTTAAAAAGATTTGTATGAACACGCTGCAATTGGATCTGTAACTGTTTAAAAAAATATATATATATTTTTGAACATCACCAATTTGACATTGTACGAATTCTCTTAAATGACGATAGATAAAGGCAGGTTCTTTTTTTATTGACACCGGAGGTTCCTTGACTTTGACGTGAAGCGGAAAAATTATTGCTCTATTTTCATTTTGGACCTTTAATCCCAGAAAAATGGCCATAACTCAAAAACCCGTTGAGGTCTAGACGCCATCTTGTTCGGGGCCAACTGCCCATTATGCCAAACCTATGCTCACCAAGTTTCGTCTTCAAAGTCTTTTCCGTTTTGGAGATAAGGCCACACATCGTGTTTTGTACATTTGCAATATGATTCGCACTAGCGACTCCTGTGGCGGGACGGGTGCAGTGCATGCTAACCAGGTTGCCAGGTGCACACACGTGGCACCTCCGAAACATTGGTGCGGCTGGCTTCCAGGTTGGATGTGCGCTGTGTTTAAAAGCAGTGCGGCTTGGTTGGGTTGTGTTTCAGAGGACGCATGGCTTTCGACCTTCGTCTCTCCCGAGCCCGTATGGGAGTTGTAGCGATGAGACAAGATAGTAACTACTAACAATTGGATACCATGAAATTGGGGGAAAAAAGGGGGTAAAAAACAACAACATAACTTCCAAAAGTTTTCAACCACTTTTCGTGAACATGAGAATATTTCTACCATTAAACTACTACACGATTTTGTGTACTTTACTCAGAAAATATCCTTTTAGTCAGATTTCCAACATTGGTGATTAATATGATATAATATGACTTTTGAGGCAATTTCTACAGAAACACTACTAAAGGACAGAATGGAGGTATAACTTGTAGAATTTCAACCATGAGATCTTTTTCAATAATAATAGAAATAATTGTATGTATTTTACTCACAAAATATCATTTTAGTCAGTTATCCAACATTGGTGATTAACATTAGGCAATTTCTATCATAAAATTACAACACAACTGAAATGAAGTGCCATTTGGAGAATTTCAACCTCGGAGATCTTTTATAATATTTGAGGAAATCAATTTTACGTATTTTAACAGGCAAAGCATAATTTCCAAAATATTTCAAACACTTTGGGAAATGCGTGCCTCTAGTGAAATTGCATGTTTGGATAGCGCGCCGAGGTGATCGTGCGGCAGAGTCGATTTCCGCGCTTATAAACGCAGGGTCGTTACAGTATTTTATCAGCAAAACATAATTTCCTAAATATTTCAAACACTTGATGTTAACATGATGTAATATGACCTTGAGGCAATTTCTACCATAAAACGAATAATGGTAAGGATTGGTTTTGGGGTATTGGTAACTTTTTTGTTATTGAATCTTACTTCGCGGTGCTCCGTCGTATATCCGACGTCAGCATGACAACAAACTAGCTAGCTCTTAGCTCTCTGTTATAGTATAGTTACAGTTCAATGGGAAAAGCAAATCAATTAAGACTTGAAATTGAAATATACTGGCACATCAATTGTCTGTATATGAAATTAATTTGAAAGGGTGAGGTTAAAGATGTTTGTTTTTGTGTGTAGTTCACCACTAATCGGTAGCTAGGTAACGTTAGTTTAATAACCAAAATTTGAGCTAGGCTAGCTGTTAGCTAACGCTTGACTTTATCATCATGAGATAACGTTACATTAGACATACATGTGGCTAAATCATTGGGTGAAGAGGCGTATTCTGGAGGGGGAGTTCTGTTAGGAGCCGTGACGTTCGTTCTGAACATTAAAAAAGCATCGCTAGCGATATGTTTTTGGAGGCGTAATGACCTTATCTTTCATATCCGTGATAACCCATTTTCAAAAAACTCAAATGTAAATTGATACACAGCTTTATAGGGCTGGGGTTCCCACACGGCCATATTTCCATCTCACAGCGCTTATTTACGGAAGACAGAGTGGACTACCTGAGCTAATTAGCAATCTGTTTCTCCGAATACGCCTGCTGTGTGAAGACAGACGCCACAAACGTGTTGTTGATGAAAAATACTGTTCTGTGTTAACCGGTTAAGACCGTGTACAGTAGGTGTGTATTTTTTGCATTAGTGAAATTATTTTGATGTGATATGAACCTAGAGGGATTTATTTCAAGAACCGTAACGTTACTGCAACTGAGAATCGATTCACGTTTAGATGGCTTCCAGAGCTAATTCTCCCTTTAAATATAACATGTACCTAAGGTCATTGGACAAAGGAGTAACGCTAGGCTAATTTTACTCCACTATTGGGCTAGCGTTAGCATCGTTGCATTGTAGCAGACGTTTGACTCAGTAAACCATATCAGCAAACCAATGGGGAAAGTCCACGGTCTTTGCCAACGCAACTAGCTAGCTAGCTACCTTGTTTTGTGTAGTGACACAGGGACTGAGGGAGGGCGCAACGTCAGCCATTAGCTAGTTAGCGTAGTTTTGACATACAGTCCTTTCAGTGTGGTCATGGCCAGGTGATGTGCCCGATAATGACTGGTTTTAATGCGTCTCAAACATTGACTTCAGCATCTTAGTTGCACAACCATATGTTGATGCATAACTAGCTAGCCAGTGAAATGTGAGGGCTCAATGTATGAGTTGCAACAGCACCTCACCACACGCAGCAGCAACGCATCGACTGTTGCTGATGCTGCCTATCTTTCTTTTCTAGTTTGTGAGAAGACAAAGAACAGGGCCATTCTTTCACCTGACAGCTAGCCAGCCGGAGAGACTGGGAACAGGATAGGGAAACAGTGCGCAGCGGGCGCTGGAGAGCCACCAGAGAAGATGGCTAGCAGCCCAGAGAAGAGTTCCACAGCACAGGAGCTGAAGGAGCAGGGCAACCGACTGTTCCTCTGCCGCAAGTACCAGGAAGCTGCCACCTGCTACAGCAAAACCATAGTGAGTAGCAAGCTACTGCTCTTAAGGGGAATGATGATGTAAAATGTCTACACCTTTTCAGATGACTGAAAGTCTATATGATATGAGATATTGACACTGTCCTATTCACCTACTCTGAATAGATGTCAGAATAGAAGTAGCTTGGTCTGATGCACTCTTACAAAAATAGCTTGTGCAATATGTAGGCCTAATAACGTGCGTGGTTGCACCTGTGTGTGTGTGTATACATCTTGCCAACAGAACCGTAACCCCTCAGTGGCGGTGTACTACACCAACCGTACTCTGTGCCAAGTGAAGCTGCAAGCAGAACAACAAAGCCCTGGCGGACTGCAAGCACGCGCTGGAACTGGACCCCCATTCTGTCAAAGCCCACTTCTTCCTGTGCCAGTGTCACCTGGAGCTGGAGAACTACAACGAGGCCATCGGCAACCTGCAGAGAGGTCAGGACCAACCCTCAAGGCCAGTTTCCTAGACACAGATTAAGTTTGGGCCTGTATTCACTAAGGGTCCGATTTAGGAAATTACGCCTTTCCTATATATTTTTTAGTAGTTGGTATTCAGAGTAACCTTATGAAGGTGCGTAACAGGCTTTGTAGGCGTGGTTCACTAGCGCACGCCAAATTAGTGTAATTGAACTGCTAGAAACCTTCCCACTGGCTGGCCAACAGATGTTCTCGTGGAGTTTTTATTCAATAGGGTTTTCAGTACATTTGTCTTAATAAGTCATCCCTTTAAATACAGTACACCTTTTCACTTTGGTTTTTGTCAACAGACTCAATAGAATATATTGAGAGAACGGGTTCAGAATATTATGGATCAATGAAGGAAAGATATCTAAATATATGCATATTTGTCTCCGTTTCAACACCAGTTGGTAGATTTTTAAAAAAATACTCTGATCTTGTAGGTTATTTAGGGTTAGGAAAGTATTTACGAATCATAAAAAAATAGCTTGGAGAGCCTTTCGGCACGAAAGAAAGTAAACAGTGGTTTGATTCATTCTAAAAATTGCCACACTCACCTATTTAACCTGTGGTAATGTTGGAATATTTGTGTACATAGAGAATAGTGTACAATAGCTATACCCACATCTATTGCCTGCACCAACCATGGAACAGGGTGATGACACAGCCAAGTATGGTGCCATACATCGGGTTCAAACTGCTGTCATAATCAGTGTTCCGCTCCATAAACGATTTAATTAGCCTTTTATTTTTTTATGTTATCAATTGTTACTAATGATCCTTAGCAATAGCCACATGGCCGTGACGGCGTTTACAGAGGACGCAAATAAAGGTAAACCAAACTTAGGTTAGGTTATACCTACTGAAGGGAACTAATAGTAAATTGGCAGTTGAATAAGTGTTGTTATTATGCCTACTCACAGTCGATACTGATAGTGGTTAATATTTAACATGATAGAAATAGGATACAAAGTCGGGGTAGCCTATAATTAAGACATTCAAGAGTGTCCATCCCTGCAAGTTAAAAGGCCGTACAATTGAAATTCTGCATAATGGCACGGCATTTCATAAACATAAGTTGATATGCTTTAGTTTTCTGCCATATGACTGGCACCTTTGTTTATAAGGTCAAATATATTTACAATTTACATTTAAACAATTTATATTTACAATTTTCTTATCCAAAAAAATATTACTAATTTACCTAGCTATTATCAAGCTGCAAATGATGGTGCTTGGACAATGGTGTTATTGCAATCGGAAAAAATAAAGTAGATGATTTTTCCACTTGGAGTCGATAGATTTGCTGGACCATATTCATGGTTTCCTCATGCGTGAAGGTGGTGGAATTAGAGAATTAAGGCATGGTCAGAATACGTCTTTTCATTAGACATCTCTGCCACACATTAATTTATTCAATCTCCTCCCAAAATGATTAGCAGGCGATTAGCATGCTATTCATGCTTAAATTCGTCACAATAGGCATGGAGAGTGCATAGAAAGGGAATTGCGTTCCAAATACGCATGCTTAACTCAAGCCGGAATCAGGCACAGTGTCCCAGTGTGTAATGAATACAGTCTTGAACAGTCTTTTTATGCTTCCTTCATTAGGAAAGTTCAGACTTTTTCACTTTTTCAAAATTGTATTACTTTACAGCCTTATTCTAAAATGGATTAAAACAATTTAAACTCAATCTACACACATCCCCATAATGTCACACCTTTTTAAAATCTATATTTTTTTGTAAATATATCACATTTATTTAAGTGTTCAGACCCTTTACTCAGTACTTTGTTGTGAAGTACCTTTGGCAGTGATTACATCCTTCTTGGGTATGACACTACAAGCTTGGCACACCTGTATTTGGGGGACTTTATCCCATTCTTCTCTGCAGATCCTCTCAAGGTCTCAGGTTGGATGGGGGTGCATTGCTGAACAGCTTTTTTCAGGTCTCTCCAGAGATGTTTGATCGAGTTCAAATCCGGGCTGGGCCACTCAAGGACATTGAGACTTGTCCCGAAGCCACCCCTGCGTTTTCTTGGCTGTGTGCGTAGGGTCGTTGTCCTGTTGGAAGGTGAACCTTTGCCCCAGTTTGAGGCCCGGAGCGCTCTGGAGTAGGTTTTCATCAAGGATCTCTCTGTACTTTGCTCCATTCATCTTTCTCTCGATCCTGACTAGTCTCCCAGTCCCTGCTGTTGAAAAACCTCTCCACAGAACTATGCTGCCATCACCATGCTTCACTGTAGGGATGATTTTGGCTAGGTGATGAGCAGTGCCTGGTTTCCTCCAGACATGACACTTGGCATTCAGGCCAAATAGTTCAATCTTGGTTTCATCAGCCCAGAAAATATTGTTTCTCATGTCTGAGAGGCCTTCAAGTTGTAGAACTACCTCAAGGATGATCAATGGAAACAGGATGCACCTCAGCTCAATTTCGAGTATCATAGCAAATGGTCTGAATACTTATGTAAATAAGGTATTTCTGTTTTTGCAAACATTTCTAAACCTGTTTTTGTTGTGTCATTATGGGGTGTTGTGTGTAGATTGAGGGGAAAAATGTATTAATATATTGTTAGAGTTACGCTGTAACATAACAATGTGGAAAAAGTGAAGGGGTCTGAATACTTTCTGAATGCACTGTAGATGTGCAGTATTGGGTCGAGTGCAATTTATAATGCTGTCAACATTCTAACTATACCCAGTACTAGGCATCTCTGAGGCAGTATTACTGTTTTCAATGGACTACATTCATGTCTGGACCTTTTCTGTCGGCAGCTTACAATCTGGCCAAGGAGCAGAGACTGAACTTTGGAGACGACATCCCGAGTGCCCTGCGGGTCGCTAAGAAGAAGCGCTGGAATAGCATTGAGGAGAAGCGCATCAACCAGGAGAACAAGCTGCATGCACACCAAACTTATCCTAGCAGAGAAGGAGAGGTGAGGGAGGGACCGGGAGCTAGGCTTTTGGGCAGATAATCATACTAGTGTATGAGCAAAATGTCTGCACTGATATTCCTAAATTTTGGCCCATTCCACCTGACAGCTGGTGTAACTGAGTCAGGTTTGTCGGCCTCTTTGCTCGCACACGCTTTTTCAGTTCTGCCCACAAATGTTCTATAGGATTGAGGTCAGGGCTCTGTGATGACAACTCCAATACCTTGACTTTGTTGTCCTTATGCCATTTTTCCACAACTTTTTCGGTCCGAGAACCTTCTAGAGCCACGTACCTCACCACGCACTATCGACCTGAGGTCTAGAACAGGTTTCTAAAGTTTCGTAACTCTAGGTCTGACGGTTCTTTTTTAGCTCGAACAAAGCTAACTAATGAAGGCAGTGTATGTCTCTACGCACCCCAATGTGTCCCTCCTTCCAAGCTGTGCTTGTGTGTGATTTAGTTTTTCTTTGACATTTTATGGGAAAAATGACTGATTTACAGTTCATGGGGGTTGCCTAATCACACAAATGAAGTTTTGGAAAGATCTGACTTTTTTAACCCTTTGAAACAGCCCCTGTGACACCAATTATGGCACTTCCGGTTGGCACAGGAAGCTATAGGTAAACACATATCCTCATTGGGGTATGCCTTTACAGAATCCTGAGTTTTAAGTGTTTATGTTAAGAACTGACCGATTTACACAGGGTTGAATGCACTATTTATCACAAACTGCTGGTTGGGTATGGAAAAACACGTTTAGGGTGATTTTAACCACTTCCGGTTGCTTCAGGAAGCTTAGAATCGACACAGGTAGACCTCATAGTGTCCTGATGGACTGTCATTGAAGACAGGTTCATAAGGCATTCATAACCCACATAGGCTTCAGGTTGACTTTAGAGGAGCAGGCAATGTATTCCTATGGGGAGAGATGTCGTTGTAATCTGTGAGATCAAAAAAAAAACGGTTTTACTGTTAAGGGTTAAAGCCACACGGTCAAGGTTAGGCTTGCACAGATCGGGAGGACCTCAGGAGCGTACCTGAGGTCGAATTGTGCTTCTCACCCTAACGGTTCTCTCACTGTCACCCAAAAGCAAATGACATTTAGGGCCAGGCTTCATTTTGGGCCTACTTTTTTCACGGTCGCTGCACTCAGAGCGAGCTACGGTCAAGCAGGGCATCTCGTTGAACTCGGAACGGCCTAGAGAATATGGAAATTGGATGTGCGCTGTGTTTAAAAGCAGTGCGGCTTGGTTGGGTTGTGTTTCAGAGGACGCATGGCTTTCGACCTTCGTCTCTCCCGAGCCCGTATGGGAGTTGTAGCGATGAGACAAGATAGTAACTACTAACAATTGGATACCATGAAATTGGGGGAAAAAAGGGGGTAAAAAACAACAACATAACTTCCAAAAGTTTTCAACCACTTTTCGTGAACATGAGAATATTTCTACCATTAAACTACTACACGATTTTGTGTACTTTACTCAGAAAATATCCTTTTAGTCAGATTTCCAACATTGGTGATTAATATGATATAATATGACTTTTGAGGCAATTTCTACAGAAACACTACTAAAGGACAGAATGGAGGTATAACTTGTAGAATTTCAACCATGAGATCTTTTTCAATAATAATAGAAATAATTGTATGTATTTTACTCACAAAATATCATTTTAGTCAGTTATCCAACATTGGTGATTAACATTAGGCAATTTCTATCATAAAATTACAACACAACTGAAATGAAGTGCCATTTGGAGAATTTCAACCTCGGAGATCTTTTATAATATTTGAGGAAATCAATTTTACGTATTTTAACAGGCAAAGCATAATTTCCAAAATATTTCAAACACTTTGGGAAATGCGTGCCTCTAGTGAAATTGCATGTTTGGATAGCGCGCCGAGGTGATCGTGCGGCAGAGTCGATTTCCGCGCTTATAAACGCAGGGTCGTTACAGTATTTTATCAGCAAAACATAATTTCCTAAATATTTCAAACACTTGATGTTAACATGATGTAATATGACCTTGAGGCAATTTCTACCATAAAACGAATAATGGTAAGGATTGGTTTTGGGGTATTGGTAACTTTTTTGTTATTGAATCTTACTTCGCGGTGCTCCGTCGTATATCCGACGTCAGCATGACAACAAACTAGCTAGCTCTTAGCTCTCTGTTATAGTATAGTTACAGTTCAATGGGAAAAGCAAATCAATTAAGACTTGAAATTGAAATATACTGGCACATCAATTGTCTGTATATGAAATTAATTTGAAAGGGTGAGGTTAAAGATGTTTGTTTTTGTGTGTAGTTCACCACTAATCGGTAGCTAGGTAACGTTAGTTTAATAACCAAAATTTGAGCTAGGCTAGCTGTTAGCTAACGCTTGACTTTATCATCATGAGATAACGTTACATTAGACATACATGTGGCTAAATCATTGGGTGAAGAGGCGTATTCTGGAGGGGGAGTTCTGTTAGGAGCCGTGACGTTCGTTCTGAACATTAAAAAAGCATCGCTAGCGATATGTTTTTGGAGGCGTAATGACCTTATCTTTCATATCCGTGATAACCCATTTTCAAAAAACTCAAATGTAAATTGATACACAGCTTTATAGGGCTGGGGTTCCCACACGGCCATATTTCCATCTCACAGCGCTTATTTACGGAAGACAGAGTGGACTACCTGAGCTAATTAGCAATCTGTTTCTCCGAATACGCCTGCTGTGTGAAGACAGACGCCACAAACGTGTTGTTGATGAAAAATACTGTTCTGTGTTAACCGGTTAAGACCGTGTACAGTAGGTGTGTATTTTTTGCATTAGTGAAATTATTTTGATGTGATATGAACCTAGAGGGATTTATTTCAAGAACCGTAACGTTACTGCAACTGAGAATCGATTCACGTTTAGATGGCTTCCAGAGCTAATTCTCCCTTTAAATATAACATGTACCTAAGGTCATTGGACAAAGGAGTAACGCTAGGCTAATTTTACTCCACTATTGGGCTAGCGTTAGCATCGTTGCATTGTAGCAGACGTTTGACTCAGTAAACCATATCAGCAAACCAATGGGGAAAGTCCACGGTCTTTGCCAACGCAACTAGCTAGCTAGCTACCTTGTTTTGTGTAGTGACACAGGGACTGAGGGAGGGCGCAACGTCAGCCATTAGCTAGTTAGCGTAGTTTTGACATACAGTCCTTTCAGTGTGGTCATGGCCAGGTGATGTGCCCGATAATGACTGGTTTTAATGCGTCTCAAACATTGACTTCAGCATCTTAGTTGCACAACCATATGTTGATGCATAACTAGCTAGCCAGTGAAATGTGAGGGCTCAATGTATGAGTTGCAACAGCACCTCACCACACGCAGCAGCAACGCATCGACTGTTGCTGATGCTGCCTATCTTTCTTTTCTAGTTTGTGAGAAGACAAAGAACAGGGCCATTCTTTCACCTGACAGCTAGCCAGCCGGAGAGACTGGGAACAGGATAGGGAAACAGTGCGCAGCGGGCGCTGGAGAGCCACCAGAGAAGATGGCTAGCAGCCCAGAGAAGAGTTCCACAGCACAGGAGCTGAAGGAGCAGGGCAACCGACTGTTCCTCTGCCGCAAGTACCAGGAAGCTGCCACCTGCTACAGCAAAACCATAGTGAGTAGCAAGCTACTGCTCTTAAGGGGAATGATGATGTAAAATGTCTACACCTTTTCAGATGACTGAAAGTCTATATGATATGAGATATTGACACTGTCCTATTCACCTACTCTGAATAGATGTCAGAATAGAAGTAGCTTGGTCTGATGCACTCTTACAAAAATAGCTTGTGCAATATGTAGGCCTAATAACGTGCGTGGTTGCACCTGTGTGTGTGTGTATACATCTTGCCAACAGAACCGTAACCCCTCAGTGGCGGTGTACTACACCAACCGTACTCTGTGCCAAGTGAAGCTGCAAGCAGAACAACAAAGCCCTGGCGGACTGCAAGCACGCGCTGGAACTGGACCCCCATTCTGTCAAAGCCCACTTCTTCCTGTGCCAGTGTCACCTGGAGCTGGAGAACTACAACGAGGCCATCGGCAACCTGCAGAGAGGTCAGGACCAACCCTCAAGGCCAGTTTCCTAGACACAGATTAAGTTTGGGCCTGTATTCACTAAGGGTCCGATTTAGGAAATTACGCCTTTCCTATATATTTTTTAGTAGTTGGTATTCAGAGTAACCTTATGAAGGTGCGTAACAGGCTTTGTAGGCGTGGTTCACTAGCGCACGCCAAATTAGTGTAATTGAACTGCTAGAAACCTTCCCACTGGCTGGCCAACAGATGTTCTCGTGGAGTTTTTATTCAATAGGGTTTTCAGTACATTTGTCTTAATAAGTCATCCCTTTAAATACAGTACACCTTTTCACTTTGGTTTTTGTCAACAGACTCAATAGAATATATTGAGAGAACGGGTTCAGAATATTATGGATCAATGAAGGAAAGATATCTAAATATATGCATATTTGTCTCCGTTTCAACACCAGTTGGTAGATTTAAAAAAAAATACTCTGATCTTGTAGGTTATTTAGGGTTAGGAAAGTATTTACGAATCATAAAAAAATAGCTTGGAGAGCCTTTCGGCACGAAAGAAAGTAAACAGTGGTTTGATTCATTCTAAAAATTGCCACACTCACCTATTTAACCTGTGGTAATGTTGGAATATTTGTGTACATAGAGAATAGTGTACAATAGCTATACCCACATCTATTGCCTGCACCAACCATGGAACAGGGTGATGACACAGCCAAGTATGGTGCCATACATCGGGTTCAAACTGCTGTCATAATCAGTGTTCCGCTCCATAAACGATTTAATTAGCCTTTTATTTTTTTATGTTATCAATTGTTACTAATGATCCTTAGCAATAGCCACATGGCCGTGACGGCGTTTACAGAGGACGCAAATAAAGGTAAACCAAACTTAGGTTAGGTTATACCTACTGAAGGGAACTAATAGTAAATTGGCAGTTGAATAAGTGTTGTTATTATGCCTACTCACAGTCGATACTGATAGTGGTTAATATTTAACATGATAGAAATAGGAGACAAAGTCGGGGTAGCCTATAATTAAGACATTCAAGAGTGTCCATCCCTGCAAGTTAAAAGGCCGTACAATTGAAATTCTGCATAATGGCACGGCATTTCATAAACATAAGTTGATATGCTTTAGTTTTCTGCCATATGACTGGCACCTTTGTTTATAAGGTCAAATATATTTACAATTTACATTTAAACAATTTATATTTACAATTTTCTTATCCAAAAAAATATTACTAATTTACCTAGCTATTATCAAGCTGCAAATTATGGTGCTTGGACAATGGTGTTATTGCAATCGGAAAAAATAAAGTAGATGATTTTTCCACTTGGAGTCGATAGATTTGCTGGACCATATTCATGGTTTCCTCATGCGTGAAGGTGGTGGAATTAGAGAATTAAGGCATGGTCAGAATACGTCTTTTCATTAGACATCTCTGCCACACATTAATTTATTCAATCTCCTCCCAAAATGATTAGCAGGCGAATAGCATGCTATTCATGACAGACGCATGCTATTCATGCTTAAATTCGTCACAATAGGCATGGAGAGAAGTGCATAGAAAGGGAATTGCGTTCCAAATACGCATGCTTAACTCGAGCCGGAATCAGGCACAGTGTCCCAGTGTGTAATGAATACAGTCTTGAACAGTCTTTTTATGCTTCCTTCATTAGGAAAGTTCAGACTTTTTCACTTTTTCAAAATTGTATTACTTTACAGCCTTATTCTAAAATGGATTAAAACAATTTAAACTCAATCTACACACATCCCCATAATGTCACACCTTTTTGTAAATATATCACATTTATTTAAGTGTTCAGACCCTTTACTCAGTACTTTGTTGTGAAGTACCTTTGGCAGTGATTACATCCTTCTTGGGTATGACACTACAAGCTTGGCACACCTGTATTTGGGGGACTTTATCCCATTCTTCTCTGCAGATCCTCTCAAGGTCTCAGGTTGGATGGGGGTGCATTGCTGAACAGCTTTTTTCAGGTCTCTCCAGAGATGTTTGATCGAGTTCAAATCCGGGCTGGGCCACTCAAGGACATTGAGACTTGTCCCGAAGCCACCCCTGCGTTTTCTTGGCTGTGTGCGTAGGGTCGTTGTCCTGTTGGAAGGTGAACCTTTGCCCCAGTTTGAGGCCCGGAGCGCTCTGGAGTAGGTTTTCATCAAGGATCTCTCTGTACTTTGCTCCATTCATCTTTCTCTCGATCCTGACTAGTCTCCCAGTCCCTGCTGTTGAAAAACCTCTCCACAGAACTATGCTGCCATCACCATGCTTCACTGTAGGGATGATTTTGGCTAGGTGATGAGCAGTGCCTGGTTTCCTCCAGACATGACACTTGGCATTCAGGCCAAATAGTTCAATCTTGGTTTCATCAGCCCAGAAAATATTGTTTCTCATGTCTGAGAGGCCTTCAAGTTGTAGAACTACCTCAAGGATGATCAATGGAAACAGGATGCACCTCAGCTCAATTTCGAGTATCATAGCAAATGGTCTGAATACTTATGTAAATAAGGTATTTCTGTTTTTGCAAACATTTCTAAACCTGTTTTTGTTGTGTCATTATGGGGTGTTGTGTGTAGATTGAGGGGAAAAATGTATTAATATATTGTTAGAGTTACGCTGTAACATAACAATGTGGAAAAAGTGAAGGGGTCTGAATACTTTCTGAATGCACTGTAGATGTGCAGTATTGGGTCGAGTGCAATTTATAATGCTGTCAACATTCTAACTATACCCAGTACTAGGCATCTCTGAGGCAGTATTACTGTTTTCAATGGACTACATTCATGTCTGGACCTTTTCTGTCGGCAGCTTACAATCTGGCCAAGGAGCAGAGACTGAACTTTGGAGACGACATCCCGAGTGCCCTGCGGGTCGCTAAGAAGAAGCGCTGGAATAGCATTGAGGAGAAGCGCATCAACCAGGAGAACAAGCTGCATGCACACCAAACTTATCCTAGCAGAGAAGGAGAGGTGAGGGAGGGACCGGGAGCTAGGCTTTTGGGCAGATAATCATACTAGTGTATGAGCAAAATGTCTGCACTGATATTCCTAAATTTTGGCCCATTCCACCTGACAGCTGGTGTAACTGAGTCAGGTTTGTCGGCCTCTTTGCTCGCACACGCTTTTTCAGTTCTGCCCACAAATGTTCTATAGGATTGAGGTCAGGGCTCTGTGATGACAACTCCAATACCTTGACTTTGTTGTCCTTATGCCATTTTTCCACAACTTTTTCGGTCCGAGAACCTTCTAGAGCCACGTACCTCACCACGCACTATCGACCTGAGGTCTAGAACAGGTTTCTAAAGTTTCGTAACTCTAGGTCTGACGGTTCTTTTTTAGCTCGAACAAAGCTAACTAATGAAGGCAGTGTATGTCTCTACGCACCCCAATGTGTCCCTCCTTCCAAGCTGTGCTTGTGTGTGATTTAGTTTTTCTTTTACATTTTATGGGAAAAATGACTGATTTACAGTTCATGGGGGTTGCCTAATCACACAAATGAAGTTTTGGAAAGATCTGACTTTTTTAACCCTTTGAAACAGCCCCTGTGACACCAATTATGGCACTTCCGGTTGGCACAGGAAGCTATAGGTAAACACATATCCTCATTGGGGTATGCCTTTACAGAATCCTGAGTTTTAAGTGTTTATGTTAAGAACTGACCGATTTACACAGGGTTGAATGCACTATTTATCACAAACTGCTGGTTGGGTATGGAAAAACACGTTTAGGGTGATTTTAACCACTTCCGGTTGCTTCAGGAAGCTTAGAATCGACACAGGTAGACCTCATAGTGTCCTGATGGACTGTCATTGAAGACAGGTTCATAAGGCATTCATAACCCACATAGGCTTCAGGTTGACTTTAGAGGAGCAGGCAATGTATTCCTATGGGGAGAGATGTCGTTGTAATCTGTGAGATCAAAAAAAAAACGGTTTTACTGTTAAGGGTTAAAGCCACACGGTCAAGGTTAGGCTTGCACAGATCGGGAGGACCTCAGGAGCGTACCTGAGGTCGAATTGTGCTTCTCACCCTAACGGTTCTCTCACTGTCACCCAAAAGCAAATGACATTTAGGGCCAGGCTTCATTTTGGGCCTACTTTTTTCACGGTCGCTGCACTCAGAGCGAGCTACGGTCAAGCAGGGCATCTCGTTGAACTCGGAACGGCCTAGAGAATATGGAAATGCCATTGCAGGCTCTGTGTGTCTTTAAGCACCGCACTTTGTCACTCCATCCTTGCTCTGTGTGTGTGTGTGTGTGAGAGAGCTTTTCTTTGACATCTGTTGGGAGAAATGACTGACTTACAGTTCATGGGGGTTGCCTAATCACACATATGAAGTTTTGAAAAGATCTGACATTTTTAACCCTTGGAAACAGCACCTATGACACCATTTTAAGACACTTCCGGTTTACACAGGAAGCTGAAAGTGAACACATGGGGTAGGCAATTATAGAATTTTGAGTTTTAAGTCTTTATGTTAAGAACTGACTTATTTACGGAGTGTTTAGTGAGTGTGTTATTTCAGAAAATCACAGAAATCTCGTAGAACTCCGAAGCACACTTTAAAAAGATTTGTATGAACACGCTGCAATTGGATCTGTAACTGTTTAAAAAAAAAAAAAAAACTATTTTTGAACATCAACAATTTGACATTGTACGAATTCTCTTAAATGACGATAGATAAAGGCAGGTTCTTTTTTTATTGACACCGGAGGTTCCTTGACTTTGACATGAAGCGGAAAAATTATTGCTCTATTTTCATTTTGGACCTTTAATCCCAGAAAAATGGCCATAACTCAAAAACCGTTGAGGTCTAGACGCCATCTTGTTCGGGGCCAACTGCCCATTATGCCAAACCTATGCTCACCAAGTTTCGTCTTCAAAGTCTTTTCCGTTTTGGAGATAAGGCCACACATCGTGTTTTGTACATTTGCAATATGATTCGCACTAGCGACTCCTGTGGCGGGACGGGTGCAGTGCATGCTAACCAGGTTGCCAGGTGCACACACGTGGCACCTCCGAAACATTGGTGCGGCTGGCTTCCAGGTTGGATGTGCGCTGTGTTTAAAAGCAGTGCGGCTTGGTTGGGTTGTGTTTCAGAGGACGCATGGCTTTCGACCTTCGTCTCTCCCGAGCCCGTATGGGAGTTGTAGCGATGAGACAAGATAGTAACTACTAACAATTGGATACCATGAAATTGGGGGAAAAAAGGGGGTAAAAAACAACAACATAACTTCCAAAAGTTTTCAACCACTTTTTGTGAACATGAGAATATTTCTACCATTAAACTACTACACGATTTTGTGTACTTTACTCAGAAAATATCCTTTTAGTCAGATTTCCAACATTGGTGATTAACATATAATATGACTTTTGAGGCAATTTCTACAGAAACACTACTAAAGGACAGAATGGAGGTATAACTTGTAGAATTTCAACCATGAGATCTTTTTCAATAATAATAGAAATAATTGTATGTATTTTACTCACAAAATATCATTTTAGTCAGTTATCCAACATTGGTGATTAACATTAGGCAATTTCTATCATAAAATTACAACACAACTGAAATGAAGTGCCATTTGGAGAATTTCAACCTCGGAGATCTTTTATAATATTTGAGGAAATCAATTTTACGTATTTTAACAGGCAAAGCATAATTTCCAAAATATTTCAAACACTTTGGGAAATGCGTGCCTCTAGTGAAATTGCATGTTTGGATAGCGCGCCGAGGTGATCGTGCGGCAGAGTCGATTTCCGCGCTTATAAACGCAGGGTCGTTACAGTATTTTATCAGCAAAACATAATTTCCTAAATATTTCAAACACTTGATGTTAACATGATGTAATATGACCTTGAGGCAATTTCTACCATAAAACGAATAATGGTAAGGATTGGTTTTGGGGTATTGGTAACTTTTTTGTTATTGAATCTTACTTTGCGGTGCTCCGTCGTATATCCGACGTCAGCATGACAACAAACTAGCTAGCTCTTAGCTCTCTGTTATAGTATAGTTACAGTTCAATGGGAAAAGCAAATCAATTAAGACTTGAAATTGAAATATACTGGCACATCAATTGTCTGTATATGAAATTAATTTGAAAGGGTGAGGTTAAAGATGTTTGTTTTTGTGTGTAGTTCACCACTAATCGGTAGCTAGGTAACGTTAGTTTAATAACCAAAATTTGAGCTAGGCTAGCTGTTAGCTAACGCTTGACTTTATCATCATGAGATAACGTTACATTAGACATACATGTGGCTAAATCATTGGGTGAAGAGGCGTATTCTGGAGGGGGAGTTCTGTTAGGAGCCGTGACGTTCGTTCTGAACATTAAAAAAGCATCGCTAGCGATATGTTTTTGGAGGCGTAATGACCTTATCTTTCATATCCGTGATAACCCATTTTCAAAAAACTCAAATGTAAATTGATACACAGCTTTATAGGGCTGGGGTTCCCACACGGCCATATTTCCATCTCACAGCGCTTATTTACGGAAGACAGAGTGGACTACCTGAGCTAATTAGCAATCTGTTTCTCCGAATACGCCTGCTGTGTGAAGACAGACGCCACAAACGTGTTGTTGATGAAAAATACTGTTCTGTGTTAACCGGTTAAGACCGTGTACAGTAGGTGTGTATTTTTTGCATTAGTGAAATTATTTTGATGTGATATGAACCTAGAGGGATTTATTTCAAGAACCGTAACGTTACTGCAACTGAGAATCGATTCACGTTTAGATGGCTTCCAGAGCTAATTCTCCCTTTAAATATAACATGTACCTAAGGTCATTGGACAAAGGAGTAACGCTAGGCTAATTTTACTCCACTATTGGGCTAGCGTTAGCATCGTTGCATTGTAGCAGACGTTTGACTCAGTAAACCATATCAGCAAACCAATGGGGAAAGTCCACGGTCTTTGCCAACGCAACTAGCTAGCTAGCTACCTTGTTTTGTGTAGTGACACAGGGACTGAGGGAGGGCGCAACGTCAGCCATTAGCTAGTTAGCGTAGTTTTGACATACAGTCCTTTCAGTGTGGTCATGGCCAGGTGATGTGCCCGATAATGACTGGTTTTAATGCGTCTCAAACATTGACTTCAGCATCTTAGTTGCACAACCATATGTTGATGCATAACTAGCTAGCCAGTGAAATGTGAGGGCTCAATGTATGAGTTGCAACAGCACCTCACCACACGCAGCAGCAACGCATCGACTGTTGCTGATGCTGCCTATCTTTCTTTTCTAGTTTGTGAGAAGACAAAGAACAGGGCCATTCTTTCACCTGACAGCTAGCCAGCCGGAGAGACTGGGAACAGGATAGGGAAACAGTGCGCAGCGGGCGCTGGAGAGCCACCAGAGAAGATGGCTAGCAGCCCAGAGAAGAGTTCCACAGCACAGGAGCTGAAGGAGCAGGGCAACCGACTGTTCCTCTGCCGCAAGTACCAGGAAGCTGCCACCTGCTACAGCAAAACCATAGTGAGTAGCAAGCTACTGCTCTTAAGGGGAATGATGATGTAAAATGTCTACACCTTTTCAGATGACTGAAAGTCTATATGATATGAGATATTGACACTGTCCTATTCACCTACTCTGAATAGATGTCAGAATAGAAGTAGCTTGGTCTGATGCACTCTTACAAAAATAGCTTGTGCAATATGTAGGCCTAATAACGTGCGTGGTTGCACCTGTGTGTGTGTATACATCTTACCAACAGAACCGTAACCCCTCAGTGGCGGTGTACTACACCAACCGTACTCTGTGCCAAGTGAAGCTGCAAGCAGAACGACAAAGCCCTGGCGGACTGCAAGCACGCGCTGGAACTGGACCCCCATTCTGTCAAAGCCCACTTCTTCCTGTGCCAGTGTCACCTGGAGCTGGAGAACTACAACGAGGCCATCGGCAACCTGCAGAGAGGTCAGGACCAACCCTCAAGGCCAGTTTCTTAGACACAGATTAAGTTTGGGCCTGTATTCACTAAGGGTCCGATTTAGGAAATTACGCCTTTCCTATATATTTTTTAGTAGTTGGTATTCAGAGTAACCTTATTAAGGTGCGTAACAGGCTTTGTAGGCGTGGTTCACTTGCGCACGCCAAATAAGTGTAATTGAACTGCTAGAAACCTTCCCACTGGCTGGCCAACAGATGTTCTCGTGGAGTTTTTATTTAATAGGGTTTTCAGTACATTTGTCTTAATAAGTCATCCCTTTAAATACAGTACACCTTTTCACTTTGGTTTTTGTCAACAGACTCAATAGAATATATTGAGAGAACGGGTTCAGAATATTATGGATCAATGAAGGAAAGATATCTAAATATATGCATATTTGTCTCCGTTTCAACACCAGTTGGTAGATTTAAAAAAAATACTCTGATCTTGTAGGTTATTTAGGGTTAGGAAAGTATTTACGAATCATAAAAAAATAGCTTGGAGAGCCTTTCGGCACGAAAGAAAGTAAACAGTGGTTTGATTCATTCAAAAAATTGCCACACTCACCTATTTAACCTGTGGTAATGTTGGAATATTTGTGTACATAGAGAATAGTGTACAATAGCTATACCCACATCTATTGCCTGCACCAACCATGGAACAGGGTGATGACACAGCCAAGTATGGTCCCATACATCGGGTTCAAACTGCTGTCATAATCAGTGTTCCGCTCCATAAACGATTTAATTAGCCTTTTATTTTTTTATGTTATCAATTGTTACTAATGATCCTTAGCAATAGCCACATGGCCGTGACGGCGTTTACAGAGGAAGCAAATAAAGGTAAACCAAACTTAGGTTAGGTTATACCTACTGAAGGGAACTAATAGTAAATTGGCAGTTGAATAAGTGTTGTTATTATGCCTACTCACAGTCGATACTGATAGTGGTTAATATTTAACATGATAGAAATAGGAGACAAAGTCGGGGTAGCCTATAATTAAGACATTCAAGAGTGTCCATCCCTGCAAGTTAAAAGGCCGTACAATTGAAATTCTGCATAATGGCACGGCATTTCATAAACATAAGTTGATATGCTTTAGTTTTCTGCCATATGACTGGCAACTTTGTTTATAAGGTCAAATATATTTACAATTTACATTTAAACAATTTATATTTACAATTTTCTTATCCAAAAAAATATTACTAATTTACCTAGCTATTATCAAGCTGCAAATTATGGTGCTTGGACAATGGTGTTATTGCAATCGGAAAAAATAAAGTAGATGATTTTTCCACTTGGAGTCGATAGATTTGCTGGACCATATTCATGGTTTCCTCATGCGTGAAGGTGGTGGAATTAGAGAATTAAGGCATGGTCAGAATACGTCTTTTCATTAGACATCTCTGCCACACATTAATTTATTCAATCTCCTCCCAAAATGATTAGCAGGCGAATAGCATGCTATTCATGCTTAAATTCGTCACAATAGGCATGGAGAGAAGTGCATAGAAAGGGAATTGCGTTCCAAATACGCATGCTTAACTCGAGCCGGAATCAGGCACAGTGTCCCAGTGTGTAATGAATACAGTCTTGAACAGTCTTTTTATGCTTCCTTCATTAGGAAAGTTCAGACTTTTTCACTTTTTCAAAATTGTATTACTTTACAGCCTTATTCTAAAATGGATTTAAACTCAATCTACACACATCCCCATAATGTCACACCTTTTTGTAAATATATCACATTTATTTAAGTGTTCAGACCCTTTACTCAGTACTTTGTTGTGAAGTACCTTTGGCAGTGATTACATCCTTCTTGGGTATGACACTACAAGCTTGGCACACCTGTATTTGGGGGACTTTATCCCATTCTTCTCTGCAGATCCTCTCAAGGTCTCAGGTTGGATGGGGGTGCATTGCTGAACAGCTTTTTTCAGGTCTCTCCAGAGATGTTTGATCGAGTTCAAATCCGGGCTGGGCCACTCAAGGACATTGAGACTTGTCCCGAAGCCACCCCTGCGTTTTCTTGGCTGTGTGCGTAGGGTCGTTGTCCTGTTGGAAGGTGAACCTTTGCCCCAGTTTGAGGCCCGGAGCGCTCTGGAGTAGGTTTCATCAAGGATCTCTCTGTACTTTGCTCCATTCATCTTTCTCTCGATCCTGACTAGTCTCCGAGTCCCTGCTGTTGAAAAACCTCTCCACAGAACTATGCTGCCATCACCATGCTTCACTGTAGGGATGATTTTGGCTAGGTGATGAGCAGTGCCTGGTTTCCTCCAGACATGACACTTGGCATTCAGGCCAAATAGTTCAATCTTGGTTTCATCAGCCCAGAAAATATTGTTTCTCATGTCTGAGAGGCCTTCAAGTTGTAGAACTACCTCAAGGATGATCAATGGAAACAGGATGCACCTCAGCTCAATTTCGAGTATCATAGCAAATGGTCTGAATACTTATGTAAATAAGGTATTTCTGTTTTTGCAAACATTTCTAAACCTGTTTTTGTTGTGTCATTATGGGGTGTTGTGTGTAGATTGAGGGGAAAAATGTATTAATATATTGTTAGAGTTACGCTGTAACATAACAATGTGGAAAAAGTGAAGGGGTCTGAATACTTTCTGAATGCACTGTAGATGTGCAGTATTGGGTCGAGTGCAATTTATAATGCTGTCAACATTCTAACTATACCCAGTACTAGGCATCTCTGAGGCAGTATTACTGTTTTCAATGGACTACATTCATGTCTGGACCTTTTCTGTCGGCAGCTTACAATCTGGCCAAGGAGCAGAGACTGAACTTTGGAGACGACATCCCGAGTGCCCTGCGGGTCGCTAAGAAGAAGCGCTGGAATAGCATTGAGGAGAAGCGCATCAACCAGGAGAACAAGCTGCATGCACACCAAACTTATCCTAGCAGAGAAGGAGAGGTGAGGGAGGGACCGGGAGCTAGGCTTTTGGGCAGATAATCATACTAGTGTATGAGCAAAATGTCTGCACTGATATTCCTAAATTTTGGCCCATTCCACCTGACAGCTGGTGTAACTGAGTCAGGTTTGTCGGCCTCTTTGCTCGCACACGCTTTTTCAGTTCTGCCCACAAATGTTCTATAGGATTGAGGTCAGGGCTCTGTGATGACAACTCCAATACCTTGACTTTGTTGTCCTTATGCCATTTTTCCACAACTTTTTCGGTCCGAGAACCTTCTAGAGCCACGTACCTCACCACGCACTATCGACCTGAGGTCTAGAACAGGTTTCTAAAGTTTCGTAACTCTAGGTCTGACGGTTCTTTTTTAGCTCGAACAAAGCTAACTAATGAAGGCAGTGTATGTCTCTACGCACCCCAATGTGTCCCTCCTTCCAAGCTGTGCTTGTGTGTGATTTAGTTTTTCTTTTACATTTTATGGGAAAAATGACTGATTTACAGTTCATGGGGGTTGCCTAATCACACAAATGAAGTTTTGGAAAGATCTGACTTTTTTAACCCTTTGAAACAGCCCCTGTGACACCAATTATGGCACTTCCGGTTGGCACAGGAAGCTATAGGTAAACACATATCCTCATTGGGGTATGCCTTTACAGAATCCTGAGTTTTAAGTGTTTATGTTAAGAACTGACCGATTTACACAGGGTTGAATGCACTATTTATCACAAACTGCTGGTTGGGTATGGAAAAAACACGTTTAGGGTGATTTTAACCACTTCCGGTTGCTTCAGGAAGCTTAGAATCGACACAGGTAGACCTCATAGTGTCCTGATGGACTGTCATTGAAGACAGGTTCATAAGGCATTCATAACCCACATAGGCTTCAGGTTGACTTTAGAGGAGCAGGCAATGTATTCCTATGGGGAGAGATGTCGTTGTAATCTGTGAGATCAAAAAAAAAACGGTTTTACTGTTAAGGGTTAAAGCCACACGGTCAAGGTTAGGCTTGCACAGATCGGGAGGACCTCAGGAGCGTACCTGAGGTCGAATTGTGCTTCTCACCCTAACGGTTCTCTCACTGTCACCCAAAAGCAAATGACATTTAGGGCCAGGCTTCATTTTGGGCCTACTTTTTTCACGGTCGCTGCACTCAGAGCGAGCTACGGTCAAGCAGGGCATCTCGTTGAACTCGGAACGGCCTAGAGAATATGGAAATGCCATTGCAGGCTCTGTGTGTCTTTAAGCACCGCACTTTGTCACTCCATCCTTGCTGTGTGTGTGTGTGTGTGTGAGAGAGCTTTTCTTTGACATCTGTTGGGAGAAATGACTGACTTACAGTTCATGGGGGTTGCCTAATCACACATATGAAGTTTTGAAAAGATCTGACATTTTTAACCCTTGGAAAACAGCACCTATGACACCATTTTAAGACACTTCCGGTTTACACAGGAAGCTGAAAGTGAACACATGGGGTAGGCAATTATAGAATTTTGAGTTTTAAGTCTTTATGTTAAGAACTGACTTATTTACGGAGTGTTTAGTGAGTGTGTTATTTCAGAAAATCACAGAAATCTCGTAGAACTCCGAAGCACACTTTAAAAAGATTTGTATGAACACGCTGCAATTGGATCTGTAACTGTTTAAAAAAAAAAAAAAACTATTTTTGAACATCAACAATTTGACATTGTACAGATTCTCTTAAATGACGATAGATAAAGGCAGGTTCTTTTTTATTGACACCGGAGGTTCCTTGACTTTGACGTGAAGCGGAAAAAATTATTGCTCTATTTTCATTTTGGACCTTTAATCCCAGAAAAATGGCCATAACTCAAAAAACGTTGAGGTCTAGACGCCATCTTGTTCGGGGCCAACTGCCCATTATGCCAAACCTATGCTCACCAAGTTTCGTCTTCAAAGTCTTTTCCGTTTTGGAGATAAGGCCACACATCGTGTTTTGTACATTTGCAATATGATTCGCACTAGCGACTCCTGTGGCGGGACGGGTGCAGTGCATGCTAACCAGGTTGCCAGGTGCACACACGTGGCACCTCCGAAACATTGGTGCGGCTGGCTTCCAGGTTGGATGTGCGCTGTGTTTAAAAAGCAGTGCGGCTTGGTTGGGTTGTGTTTCAGAGGACGCATGGCTTTCGACCTTCGTCTCTCCCGAGCCCGTATGGGAGTTGTAGCGATGAGACAAGATAGTAACTACTAACAATTGGATACCATGAAATTGGGGGAAAAAAGGGGGTAAAAAAACAACAACATAACTTCCAAAAGTTTTCAACCACTTTTTGTGAACATGAGAATATTTCTACCATTAAACTACTACACGATTTTTGTGTACTTTACTCAGAAAATATCCTTTTAGTCAGATTTCCAACATTGGTGATTAACATATAATATGACTTTTGAGGCAATTTCTACAGAAACACTACTAAAGGACAGAATGGAGGTATAACTTGTAGAATTTCAACCATGAGATCTTTTTCAATAATAATAGAAATAATTGTATGTATTTTACTCACAAAATATCATTTTAGTCAGTTATCCAACATTGGTGATTAACATTAGGCAATTTCTATCATAAAATTACAACACAACTGAAATGAAGTGCCATTTGGAGAATTTCAACCTCGGAGATCTTTTATAATATTTGAGGAAATCAATTTTACGTATTTTAACAGGCAAAGCATAATTTCCAAAATATTTCAAACACTTTGGGAAATGCGTGCCTCTAGTGAAATTGCATGTTTGGATAGCGCGCCGAGGTGATCGTGCGGGCAGAGTCGATTTCCGCGCTTATAAACGCAGGGTCGTTACAGTATTTTATCAGCAAAACATAATTTCCTAAATATTTCAAACACTTGATGTTAACATGATGTAATATGACCTTGAGGCAATTTCTACCATAAAACGAATAATGGTAAGGATTGGTTTTGGGGTATTGGTAACTTTTTTGTTATTGAATCTTACTTCGCGGTGCTCCGTCGTATATCCGACGTCAGCATGACAACAAACTAGCTAGCTCTTAGCTCTCTGTTATAGTATAGTTACAGTTCAATGGGAAAAGCAAATCAATTAAGACTTGAAATTGAAATATACTGGCACATCAATTGTCTGTATATGAAATTAATTTGAAAGGGTGAGGTTAAAGATGTTTGTTTTTGTGTGTAGTTCACCACTAATCGGTAGCTAGGTAACGTTAGTTTAATAACCAAAATTTGAGCTAGGCTAGCTGTTAGCTAACGCTTGACTTTATCATCAATGAGATAACGTTACATTAGACATTACATGTGGCTAAATCATTGGGTGAAGAGGCGTATTCTGGAGGGGGAGTTCTGTTAGGAGCCGTGACGTTCGTTCTGAACATTAAAAAAGCATCGCTAGCGATATGTTTTTGGAGGCGTAATGACCTTATCTTTCATATCCGTGATAACCCATTTTCAAAAACTCAAATGTAAATTGATACACAGCTTTATAGGGCTGGGGTTCCCACACGGCCATATTTCCATCTCACAGGCGCTTATTTACGGAAGACAGAGTGGACTACCTGAGCTAATTAGGCAATCTGTTTCTCCGAATACGCCTGCTGTGTGAAGACAGACGCCACAAACGTGTTGTTGATGAAAAATCTGTTCTGTGTTAACCCCGGTTTAAGACCGTGTACAGTAGGTGTGTATTTTTTGCATTAGTGAAATTATTTTGATGTGATATGACCTAGAGGGATTTATTTCAAGAACCGTAACGTTACTGCACTGAGAGATCGATTCACGTTTAGATGGCTTCCAGAGCTATTCTCCCTTTAATAGAACATTACCTAAGGTCATTGGACAAGGAGTAACGCTAGGCTAATTTTACTCCACTATTGGCTCAGCGTTAGCATCGTTGCATTGTAGCAGAACGTTTGACTCAGTAAACCATATCAGCAACCAATGGGGAAAGTCCACGGGTCTTTGCCAACGCAACCTAGCTAGCTAGCTCCTTGTTTTGTGTAGTGACACAGGGACTGAGGGAGGGCGCAACGTCAGCCATTAGCTAGTTAGCGTAGTTTTGACATACCATGCCTTTCAGTGTGGTCATGGCCAGGTGATGTGCCCATAATGACTGGTTTTAAATGCGTCTCAAACATTGACTTCAGCATCTTAGTTGCACAACCATATGTTGATGCATAACTAGCTAGCCAGTGATGTGAGGGCTCAATGTATGAGTTGCAACAGAGCACCTCACCACACGCAGCAGCAACGCATCGACTGTTGCTGATGCTGCCTATCTTTCTTTTCTAGTTTGTGAGAAGACAAAGAACAGGGCCATTCTTTCACCTGACAGCTAGCCAGCCGGAGAGACTGGGACAGGATAGGGAAACAGTGCGCAGCGGCGCTGGAGAGCCACCAGAGAAGATGGCTAGAGCCAGAGAAGAAGTTCCACAGCACAGGAGCTGAAGGAGCAGGGCAACCGACTGTTCCTCTGCCGCAAGTACCAGGAAGCTGCCACCTGCTACACAACCATAGTGATAGCAAGCTACTGCTCTTAAGGGGAATGATGATGTAAAATGTCTACACCTTTTCAGATGACTGAAAGTTCTATATGATATGACATATTGACACTGTCCCTATTCCCTACTCTGATAGATGTCAGAATAGAATTAGCTTGGTCTGATGCACTCTTACAAAAATAGCTTGTGCAATCTGTAGGCCTATAACGTGCGTGTTGCACCTTTGTGATGTGTGTATACATCTTGCCAACAGAACCGGAAACCCCTCAGTGGCGTGTACTACACCAACCGTACTCTGTGCCAGTTGAGCTGCAAGCAGCAACAAAGCCCTGGCGACAGCAACGCACGCGCTGGAACTGGAAACCCCATTCTGTCCAGATCCCACGTCTCTGTTGCCAGTGTCACCTGGACTGGAGAACTAAACGAGGCCATCGGCAACCTGCAGAGAGGTCAGGACCAACCCTCAAGCCAGTTTCCTAGACACAGATTAAGTTTGGGCCTGTATTCACTAAGGGTCCGATTTAGGAATTACGCCTTTCCTATATATTTTTTAGTAGTTGGTATTCAGAGTAACCTTATGAAGGTGCGTAACAGGCTTTGTAGGCGTGGTTCACTAGCGCACGCCAAATTAGTGTAATTGAACTGCTAGAAACCTTCCCACTGGCTGGCCAACAGATGTTCTCGTGGAGTTTTTATTCAATAGGGTTTTCAGTACATTTGTCTTAATAAGTCATCCCTTTAAATACAGTACACCTTTTCACTTTGGTTTTTGTCAACAGACTCAATAGAATATATTGAGAGAACGGGTTCAGAATATTATGGATCAATGAAGGAAAGATATCTAAATATATGCATATTTGTCTCCGTTTCAACACCAGTTGGTAGATTTTAAAAAAAATACTCTGATCTTGTAGGTTATTTAGGGTTAGGAAAGTATTTACGAATCATAAAAAAATAGCTTGGAGAGCCTTTCGGCACGAAAGAAAGTAAACAGTGGTTTGATTCATTCTAAAAATTGCCACACTCACCTATTTAACCTGTGGTAATGTTGGAATATTTGTGTACATAGAGAATAGTGTACAATAGCTATACCCACATCTATTGCCTGCACCAACCATGGAACAGGGTGATGACACAGCCAAGTATGGTGCCATACATCGGGTTCAAACTGCTGTCATAATCAGTGTTCCGCTCCATAAACGATTTAATTAGCCTTTTATTTTTTTATGTTATCAATTGTTACTAATGATCCTTAGCAATAGCCACATGGCCGTGACGGCGTTTACAGAGGACGCAAATAAAGGTAAACCAAACTTAGGTTAGGTTATACCTACTGAAGGGAACTAATAGTAAATTGGCAGTTGAATAAGTGTTGTTATTATGCCTACTCACAGTCGATACTGATAGTGGTTAATATTTAACATGATAGAAATAGGAGACAAAGTCGGGGTAGCCTATAATTAAGACATTCAAGAGTGTCCATCCCTGCAAGTTAAAAGGCCGTACAATTGAAATTCTGCATAATGACACGGCATTTCATAAACATAAGTTGATATGCTTTAGTTTTCTGCCATATGACTGGCACCTTTGTTTATAAGGTCAAATATATTTACAATTTACATTTAAACAATTTATATTTACAATTTTCTTATCCAAAAAAATATTACTAATTTACCTAGCTATTATCAAGCTGCAAATTATGGTGCTTGGACAATGGTGTTATTGCAATCGGAAAAAATAAAGTAGATGATTTTTCCACTTGGAGTCGATAGATTTGCTGGACCATATTCATGGTTTCCTCATGCGTGAAGGTGGTGGAATTAGAGAATTAAGGCATGGTCAGAATACGTCTTTTCATTAGACATCTCTGCCACACATTAATTTATTCAATCTCCTCCCAAAATGATTAGCAGGCGAATAGCATGCTATTCATGACAGACGCATGCTATTCATGCTTAAATTCGTCACAATAGGCATGGAGAGAAGTGCATAGAAAGGGAATTGCGTTCCAAATACGCATGCTTAACTCGAGCCGGAATCAGGCACAGTGTCCCAGTGTGTAATGAATACAGTCTTGAACAGTCTTTTTATGCTTCCTTCATTAGGAAAGTTCAGACTTTTTCACTTTTTCAAAATTGTATTACTTTACAGCCTTATTCTAAAATGGATTAAAACAATTTAAACTCAATCTACACACATCCCCATAATGTCACACCTTTTTAAAATATATATTTTTTTGTAAATATATCACATTTATTTAAGTGTTCAGACCCTTTACTCAGTACTTTGTTGTGAAGTACCTTTGGCAGTGATTACATCCTTCTTGGGTATGACACTACAAGCTTGGCACACCTGTATTTGGGGGACTTTATCCCATTCTTCTCTGCAGATCCTCTCAAGGTCTCAGGTTGGATGGGGGTGCATTGCTGAACAGCTTTTTTCAGGTCTCTCCAGAGATGTTTGATCGAGTTCAAATCCGGGCTGGGCCACTCAAGGACATTGAGACTTGTCCCGAAGCCACCCCTGCGTTTTCTTGGCTGTGTGCGTAGGGTCGTTGTCCTGTTGGAAGGTGAACCTTTGCCCCAGTTTGAGGCCCGGAGCGCTCTGGAGTAGGTTTTCATCAAGGATCTCTCTGTACTTTGCTCCATTCATCTTTCTCTCGATCCTGACTAGTCTCCCAGTCCCTGCTGTTGAAAAACCTCTCCACAGAACTATGCTGCCATCACCATGCTTCACTGTAGGGATGATTTTGGCTAGGTGATGAGCAGTGCCTGGTTTCCTCCAGACATGACACTTGGCATTCAGGCCAAATAGTTCAATCTTGGTTTCATCAGCCCAGAAAATATTGTTTCTCATGTCTGAGAGGCCTTCAAGTTGTAGAACTACCTCAAGGATGATCAATGGAAACAGGATGCACCTCAGCTCAATTTCGAGTATCATAGCAAATGGTCTGAATACTTATGTAAATAAGGTATTTCTGTTTTTGCAAACATTTCTAAACCTGTTTTTGTTGTGTCATTATGGGGTGTTGTGTGTAGATTGAGGGGAAAAATGTATTAATATATTGTTAGAGTTACGCTGTAACATAACAATGTGGAAAAAGTGAAGGGGTCTGAATACTTTCTGAATGCACTGTAGATGTGCAGTATTGGGTCGAGTGCAATTTATAATGCTGTCAACATTCTAACTATACCCAGTACTAGGCATCTCTGAGGCAGTATTACTGTTTTCAATGGACTACATTCATGTCTGGACCTTTTCTGTCGGCAGCTTACAATCTGGCCAAGGAGCAGAGACTGAACTTTGGAGACGACATCCCGAGTGCCCTGCGGGTCGCTAAGAAGAAGCGCTGGAATAGCATTGAGGAGAAGCGCATCAACCAGGAGAACAAGCTGCATGCATATCTCACCAAACTTATCCTAGCAGAGAAGGAGAGGTGAGGGAGGGACCGGGAGCTAGGCTTTTGGGCAGATAATCATACTAGTGTATGAGCAAAATGTCTGCACTGATATTCCTAAATTTTGGCCCATTCCACCTGACAGCTGGTGTAACTGAGTCAGGTTTGTCGGCCTCTTTGCTCGCACACGCTTTTTCAGTTCTGCCCACAAATGTTCTATAGGATTGAGGTCAGGGCTCTGTGATGACAACTCCAATACCTTGACTTTGTTGTCCTTATGCCATTTTTCCACAACTTTTTCGGTCCGAGAACCTTCTAGAGCCACGTACCTCACCACGCACTATCGACCTGAGGTCTAGAACAGGTTTCTAAAGTTTCGTAACTCTAGGTCTGACTGTTCTTTTTTAGCTCGAACAAAGCTAACTAATGAAGGCAGTGTATGTCTCTACGCACCCCAATGTGTCCCTCCTTCCAAGCTGTGCTTGTGTGTGATTTAGTTTTTCTTTGACATTTTATGGGAAAAATGACTGATTTACAGTTCATGGGGGTTGCCTAATCACACAAATGAAGTTTTGGAAAGATCTGACTTTTTTAACCCTTTGAAACAGCCCCTGTGACACCAATTATGGCACTTCCGGTTGGCACAGGAAGCTATAGGTAAACACATATCCTCATTGGGGTATGCCTTTACAGAATCCTGAGTTTTAAGTGTTTATGTTAAGAACTGACCGATTTACACAGGGTTGAATGCACTATTTATCACAAACTGCTGGTTGGGTATGGAAAAACACGTTTAGGGTGATTTTAACCACTTCCGGTTGCTTCAGGAAGCTTAGAATCGACACAGGTAGACCTCATAGTGTCCTGATGGACTGTCATTGAAGACAGGTTCATAAGGCATTCATAACCCACATAGGCTTCAGGTTGACTTTAGAGGAGCAGGCAATGTATTCCTATGGGGAGAGATGTCGTTGTAATCTGTGAGATCAAAAAAAAACGGTTTTACTGTTAAGGGTTAAAGCCTCACGGTCAAGGTTAGGCTTGCACAGATCGGGAGGACCTCAGGAGCGTACCTGAGGTCGAATTGTGCTTCTCACCCTAACGGTTCTCTCACTGTCACCCAAAAGCAAATGACATTTAGGGCCAGGCTTCATTTTGGGCCTACTTTTTTCACGGTCGCTGCACTCAGAGCGAGCTACGGTCAAGCAGGGCATCTCGTTGAACTCGGAACGGCCTAGAGAATATGGAAATGCCATTGCAGGCTCTGTGTGTCTTTAAGCACCGCACTTTATCACTCCATCCTTGCTGTGTGTGTGTGTGTGTGTGAGAGAGCTTTTCTTTGACATCTGTTGGGAGAAATGACTGACTTACAGTTCATGGGGGTTGCCTAATCACACATATGAAGTTTTGAAAAGATCTGACATTTTTAACCCTTGGAAACAGCACCTATGACACCATTTTAAGACACTTCCGGTTTACACAGGAAGCTGAAAGTGAACACATGGGGTAGGCAATTATAGAATTTTGAGTTTTAAGTCTTTATGTTAAGAACTGACTTATTTACGGAGTGTTTAGTGAGTGTGTTATTTCAGAAAATCACAGAAATCTCGTAGAACTCCGAAGCACACTTTAAAAAGATTTGTATGAACACGCTGCAATTGGATCTGTAACTGTTTAAAAAAATATATATATATTTTTGAACATCACCAATTTGACATTGTACGAATTCTCTTAAATGACGATAGATAAAGGCAGGTTCTTTTTTTATTGACACCGGAGGTTCCTTGACTTTGACGTGAAGCGGAAAAATTATTGCTCTATTTTCATTTTGGACCTTTAATCCCAGAAAAATGGCCATAACTCAAAAACCGTTGAGGTCTAGACGCCATCTTGTTCGGGGCCAACTGCCCATTATGCCAAACCTATGCTCACCAAGTTTCGTCTTCAAAGTCTTTTCCGTTTTGGAGATAAGGCCACACATCGTGTTTTGTACATTTGCAATATGATTCGCACTAGCGACTCCTGTGGCGGGACGGGTGCAGTGCATGCTAACCAGGTTGCCAGGTGCACACACGTGGCACCTCCGAAACATTGGTGCGGCTGGCTTCCAGGTTGGATGTGCGCTGTGTTTAAAAGCAGTGCGGCTTGGTTGGGTTGTGTTTCAGAGGACGCATGGCTTTCGACCTTCGTCTCTCCCGAGCCCGTATGGGAGTTGTAGCGATGAGACAAGATAGTAACTACTAACAATTGGATACCATGAAATTGGGGGAAAAAAGGGGGTAAAAAACAACAACATAACTTCCAAAAGTTTTCAACCACTTTTCGTGAACATGAGAATATTTCTACCATTAAACTACTACACGATTTTGTGTACTTTACTCAGAAAATATCCTTTTAGTCAGATTTCCAACATTGGTGATTAATATGATATAATATGACTTTTGAGGCAATTTCTACAGAAACACTACTAAAGGACAGAATGGAGGTATAACTTGTAGAATTTCAACCATGAGATCTTTTTCAATAATAATAGAAATAATTGTATGTATTTTACTCACAAAATATCATTTTAGTCAGTTATCCAACATTGGTGATTAACATTAGGCAATTTCTATCATAAAATTACAACACAACTGAAATGAAGTGCCATTTGGAGAATTTCAACCTCGGAGATCTTTTATAATATTTGAGGAAATCAATTTTACGTATTTTAACAGGCAAAGCATAATTTCCAAAATATTTCAAACACTTTGGGAAATGCGTGCCTCTAGTGAAATTGCATGTTTGGATAGCGCGCCGAGGTGATCGTGCGGCAGAGTCGATTTCCGCGCTTATAAACGCAGGGTCGTTACAGTATTTTATCAGCAAAACATAATTTCCTAAATATTTCAAACACTTGATGTTAACATGATGTAATATGACCTTGAGGCAATTTCTACCATAAAACGAATAATGGTAAGGATTGGTTTTGGGGTATTGGTAACTTTTTTGTTATTGAATCTTACTTCGCGGTGCTCCGTCGTATATCCGACGTCAGCATGACAACAAACTAGCTAGCTCTTAGCTCTCTGTTATAGTATAGTTACAGTTCAATGGGAAAAGCAAATCAATTAAGACTTGAAATTGAAATATACTGGCACATCAATTGTCTGTATATGAAATTAATTTGAAAGGGTGAGGTTAAAGATGTTTGTTTTTGTGTGTAGTTCACCACTAATCGGTAGCTAGGTAACGTTAGTTTAATAACCAAAATTTGAGCTAGGCTAGCTGTTAGCTAACGCTTGACTTTATCATCATGAGATAACGTTACATTAGACATACATGTGGCTAAATCATTGGGTGAAGAGGCGTATTCTGGAGGGGGAGTTCTGTTAGGAGCCGTGACGTTCGTTCTGAACATTAAAAAAGCATCGCTAGCGATATGTTTTTGGAGGCGTAATGACCTTATCTTTCATATCCGTGATAACCCATTTTCAAAAAACTCAAATGTAAATTGATACACAGCTTTATAGGGCTGGGGTTCCCACACGGCCATATTTCCATCTCACAGCGCTTATTTACGGAAGACAGAGTGGACTACCTGAGCTAATTAGCAATCTGTTTCTCCGAATACGCCTGCTGTGTGAAGACAGACGCCACAAACGTGTTGTTGATGAAAAATACTGTTCTGTGTTAACCGGTTAAGACCGTGTACAGTAGGTGTGTATTTTTTGCATTAGTGAAATTATTTTGATGTGATATGAACCTAGAGGGATTTATTTCAAGAACCGTAACGTTACTGCAACTGAGAATCGATTCACGTTTAGATGGCTTCCAGAGCTAATTATCCCTTTAAATATAACATGTACCTAAGGTCATTGGACAAAGGAGTAACGCTAGGCTAATTTTACTCCACTATTGGGCTAGCGTTAGCATCGTTGCATTGTAGCAGACGTTTGACTCAGTAAACCATATCAGCAAACCAATGGGGAAAGTCCACGGTCTTTGCCAACGCAACTAGCTAGCTAGCTACCTTGTTTTGTGTAGTGACACAGGGACTGAGGGAGGGCGCAACGTCAGCCATTAGCTAGTTAGCGTAGTTTTGACATACAGTCCTTTCAGTGTGGTCATGGCCAGGTGATGTGCCCGATAATGACTGGTTTTAATGCGTCTCAAACATTGACTTCAGCATCTTAGTTGCACAACCATATGTTGATGCATAACTAGCTAGCCAGTGAAATGTGAGGGCTCAATGTATGAGTTGCAACAGCACCTCACCACACGCAGCAGCAACGCATCGACTGTTGCTGATGCTGCCTATCTTTCTTTTCTAGTTTGTGAGAAGACAAAGAACAGGGCCATTCTTTCACCTGACAGCTAGCCAGCCGGAGAGACTGGGAACAGGATAGGGAAACAGTGCGCAGCGGGCGCTGGAGAGCCACCAGAGAAGATGGCTAGCAGCCCAGAGAAGAGTTCCACAGCACAGGAGCTGAAGGAGCAGGGCAACCGACTGTTCCTCTGCCGCAAGTACCAGGAAGCTGCCACCTGCTACAGCAAAACCATAGTGAGTAGCAAGCTACTGCTCTTAAGGGGAATGATGATGTAAAATGTCTACACCTTTTCAGATGACTGAAAGTCTATATGATATGAGATATTGACACTGTCCTATTCACCTACTCTGAATAGATGTCAGAATAGAAGTAGCTTGGTCTGATGCACTCTTACAAAAATAGCTTGTGCAATATGTAGGCCTAATAACGTGCGTGGTTGCACCTGTGTGTGTGTGTATACATCTTGCCAACAGAACCGTAACCCCTCAGTGGCGGTGTACTACACCAACCGTACTCTGTGCCAAGTGAAGCTGCAAGCAGAACAACAAAGCCCTGGCGGACTGCAAGCACGCGCTGGAACTGGACCCCCATTCTGTCAAAGCCCACTTCTTCCTGTGCCAGTGTCACCTGGAGCTGGAGAACTACAACGAGGCCATCGGCAACCTGCAGAGAGGTCAGGACCAACCCTCAAGGCCAGTTTCCTAGACACAGATTAAGTTTGGGCCTGTATTCACTAAGGGTCCGATTTAGGAAATTACGCCTTTCCTATATATTTTTTAGTAGTTGGTATTCAGAGTAACCTTATGAAGGTGCGTAACAGGCTTTGTAGGCGTGGTTCACTAGCGCACGCCAAATTAGTGTAATTGAACTGCTAGAAACCTTCCCACTGGCTGGCCAACAGATGTTCTCGTGGAGTTTTTATTCAATAGGGTTTTCAGTACATTTGTCTTAATAAGTCATCCCTTTAAATACAGTACACCTTTTCACTTTGGTTTTTGTCAACAGACTCAATAGAATATATTGAGAGAACGGGTTCAGAATATTATGGATCAATGAAGGAAAGATATCTAAATATATGCATATTTGTCTCCGTTTCAACACCAGTTGGTAGATTTTAAAAAAAATACTCTGATCTTGTAGGTTATTTAGGGTTAGGAAAGTATTTACGAATCATAAAAAAATAGCTTGGAGAGCCTTTCGGCACGAAAGAAAGTAAACAGTGGTTTGATTCATTCTAAAAATTGCCACACTCACCTATTTAACCTGTGGTAATGTTGGAATATTTGTGTACATAGAGAATAGTGTACAATAGCTATACCCACATCTATTGCCTGCACCAACCATGGAACAGGGTGATGACACAGCCAAGTATGGTGCCATACATCGGGTTCAAACTGCTGTCATAATCAGTGTTCCGCTCCATAAACGATTTAATTAGCCTTTTATTTTTTTATGTTATCAATTGTTACTAATGATCCTTAGCAATAGCCACATGGCCGTGACGGCGTTTACAGAGGACGCAAGTAAAGGTAAACCAAACTTAGGTTAGGTTATACCTACTGAAGGGAACTAATAGTAAATTGGCAGTTGAATAAGTGTTGTTATTATGCCTACTCACAGTCGATACTGATAGTGGTTAATATTTAACATGATAGAAATAGGATACAAAGTCGGGGTAGCCTATAATTAAGACATTCAAGAGTGTCCATCCCTGCAAGTTAAAAGGCCGTACAATTGAAATTCTGCATAATGGCACGGCATTTCATAAACATAAGTTGATATGCTTTAGTTTTCTGCCATATGACTGGCACCTTTGTTTATAAGGTCAAATATATTTACAATTTACATTTAAACAATTTATATTTACAATTTTCTTATCCCAAAAAATATTACTAATTTACCTAGCTATTATCAAGCTGCAAATGATGGTGCTTGGACAATGGTGTTATTGCAATCGGAAAAAATAAAGTAGATGATTTTTCCACTTGGAGTCGATAGATTTGCTGGACCATATTCATGGTTTCCTCATGCGTGAAGGTGGTGGAATTAGAGAATTAAGGCATGGTCAGAATACGTCTTTTCATTAGACATCTCTGCCACACATTAATTTATTCAATCTCCTCCCAAAATGATTAGCAGGCGATTAGCATGCTATTCATGCTTAAATTCGTCACAATAGGCATGGAGAGTGCATAGAAAGGGAATTGCGTTCCAAATACGCATGCTTAACTCGAGCCGGAATCAGGCACAGTGTCCCAGTGTGTAATGAATACAGTCTTGAACAGTCTTTTTATGCTTCCTTCATTAGGAAAGTTCAGACTTTTTCACTTTTTCAAAATTGTATTACTTTACAGCCTTATTCTAAAATGGATTAAAACAATTTAAACTTAATCTACACACATCCCCATAATGTCACACCTTTTTAAAATCTATATTTTTTTGTAAATATATCACATTTATTTAAGTGTTCAGACCCTTTACTCAGTACTTTGTTGTGAAGTACCTTTGGCAGTGATTACATCCTTCTTGGGTATGACACTACAAGCTTGGCACACCTGTATTTGGGGGACTTTATCCCATTCTTCTCTGCAGATCCTCTCAAGGTCTCAGGTTGGATGGGGGTGCATTGCTGAACAGCTTTTTTCAGGTCTCTCCAGAGATGTTTGATCGAGTTCAAATCCGGGCTGGGCCACTCAAGGACATTGAGACTTGTCACGAAGCCACCCCTGCGTTTTCTTGGCTGTGTGCGTAGGGTCGTTGTCCTGTTGGAAGGTGAACCTTTGCCCCAGTTTGAGGCCCGGAGCGCTCTGGAGTAGGTTTTCATCAAGGATCTCTCTGTACTTTGCTCCATTCATCTTTCTCTCGATCCTGACTAGTCTCCCAGTCCCTGCTGTTGAAAAACCTCTCCACAGAACTATGCTGCCATCACCATGCTTCACTGTAGGGATGATTTTGGCTAGGTGATGAGCAGTGCCTGGTTTCCTCCAGACATGACACTTGGCATTCAGGCCAAATAGTTCAATCTTGGTTTCATCAGCCCAGAAAATATTGTTTCTCATGTCTGAGAGGCCTTCAAGTTGTAGAACTACCTCAAGGATGATCAATGGAAACAGGATGCACCTCAGCTCAATTTCGAGTATCATAGCAAATGGTCTGAATACTTATGTAAATAAGGTATTTCTGTTTTTGCAAACATTTCTAAACCTGTTTTTGTTGTGTCATTATGGGGTGTTGTGTGTAGATTGAGGGGAAAAATGTATTAATATATTGTTAGAGTTACGCTGTAACATAACAATGTGGAAAAAGTGAAGGGGTCTGAATACTTTCTGAAAGCACTGTAGATGTGCAGTATTGGGTCGAGTGCAATTTATAATGCTGTCAACATTCTAACTATACCCAGTACTAGGCATCTCTGAGGCAGTATTACTGTTTTCAATGGACTACATTCATGTCTGGACCTTTTCTGTCGGCAGCTTACAATCTGGCCAAGGAGCAGAGACTGAACTTTGGAGACGACATCCCGAGTGCCCTGCGGGTTGCTAAGAAGAAGCGCTGGAATAGCATTGAGGAGAAGCGCATCAACCAGGAGAACAAGCTGCATGCACACCAAACTTATCCTAGCAGAGAAGGAGAGGTGAGGGAGGGACCGGGAGCTAGGCTTTTGGGCAGATAATCATACTAGTGTATGAGCAAAATGTCTGCACTGATATTCCTAAATTTTGGCCCATTCCACCTGACAGCTGGTGTAACTGAGTCAGGTTTGTCGGCCTCTTTGCTCGCACACGCCTTTTCAGTTCTGCCCACAAATGTTCTATAGGATTGAGGTCAGGGCTCTGTGATGACAACTCCAATACCTTGACTTTGTTGTCCTTATGCCATTTTTCCACAACTTTTTCGGTCCGAGAACCTTCTAGAGCCACGTACCTCACCACGCACTATCGACCTGAGGTCTAGAACAGGTTTCTAAAGTTTCGTAACTCTAGGTCTGACGGTTCTTTTTTAGCTCGAACAAAGCTAACTAATGAAGGCAGTGTATGTCTCTACGCACCCCAATGTGTCCCTCCTTCCAAGCTGTGCTTGTGTGTGATTTAGTTTTTCTTTGACATTTTATGGGAAAAATGACTGATTTACAGTTCATGGGGGTTGCCTAATCACACAAATGAAGTTTTGGAAAGATCTGACTTTTTTAACCCTTTGAAACAGCCCCTGTGACACCAATTATGGCACTTCCGGTTGGCACAGGAAGCTATAGGTAAACACATATCCTCATTGGGGTATGCCTTTACAGAATCCTGAGTTTTAAGTGTTTATGTTAAGAACTGACCGATTTACACAGGGTTGAATGCACTATTTATCACAAACTGCTGGTTGGGTATGGAAAAACACGTTTAGGGTGATTTTAACCACTTCCGGTTGCTTCAGGAAGCTTAGAATCGACACAGGTAGACCTCATAGTGTCCTGATGGACTGTCATTGAAGACAGGTTCATAAGGCATTCATAACCCACATAGGCTTCAGGTTGACTTTAGAGGAGCAGGCAATGTATTCCTATGGGGAGAGATGTCGTTGTAATCTGTGAGATCAAAAAAAAACGGTTTTACTGTTAAGGGTTAAAGCCACACGGTCAAGGTTAGGCTTGCACAGATCGGGAGGACCTCAGGAGCGTACCTGAGGTCGAATTGTGCTTCTCACCCTAACGGTTCTCTCACTGTCACCCAAAAGCAAATGACATTTAGGGCCAGGCTTCATTTTGGGCCTACTTTTTTCACGGTCGCTGCACTCAGAGCGAGCTACGGTCAAGCGGGGCATCTCCTTGAACTCGGAACGGCCTAGAGAATATGGAAATTGGATGTGCGCTGTGTTTAAAAGCAGTGCGGCTTGGTTGGGTTGTGTTTCAGAGGACGCATGGCTTTCGACCTTCGTCTCTCCCGAGCCCGTATGGGAGTTGTAGCGATGAGACAAGATAGTAACTACTAACAATTGGATACCATGAAATTGGGGGAAAAAAGGGGGTAAAAAACAACAACATAACTTCCAAAAGTTTTCAACCACTTTTCGTGAACATGAGAATATTTCTACCATTAAACTACTACACGATTTTGTGTACTTTACTCAGAAAATATCCTTTTAGTCAGATTTCCAACATTGGTGATTAATATGATATAATATGACTTTTGAGGCAATTTCTACAGAAACACTACTAAAGGACAGAATGGAGGTATAACTTGTAGAATTTCAACCATGAGATCTTTTTCAATAATAATAGAAATAATTGTATGTATTTTACTCACAAAATATCATTTTAGTCAGTTATCCAACATTGGTGATTAACATTAGGCAATTTCTATCATAAAATTACAACACAACTGAAATGAAGTGCCATTTGGAGAATTTCAACCTCGGAGATCTTTTATAATATTTGAGGAAATCAATTTTACGTATTTTAACAGGCAAAGCATAATTTCCAAAATATTTCAAACACTTTGGGAAATGCGTGCCTCTAGTGAAATTGCATGTTTGGATAGCGCGCCGAGGTGATCGTGCGGCAGAGTCGATTTCCGCGCTTATAAACGCAGGGTCGTTACAGTATTTTATCAGCAAAACATAATTTCCTAAATATTTCAAACACTTGATGTTAACATGATGTAATATGACCTTGAGGCAATTTCTACCATAAAACGAATAATGGTAAGGATTGGTTTTGGGGTATTGGTAACTTTTTTGTTATTGAATCTTACTTCGCGGTGCTCCGTCGTATATCCGACGTCAGCATGACAACAAACTAGCTAGCTCTTAGCTCTCTGTTATAGTATAGTTACAGTTCAATGGGAAAAGCAAATCAATTAAGACTTGAAATTGAAATATACTGGCACATCAATTGTCTGTATATGAAATTAATTTGAAAGGGTGAGGTTAAAGATGTTTGTTTTTGTGTGTAGTTCACCACTAATCGGTAGCTAGGTAACGTTAGTTTAATAACCAAAATTTGAGCTAGGCTAGCTGTTAGCTAACGCTTGACTTTATCATCATGAGATAACGTTACATTAGACATACATGTGGCTAAATCATTGGGTGAAGAGGCGTATTCTGGAGGGGGAGTTCTGTTAGGAGCCGTGACGTTCGTTCTGAACATTAAAAAAGCATCGCTAGCGATATGTTTTTGGAGGCGTAATGACCTTATCTTTCATATCCGTGATAACCCATTTTCAAAAAACTCAAATGTAAATTGATACACAGCTTTATAGGGCTGGGGTTCCCACACGGCCATATTTCCATCTCACAGCGCTTATTTACGGAAGACAGAGTGGACTACCTGAGCTAATTAGCAATCTGTTTCTCCGAATACGCCTGCTGTGTGAAGACAGACGCCACAAACGTGTTGTTGATGAAAAATACTGTTCTGTGTTAACCGGTTAAGACCGTGTACAGTAGGTGTGTATTTTTTGCATTAGTGAAATTATTTTGATGTGATATGAACCTAGAGGGATTTATTTCAAGAACCGTAACGTTACTGCAACTGAGAATCGATTCACGTTTAGATGGCTTCCAGAGCTAATTATCCCTTTAAATATAACATGTACCTAAGGTCATTGGACAAAGGAGTAACGCTAGGCTAATTTTACTCCACTATTGGGCTAGCGTTAGCATCGTTGCATTGTAGCAGACGTTTGACTCAGTAAACCATATCAGCAAACCAATGGGGAAAGTCCACGGTCTTTGCCAACGCAACTAGCTAGCTAGCTACCTTGTTTTGTGTAGTGACACAGGGACTGAGGGAGGGCGCAACGTCAGCCATTAGCTAGTTAGCGTAGTTTTGACATACAGTCCTTTCAGTGTGGTCATGGCCAGGTGATGTGCCCGATAATGACTGGTTTTAATGCGTCTCAAACATTGACTTCAGCATCTTAGTTGCACAACCATATGTTGATGCATAACTAGCTAGCCAGTGAAATGTGAGGGCTCAATGTATGAGTTGCAACAGCACCTCACCACACGCAGCAGCAACGCATCGACTGTTGCTGATGCTGCCTATCTTTCTTTTCTAGTTTGTGAGAAGACAAAGAACAGGGCCATTCTTTCACCTGACAGCTAGCCAGCCGGAGAGACTGGGAACAGGATAGGGAAACAGTGCGCAGCGGGCGCTGGAGAGCCACCAGAGAAGATGGCTAGCAGCCCAGAGAAGAGTTCCACAGCACAGGAGCTGAAGGAGCAGGGCAACCGACTGTTCCTCTGCCGCAAGTACCAGGAAGCTGCCACCTGCTACAGCAAAACCATAGTGAGTAGCAAGCTACTGCTCTTAAGGGGAATGATGATGTAAAATGTCTACACCTTTTCAGATGACTGAAAGTCTATATGATATGAGATATTGACACTGTCCTATTCACCTACTCTGAATAGATGTCAGAATAGAAGTAGCTTGGTCTGATGCACTCTTACAAAAATAGCTTGTGCAATATGTAGGCCTAATAACGTGCGTGGTTGCACCTGTGTGTGTGTGTATACATCTTGCCAACAGAACCGTAACCCCTCAGTGGCGGTGTACTACACCAACCGTACTCTGTGCCAAGTGAAGCTGCAAGCAGAACAACAAAGCCCTGGCGGACTGCAAGCACGCGCTGGAACTGGACCCCCATTCTGTCAAAGCCCACTTCTTCCTGTGCCAGTGTCACCTGGAGCTGGAGAACTACAACGAGGCCATCGGCAACCTGCAGAGAGGTCAGGACCAACCCTCAAGGCCAGTTTCCTAGACACAGATTAAGTTTGGGCCTGTATTCACTAAGGGTCCGATTTAGGAAATTACGCCTTTCCTATATATTTTTTAGTAGTTGGTATTCAGAGTAACCTTATGAAGGTGCGTAACAGGCTTTGTAGGCGTGGTTCACTAGCGCACGCCAAATTAGTGTAATTGAACTGCTAGAAACCTTCCCACTGGCTGGCCAACAGATGTTCTCGTGGAGTTTTTATTCAATAGGGTTTTCAGTACATTTGTCTTAATAAGTCATCCCTTTAAATACAGTACACCTTTTCACTTTGGTTTTTGTCAACAGACTCAATAGAATATATTGAGAGAACGGGTTCAGAATATTATGGATCAATGAAGGAAAGATATCTAAATATATGCATATTTGTCTCCGTTTCAACACCAGTTGGTAGATTTTAAAAAAATACTCTGATCTTGTAGGTTATTTAGGGTTAGGAAAGTATTTACGAATCATAAAAAAATAGCTTGGAGAGCCTTTCGGCACGAAAGAAAGTAAACAGTGGTTTGATTCATTCTAAAAATTGCCACACTCACCTATTTAACCTGTGGTAATGTTGGAATATTTGTGTACATAGAGAATAGTGTACAATAGCTATACCCACATCTATTGCCTGCACCAACCATGGAACAGGGTGATGACACAGCCAAGTATGGTGCCATACATCGGGTTCAAACTGCTGTCATAATCAGTGTTCCGCTCCATAAACGATTTAATTAGCCTTTTATTTTTTTATGTTATCAATTGTTACTAATGATCCTTAGCAATAGCCACATGGCCGTGACGGCGTTTACAGAGGACGCAAGTAAAGGTAAACCAAACTTAGGTTAGGTTATACCTACTGAAGGGAACTAATAGTAAATTGGCAGTTGAATAAGTGTTGTTATTATGCCTACTCACAGTCGATACTGATAGTGGTTAATATTTAACATGATAGAAATAGGATACAAAGTCGGGGTAGCCTATAATTAAGACATTCAAGAGTGTCCATCCCTGCAAGTTAAAAGGCCGTACAATTGAAATTCTGCATAATGGCACGGCATTTCATAAACATAAGTTGATATGCTTTAGTTTTCTGCCATATGACTGGCACCTTTGTTTATAAGGTCAAATATATTTACAATTTACATTTAAACAATTTATATTTACAATTTTCTTATCCCAAAAAATATTACTAATTTACCTAGCTATTATCAAGCTGCAAATGATGGTGCTTGGACAATGGTGTTATTGCAATCGGAAAAAATAAAGTAGATGATTTTTCCACTTGGAGTCGATAGATTTGCTGGACCATATTCATGGTTTCCTCATGCGTGAAGGTGGTGGAATTAGAGAATTAAGGCATGGTCAGAATACGTCTTTTCATTAGACATCTCTGCCACACATTAATTTATTCAATCTCCTCCCAAAATGATTAGCAGGCGATTAGCATGCTATTCATGCTTAAATTCGTCACAATAGGCATGGAGAGTGCATAGAAAGGGAATTGCGTTCCAAATACGCATGCTTAACTCGAGCCGGAATCAGGCACAGTGTCCCAGTGTGTAATGAATACAGTCTTGAACAGTCTTTTTATGCTTCCTTCATTAGGAAAGTTCAGACTTTTTCACTTTTTCAAAATTGTATTACTTTACAGCCTTATTCTAAAATGGATTAAAACAATTTAAACTTAATCTACACACATCCCCATAATGTCACACCTTTTTAAAATCTATATTTTTTTGTAAATATATCACATTTATTTAAGTGTTCAGACCCTTTACTCAGTACTTTGTTGTGAAGTACCTTTGGCAGTGATTACATCCTTCTTGGGTATGACACTACAAGCTTGGCACACCTGTATTTGGGGGACTTTATCCCATTCTTCTCTGCAGATCCTCTCAAGGTCTCAGGTTGGATGGGGGTGCATTGCTGAACAGCTTTTTTCAGGTCTCTCCAGAGATGTTTGATCGAGTTCAAATCCGGGCTGGGCCACTCAAGGACATTGAGACTTGTCACGAAGCCACCCCTGCGTTTTCTTGGCTGTGTGCGTAGGGTCGTTGTCCTGTTGGAAGGTGAACCTTTGCCCCAGTTTGAGGCCCGGAGCGCTCTGGAGTAGGTTTTCATCAAGGATCTCTCTGTACTTTGCTCCATTCATCTTTCTCTCGATCCTGACTAGTCTCCCAGTCCCTGCTGTTGAAAAACCTCTCCACAGAACTATGCTGCCATCACCATGCTTCACTGTAGGGATGATTTTGGCTAGGTGATGAGCAGTGCCTGGTTTCCTCCAGACATGACACTTGGCATTCAGGCCAAATAGTTCAATCTTGGTTTCATCAGCCCAGAAAATATTGTTTCTCATGTCTGAGAGGCCTTCAAGTTGTAGAACTACCTCAAGGATGATCAATGGAAACAGGATGCACCTCAGCTCAATTTCGAGTATCATAGCAAATGGTCTGAATACTTATGTAAATAAGGTATTTCTGTTTTTGCAAACATTTCTAAACCTGTTTTTGTTGTGTCATTATGGGGTGTTGTGTGTAGATTGAGGGGAAAAATGTATTAATATATTGTTAGAGTTACGCTGTAACATAACAATGTGGAAAAAGTGAAGGGGTCTGAATACTTTCTGAAAGCACTGTAGATGTGCAGTATTGGGTCGAGTGCAATTTATAATGCTGTCAACATTCTAACTATACCCAGTACTAGGCATCTCTGAGGCAGTATTACTGTTTTCAATGGACTACATTCATGTCTGGACCTTTTCTGTCGGCAGCTTACAATCTGGCCAAGGAGCAGAGACTGAACTTTGGAGACGACATCCCGAGTGCCCTGCGGGTCGCTAAGAAGAAGCGCTGGAATAGCATTGAGGAGAAGCGCATCAACCAGGAGAACAAGCTGCATGCACACCAAACTTATCCTAGCAGAGAAGGAGAGGTGAGGGAGGGACCGGGAGCTAGGCTTTTGGGCAGATAATCATACTAGTGTATGAGCAAAATGTCTGCACTGATATTCCTAAATTTTGGCCCATTCCACCTGACAGCTGGTGTAACTGAGTCAGGTTTGTCGGCCTCTTTGCTCGCACACGCCTTTTCAGTTCTGCCCACAAATGTTCTATAGGATTGAGGTCAGGGCTCTGTGATGACAACTCCAATACCTTGACTTTGTTGTCCTTATGCCATTTTTCCACAACTTTTTCGGTCCGAGAACCTTCTAGAGCCACGTACCTCACCACGCACTATCGACCTGAGGTCTAGAACAGGTTTCTAAAGTTTCGTAACTCTAGGTCTGACGGTTCTTTTTTAGCTCGAACAAAGCTAACTAATGAAGGCAGTGTATGTCTCTACGCACCCCAATGTGTCCCTCCTTCCAAGCTGTGCTTGTGTGTGATTTAGTTTTTCTTTGACATTTTATGGGAAAAATGACTGATTTACAGTTCATGGGGGTTGCCTAATCACACAAATGAAGTTTTGGAAAGATCTGACTTTTTTAACCCTTTGAAACAGCCCCTGTGACACCAATTATGGCACTTCCGGTTGGCACAGGAAGCTATAGGTAAACACATATCCTCATTGGGGTATGCCTTTACAGAATCCTGAGTTTTAAGTGTTTATGTTAAGAACTGACCGATTTACACAGGGTTGAATGCACTATTTATCACAAACTGCTGGTTGGGTATGGAAAAACACGTTTAGGGTGATTTTAACCACTTCCGGTTGCTTCAGGAAGCTTAGAATCGACACAGGTAGACCTCATAGTGTCCTGATGGACTGTCATTGAAGACAGGTTCATAAGGCATTCATAACCCACATAGGCTTCAGGTTGACTTTAGAGGAGCAGGCAATGTATTCCTATGGGGAGAGATGTCGTTGTAATCTGTGAGATCAAAAAAAAACGGTTTTACTGTTAAGGGTTAAAGCCACACGGTCAAGGTTAGGCTTGCACAGATCGGGAGGACCTCAGGAGCGTACCTGAGGTCGAATTGTGCTTCTCACCCTAACGGTTCTCTCACTGTCACCCAAAAGCAAATGACATTTAGGGCCAGGCTTCATTTTGGGCCTACTTTTTTCACGGTCGCTGCACTCAGAGCGAGCTACGGTCAAGCGGGGCATCTCCTTGAACTCGGAACGGCCTAGAGAATATGGAAATTGGATGTGCGCTGTGTTTAAAAGCAGTGCGGCTTGGTTGGGTTGTGTTTCAGAGGACGCATGGCTTTCGACCTTCGTCTCTCCCGAGCCCGTATGGGAGTTGTAGCGATGAGACAAGATAGTAACTACTAACAATTGGATACCATGAAATTGGGGGAAAAAAGGGGGTAAAAAACAACAACATAACTTCCAAAAGTTTTCAACCACTTTTCGTGAACATGAGAATATTTCTACCATTAAACTACTACACGATTTTGTGTACTTTACTCAGAAAATATCCTTTTAGTCAGATTTCCAACATTGGTGATTTAATATGATATAATATGACTTTTGAGGCAATTTCTACAGAAACACTACTAAAGGACAGAATGGAGGTATAACTTGTAGAATTTCAACCATGAGATCTTTTTCAATAATAATAGAAATAATTGTATGTATTTTACTCACAAAATATCATTTTAGTCAGTTATCCAACATTGGTGATTAACATTAGGCAATTTCTATCATAAAATTACAACACAACTGAAATGAAGTGCCATTTGGAGAATTTCAACCTCGGAGATCTTTTATAATATTTGAGGAAATCAATTTTACGTATTTTAACAGGCAAAGCATAATTTCCAAAATATTTCAAACACTTTGGGAAATGCGTGCCTCTAGTGAAATTGCATGTTTGGATAGCGCGCCGAGGTGATCGTGCGGCAGAGTCGATTTCCGCGCTTATAAACGCAGGGTCGTTACAGTATTTTATCAGCAAAACATAATTTCCTAAATATTTCAAACACTTGATGTTAACATGATGTAATATGACCTTGAGGCAATTTCTACCATAAAACGAATAATGGTAAGGATTGGTTTTGGGGTATTGGTAACTTTTTTGTTATTGAATCTTACTTCGCGGTGCTCCGTCGTATATCCGACGTCAGCATGACAACAAACTAGCTAGCTCTTAGCTCTCTGTTATAGTATAGTTACAGTTCAATGGGAAAAGCAAATCAATTAAGACTTGAAATTGAAATATACTGGCACATCAATTGTCTGTATATGAAATTAATTTGAAAGGGTGAGGTTAAAGATGTTTGTTTTTGTGTGTAGTTCACCACTAATCGGTAGCTAGGTAACGTTAGTTTAATAACCAAAATTTGAGCTAGGCTAGCTGTTAGCTAACGCTTGACTTTATCATCATGAGATAACGTTACATTAGACATACATGTGGCTAAATCATTGGGTGAAGAGGCGTATTCTGGAGGGGGAGTTCTGTTAGGAGCCGTGACGTTCGTTCTGAACATTAAAAAAGCATCGCTAGCGATATGTTTTTGGAGGCGTAATGACCTTATCTTTCATATCCGTGATAACCCATTTTCAAAAAACTCAAATGTAAATTGATACACAGCTTTATAGGGCTGGGGTTCCCACACGGCCATATTTCCATCTCACAGCGCTTATTTACGGAAGACAGAGTGGACTACCTGAGCTAATTAGCAATCTGTTTCTCCGAATACGCCTGCTGTGTGAAGACAGACGCCACAAACGTGTTGTTGATGAAAAATACTGTTCTGTGTTAACCGGTTAAGACCGTGTACAGTAGGTGTGTATTTTTTGCATTAGTGAAATTATTTTGATGTGATATGAACCTAGAGGGATTTATTTCAAGAACCGTAACGTTACTGCAACTGAGAATCGATTCACGTTTAGATGGCTTCCAGAGCTAATTCTCCCTTTAAATATAACATGTACCTAAGGTCATTGGACAAAGGAGTAACGCTAGGCTAATTTTACTCCACTATTGGGCTAGCGTTAGCATCGTTGCATTGTAGCAGACGTTTGACTCAGTAAACCATATCAGCAAACCAATGGGGAAAGTCCACGGTCTTTGCCAACGCAACTAGCTAGCTAGCTACCTTGTTTTGTGTAGTGACACAGGGACTGAGGGAGGGCGCAACGTCAGCCATTAGCTAGTTAGCGTAGTTTTGACATACAGTCCTTTCAGTGTGGTCATGGCCAGGTGATGTGCCCGATAATGACTGGTTTTAATGCGTCTCAAACATTGACTTCAGCATCTTAGTTGCACAACCATATGTTGATGCATAACTAGCTAGCCAGTGAAATGTGAGGGCTCAATGTATGAGTTGCAACAGCACCTCACCACACGCAGCAGCAACGCATCGACTGTTGCTGATGCTGCCTATCTTTCTTTTCTAGTTTGTGAGAAGACAAAGAACAGGGCCATTCTTTCACCTGACAGCTAGCCAGCCGGAGAGACTGGGAACAGGATAGGGAAACAGTGCGCAGCGGGCGCTGGAGAGCCACCAGAGAAGATGGCTAGCAGCCCAGAGAAGAGTTCCACAGCACAGGAGCTGAAGGAGCAGGGCAACCGACTGTTCCTCTGCCGCAAGTACCAGGAAGCTGCCACCTGCTACAGCAAAACCATAGTGAGTAGCAAGCTACTGCTCTTAAGGGGAATGATGATGTAAAATGTCTACACCTTTTCAGATGACTGAAAGTCTATATGATATGAGATATTGACACTGTCCTATTCACCTACTCTGAATAGATGTCAGAATAGAAGTAGCTTGGTCTGATGCACTCTTACAAAAATAGCTTGTGCAATATGTAGGCCTAATAACGTGCGTGGTTGCACCTGTGTGTGTGTATACATCTTACCAACAGAACCGTAACCCCTCAGTGGCGGTGTACTACACCAACCGTACTCTGTGCCAAGTGAAGCTGCAAGCAGAACGACAAAGCCCTGGCGGACTGCAAGCACGCGCTGGAACTGGACCCCCATTCTGTCAAAGCCCACTTCTTCCTGTGCCAGTGTCACCTGGAGCTGGAGAACTACAACGAGGCCATCGGCAACCTGCAGAGAGGTCAGGACCAACCCTCAAGGCCAGTTTCTTAGACACAGATTAAGTTTGGGCCTGTATTCACTAAGGGTCCGATTTAGGAAATTACGCCTTTCCTATATATTTTTTAGTAGTTGGTATTCAGAGTAACCTTATTAAGGTGCGTAACAGGCTTTGTAGGCGTGGTTCACTTGCGCACGCCAAATAAGTGTAATTGAACTGCTAGAAACCTTCCCACTGGCTGGCCAACAGATGTTCTCGTGGAGTTTTTATTTAATAGGGTTTTCAGTACATTTGTCTTAATAAGTCATCCCTTTAAATACAGTACACCTTTTCACTTTGGTTTTTGTCAACAGACTCAATAGAATATATTGAGAGAACGGGTTCAGAATATTATGGATCAATGAAGGAAAGATATCTAAATATATGCATATTTGTCTCCGTTTCAACACCAGTTGGTAGATTTTAAAAAAATACTCTGATCTTGTAGGTTATTTAGGGTTAGGAAAGTATTTACGAATCATAAAAAAATAGCTTGGAGAGCCTTTCGGCACGAAAGAAAGTAAACAGTGGTTTGATTCATTCAAAAAATTGCCACACTCACCTATTTAACCTGTGGTAATGTTGGAATATTTGTGTACATAGAGAATAGTGTACAATAGCTATACCCACATCTATTGCCTGCACCAACCATGGAACAGGGTGATGACACAGCCAAGTATGGTCCCATACATCGGGTTCAAACTGCTGTCATAATCAGTGTTCCGCTCCATAAACGATTTAATTAGCCTTTTATTTTTTTATGTTATCAATTGTTACTAATGATCCTTAGCAATAGCCACATGGCCGTGACGGCGTTTACAGAGGAAGCAAATAAAGGTAAACCAAACTTAGGTTAGGTTATACCTACTGAAGGGAACTAATAGTAAATTGGCAGTTGAATAAGTGTTGTTATTATGCCTACTCACAGTCGATACTGATAGTGGTTAATATTTAACATGATAGAAATAGGAGACAAAGTCGGGGTAGCCTATAATTAAGACATTCAAGAGTGTCCATCCCTGCAAGTTAAAAGGCCGTACAATTGAAATTCTGCATAATGGCACGGCATTTCATAAACATAAGTTGATATGCTTTAGTTTTCTGCCATGACTGGCAACTTTGTTTATAAGGTCAAATATATTTACAATTTACATTTAAACAATTTATATTTACAATTTTCTTATCCAAAAAAATATTACTAATTTACCTAGCTATTATCAAGCTGCAAATTATGGTGCTTGGACAATGGTGTTATTGCAATCGGAAAAAATAAAGTAGATGATTTTTCCACTTGGAGTCGATAGATTTGCTGGACCATATTCATGGTTTCCTCATGCGTGAAGGTGGTGGAATTAGAGAATTAAGGCATGGTCAGAATACGTCTTTTCATTAGACATCTCTGCCACACATTAATTTATTCAATCTCCTCCCAAAATGATTAGCAGGCGAATAGCATGCTATTCATGCTTAAATTCGTCACAATAGGCATGGAGAGAAGTGCATAGAAAGGGAATTGCGTTCCAAATACGCATGCTTAACTCGAGCCGGAATCAGGCACAGTGTCCCAGTGTGTAATGAATACAGTCTTGAACAGTCTTTTTATGCTTCCTTCATTAGGAAAGTTCAGACTTTTTCACTTTTTCAAAATTGTATTACTTTACAGCCTTATTCTAAAATGGATTAAAACAATTTAAACTCAATCTACACACATCCCCATAATGTCACACCTTTTTGTAAATATATCACATTTATTTAAGTGTTCAGACCCTTTACTCAGTACTTTGTTGTGAAGTACCTTTGGCAGTGATTACATCCTTCTTGGGTATGACACTACAAGCTTGGCACACCTGTATTTGGGGGACTTTATCCCATTCTTCTCTGCAGATCCTCTCAAGGTCTCAGGTTGGATGGGGGTGCATTGCTGAACAGCTTTTTTCAGGTCTCTCCAGAGATGTTTGATCGAGTTCAAATCCGGGCTGGGCCACTCAAGGACATTGAGACTTGTCCCGAAGCCACCCCTGCGTTTTCTTGGCTGTGTGCGTAGGGTCGTTGTCCTGTTGGAAGGTGAACCTTTGCCCCAGTTTGAGGCCCGGAGCGCTCTGGAGTAGGTTTTCATCAAGGATCTCTCTGTACTTTGCTCCATTCATCTTTCTCTCGATCCTGACTAGTCTCCGAGTCCCTGCTGTTGAAAAACCTCTCCACAGAACTATGCTGCCATCACCATGCTTCACTGTAGGGATGATTTTGGCTAGGTGATGAGCAGTGCCTGGTTTCCTCCAGACATGACACTTGGCATTCAGGCCAAATAGTTCAATCTTGGTTTCATCAGCCCAGAAAATATTGTTTCTCATGTCTGAGAGGCCTTCAAGTTGTAGAACTACCTCAAGGATGATCAATGGAAACAGGATGCACCTCAGCTCAATTTCGAGTATCATAGCAAATGGTCTGAATACTTATGTAAATAAGGTATTTCTGTTTTTGCAAACATTTCTAAACCTGTTTTTGTTGTGTCATTATGGGGTGTTGTGTGTAGATTGAGGGGAAAAATGTATTAATATATTGTTAGAGTTACGCTGTAACATAACAATGTGGAAAAAGTGAAGGGGTCTGAATACTTTCTGAATGCACTGTAGATGTGCAGTATTGGGTCGAGTGCAATTTATAATGCTGTCAACATTCTAACTATACCCAGTACTAGGCATCTCTGAGGCAGTATTACTGTTTTCAATGGACTACATTCATGTCTGGACCTTTTCTGTCGGCAGCTTACAATCTGGCCAAGGAGCAGAGACTGAACTTTGGAGACGACATCCCGAGTGCCCTGCGGGTCGCTAAGAAGAAGCGCTGGAATAGCATTGAGGAGAAGCGCATCAACCAGGAGAACAAGCTGCATGCATATCTCACCAAACTTATCCTAGCAGAGAAGGAGAGGTGAGGGAGGGACCGGGAGCTAGGCTTTTGGGCAGATAATCATACTAGTGTATGAGCAAAATGTCTGCACTGATATTCCTAAATTTTGGCCCATTCCACCTGACAGCTGGTGTAACTGAGTCAGGTTTGTCGGCCTCTTTGCTCGCACACGCTTTTTCAGTTCTGCCCACAAATGTTCTATAGGATTGAGGTCAGGGCTCTGTGATGACAACTCCAATACCTTGACTTTGTTGTCCTTATGCCATTTTTCCACAACTTTTTCGGTCCGAGAACCTTCTAGAGCCACGTACCTCACCACGCACTATCGACCTGAGGTCTAGAACAGGTTTCTAAAGTTTCGTAACTCTAGGTCTGACGGTTCTTTTTTAGCTCGAACAAAGCTAACTAATGAAGGCAGTGTATGTCTCTACGCACCCCAATGTGTCCCTCCTTCCAAGCTGTGCTTGTGTGTGATTTAGTTTTTCTTTGACATTTTATGGGAAAAATGACTGATTTACAGTTCATGGGGGTTGCCTAATCACACAAATGAAGTTTTGGAAAGATCTGACTTTTTTAACCCTTTGAAACAGCCCCTGTGACACCAATTATGGCACTTCCGGTTGGCACAGGAAGCTATAGGCAAACACATATCCTCATTGGGGTATGCCTTTACAGAATCCTGAGTTTTAAGTGTTTATGTTAAGAACTGACCGATTTACACAGGGTTGAATGCACTATTTATCACAAACTGCTGGTTGGGTATGGAAAAACACGTTTAGGGTGATTTTAACCACTTCCGGTTGCTTCAGGAAGCTTAGAATCGACACAGGTAGACCTCATAGTGTCCTGATGGACTGTCATTGAAGACAGGTTCATAAGGCATTCATAACCCACATAGGCTTCAGGTTGACTTTAGAGGAGCAGGCAATGTATTCCTATGGGGAGAGATGTCGTTGTAATCTGTGAGATAAAAAAAAAAATGGTTTTACTGTTAAGGGTTAAAGCCACACGGTCAAGGTTAGGCTTGCACAGATCGGGAGGACCTCAGGAGCGTACCTGAGGTCGAATTGTGCTTCTCACCCTAACGGTTCTCTCACTGTCACCCAAAAGCAAATGACATTTAGGGCCAGGCTTCATTTTGGGCCTACTTTTTTCACGGTCGCTGCACTCAGAGCGAGCTACGGTCAAGCAGGGCATCTTGTTGAACTCGGAACGGCCTAGAGAATATGGAAATGCCATTGCAGGCTCTGTGTGTCTTTAAGCACCGCACTTTGTCACTCCATCCTTGCTGTGTGTGTGTGTGTGTGTGAGAGAGCTTTTCTTTGACATCTGTTGGGAGAAATGACTGACTTACAGTTCATGGGGGTTGCCTAATCACACATATGAAGTTTTGAAAAGATCTGACATTTTTAACCCTTGGAAACAGCACCTATGACACCATTTTAAGACACTTCCGGTTTACACAGGAAGCTGAAAGTGAACACATGGGGTAGGCAATTATAGAATTTTGAGTTTTAAGTCTTTATGTTAAGAACTGACTTATTTACGGAGTGTTTAGTGAGTGTGTTATTTCAGAAAATCACAGAAATCTCGTAGAACTCCGAAGCACACTTTAAAAAGATTTGTATGAACACGCTGCAATTGGATCTGTAACTGTTTAAAAAAATATATATATATTTTTGAACATCACCAATTTGACATTGTACGAATTCTCTTAAATGACGATAGATAAAGGCAGGTTCTTTTTTTATTGACACCGGAGGTTCCTTGACTTTGACGTGAAGCGGAAAAATTATTGCTCTATTTTCATTTTGGACCTTTAATCCCAGAAAAATGGCCATAACTCAAAAACCGTTGAGGTCTAGACGCCATCTTGTTCGGGGCCAACTGCCCATTATACCAAACCTATGCTCACCAAGTTTCGTCTTCAAAGTCTTTTCCGTTTTGGAGATAAGGCCACACATCGTGTTTTGTACATTTGCAATATGATTCGCACTAGCGACTCCTGTGGCGGGACGGGTGCAGTGCATGCTAACCAGGTTGCCAGGTGCACACACGTGGCACCTCCGAAACATTGGTGCGGCTGGCTTCCAGGTTGGATGTGCGCTGTGTTTAAAAGCAGTGCGGCTTGGTTGGGTTGTGTTTCAGAGGACGCATGGCTTTCGACCTTCGTCTCTCCCGAGCCCGTATGGGAGTTGTAGCGATGAGACAAGATAGTAACTACTAACAATTGGATACCATGAAATTGGGGGAAAAAAGGGGGTAAAAAACAACAACATAACTTCCAAAAGTTTTCAACCACTTTTCGTGAACATGAGAATATTTCTACCATTAAACTACTACACGATTTTGTGTACTTTACTCAGAAAATATCCTTTTAGTCAGATTTCCAACATTGGTGATTAATATGATATAATATGACTTTTGAGGCAATTTCTACAGAAACACTACTAAAGGACAGAATGGAGGTATAACTTGTAGAATTTCAACCATGAGATCTTTTTCAATAATAATAGAAATAATTGTATGTATTTTACTCACAAAATATCATTTTAGTCAGTTATCCAACATTGGTGATTAACATTAGGCAATTTCTATCATAAAATTACAACACAACTGAAATGAAGTGCCATTTGGAGAATTTCAACCTCTGAGATCTTTTATAATATTTGAGGAAATCAATTTTACGTATTTTAACAGGCAAAGCATAATTTCCAAAATATTTCAAACACTTTGGGAAATGCGTGCCTCTAGTGAAATTGCATGTTTGGATAGCGCGCCGAGGTGATCGTGCGGCAGAGTCGATTTCCGCGCTTATAAACGCAGGGTCGTTACAGTATTTTATCAGCAAAACATAATTTCCTAAATATTTCAAACACTTGATGTTAACATGATGTAATATGACCTTGAGGCAATTTCTACCATAAAACGAATAATGGTAAGGATTGGTTTTGGGGTATTGGTAACTTTTTTGTTATTGAATCTTACCTCGCGGTGCTCCGTCGTATATCCGACGTCAGCATGACAACAAACTAGCTAGCTCTTAGCTCTGTTATAGTATAGTTACAGTTCAATGGGAAAAGCAAATCAATTAAGACTTGAAATTGAAATATACTGGCACATCAATTGTCTGTATATGAAATTAATTTGAAAGGGTGAGGTTAATGATGTTTGTTTTTGTGTGTAGTTCACCACTAATCGGTAGCTAGGTAACGTTAGTTTAATAACCAAAATTTGAGTTAGGCAACGCTTGACTTTATCATCATGAGATAACGTTACATTAGACATACATGTGGCTAAATCATTGGGTGAAGAGGCGTATTCTGGAGGGGGAGTTCTGTTAGGAGCCGTGACGTTCGTTCTGAACATTAAAAAAGCATCGCTAGCGATATGTTTTTGGAGGCGTAATGACCTTATCTTTCATATCCGTGATAACCCATTTTCAAAAAACTCAAATGTAAATTGATACACAGCTTTATAGGGCTGGGGTTCCCACACGGCCATATTTCCATCTCACAGCGCTTATTTACGGAAGACAGAGTGGACTACCTGAGCTTATTAGCAATCTGTTTCTCCGAATACGCCTGCTGTGTGAAGACAGACGCCACAAACGTGTTGTTACTGAAAAATACTGTTCTGTGTTAACCGGTTAAGACCGTGTACAGTAGGTGTGTATTTTTTGCATTAGTGAAATTATTTTGATGTGATATGAACCTAGAGGGATTTATTTCAAGAACCGTAACGTTACTGCAACTGAGAATCGATTCACGTTTAGATGGCTTCCAGAGCTAATTCTCCCTTTAAATATAACATGTACCTAAGGTCATTGGACAAAGGAGTAACGCTAGGCTAATTTTACTCCACTATTGGGCTAGCGTTAGCATCGTTGCATTGTAGCAGACGTTTGACTCAGTAAACCATATCAGCAAACCAATGGGGAAAGTCCACGGTCTTTGCCAACGCAACTAGCTAGCTAGCTACCTTGTTTTGTGTAGTGACACAGGGACTGAGGGAGGGCGCAACGTCAGCCATTAGCTAGTTAGCGTAGTTTTGACATACAGTCCTTTCAGTGTGGTCATGGCCAGGTGATGTGCCCGATAATGACTGGTTTTAATGCGTCTCAAACATTGACTTCAGCATCTTAGTTGCACAACCATATGTTGATGCATAACTAGCTAGCCAGTGAAATGTGAGGGCTCAATGTATGAGTTGCAACAGCACCTCACCACACGCAGCAGCAACGCATCGACTGTTGCTGATGCTGCCTATCTTTCTTTTCTAGTTTGTGAGAAGACAAAGAACAGGGCCATTCTTTCACCTGACAGCTAGCCAGCCGGAGAGACTGGGAACAGGATAGGGAAACAGTGCGCAGCGGGCGCTGGAGAGCCACCAGAGAAGATGGCTAGCAGCCCAGAGAAGAGTTCCACAGCACAGGAGCTGAAGGAGCAGGGCAACCGACTGTTCCTCTGCCGCAAGTACCAGGAAGCTGCCACCTGCTACAGCAAAACCATAGTGAGTAGCAAGCTACTGCTCTTAAGGGGAATGATGATGTAAAATGTCTACACCTTTTCAGATGACTGAAAGTCTATATGATATGAGATATTGACACTGTCCTATTCACCTACTCTGAATAGATGTCAGAATAGAAGTAGCTTGGTCTGATGCACTCTTACAAAAATAGCTTGTGCAATATGTAGGCCTAATAACGTGCGTGGTTGCACCTGTGTGTGTGTATACATCTTACCAACAGAACCGTAACCCCTCAGTGGCGGTGTACTACACCAACCGTACTCTGTGCCAAGTGAAGCTGCAAGCAGAACGACAAAGCCCTGGCGGACTGCAAGCACGCGCTGGAACTGGACCCCCATTCTGTCAAAGCCCACTTCTTCCTGTGCCAGTGTCACCTGGAGCTGGAGAACTACAACGAGGCCATCGGCAACCTGCAGAGAGGTCAGGACCAACCCTCAAGGCCAGTTTCCTAGACACAGATTAAGTTTGGGCCTGTATTCACTAAGGGTCCGATTTAGGAAATTACGCCTTTCCTATATTTTTTTTAGTAGTTGGTATTCAGAGTAACCTTATGAAGGTGCGTAACAGGCTTTGTAGGCGTGGTTCACTAGCGCACGCCAAATTAGTGTAATTGAACTGCTAGAAACCTTCCCACTGGCTGGCCAACAGATGTTCTCGTGGAGTTTTTATTCAATAGGGTTTTCAGTACATTTGTCTTAATAAGTCATCCCTTTAAATACAGTACACCTTTTCACTTTGGTTTTTGTCAACAGACTCAATAGAATATATTGAGAGAACGGGTTCAGAATATTATGGATCAATGAAGGAAAGATATCTAAATATATGCATATTTGTCTCCGTTTCAACACCAGTTGGTAGATTTTAAAAAAATACTCTGATCTTGTAGGTTATTTAGGGTTAGGAAAGTATTTACGAATCATAAAAAAATAGCTTGGAGAGCCTTTCGGCACGAAAGAAAGTAAACAGTGGTTTGATTCATTCTAAAAATTGCCACACTCACCTATTTAACCTGTGGTAATGTTGGAATATTTGTGTACATAGAGAATAGTGTACAATAGCTATACCCACATCTATTGCCTGCACCAACCATGGAACAGGGTGATGACACAGCCAAGTATGGTCCCATACATCGGGTTCAAACTGCTGTCATAATCAGTGTTCCGCTCCATAAACGATTTAATTAGCCTTTTATTTTTTTATGTTATCAATTGTTACTAATGATCCTTAGCAATAGCCACATGGCCGTGACGGCGTTTACAGAGGAAGCAAATAAAGGTAAACCAAACTTAGGTTAGGTTATACCTACTGAAGGGAACTAATAGTAAATTGGCAGTTGAATAAGTGTTGTTATTATGCCTACTCACAGTCGATACTGATAGTGGTTAATATTTAACATGATAGAAATAGGAGACAAAGTCGGGGTAGCCTATAATTAAGACATTCAAGAGTGTCCATCCCTGCAAGTTAAAAGGCCGTACAATTGAAATTCTGCATAATGGCACGGCATTTCATAAACATAAGTTGATATGCTTTAGTTTTCTGCCATATGACTGGCACCTTTGTTTATAAGGTCAAATATATTTACAATTTACATTTAAACAATTTATATTTACAATTTTCTTATCCAAAAAAATATTACTAATTTACCTAGCTATTATCAAGCTGCAAATGATGGTGCTTGGACAATGGTGTTATTGCAATCGGAAAAAATAAAGTAGATGATTTTTCCACTTGGAGTCGATAGATTTGCTGGACCATATTCATGGTTTCCTCATGCGTGAAGGTGGTGGAATTAGAGAATTAAGGCATGGTCAGAATACGTCTTTTCATTAGACATCTCTGCCACACATTAATTTATTCAATCTCCTCCCAAAATGATTAGCAGGCGAATAGCATGCTATTCATGCTTAAATTCGTCACAATAGGCATGGAGAGAAGTGCATAGAAAGGGAATTGCGTTCCAAATACGCATGCTTAACTCGAGCCGGAATCAGGCACAGTGTCCCAGTGTGTAATGAATACAGTCTTGAACAGTCTTTTTATGCTTCCTTCATTAGGAAAGTTCAGACTTTTTCACTTTTTCAAAATTGTATTACTTTACAGCCTTATTCTAAAATGGATTAAAACAATTTAAACTCAATCTACACACATCCCCATAATGTCACACCTTTTTAAAATCTATATTTTTTTGTAAATATATCACATTTATTTAAGTGTTCAGACCCTTTACTCAGTACTTTGTTGTGAAGTACCTTTGGCAGTGATTACATCCTTCTTGGGTATGACACTACAAGCTTGGCACACCTGTATTTGGGGGACTTTATCCCATTCTTCTCTGCAGATCCTCTCAAGGTCTCAGGTTGGATGGGGGTGCATTGCTGAACAGCTTTTTTCAGGTCTCTCCAGAGATGTTTGATCGAGTTCAAATCCGGGCTGGGCCACTCAAGGACATTGAGACTTGTCACGAAGCCACCCCTGCGTTTTCTTGGCTGTGTGCGTAGGGTCGTTGTCCTGTTGGAAGGTGAACCTTTGCCCCAGTTTGAGGCCCGGAGCGCTCTGGAGTAGGTTTTCATCAAGGATCTCTCTGTACTTTGCTCCATTCATCTTTCTCTCGATCCTGACTAGTCTCCCAGTCCCTGCTGTTGAAAAACCTCTCCACAGAACTATGCTGCCATCACCATGCTTCACTGTAGGGATGATTTTGGCTAGGTGATGAGCAGTGCCTGGTTTCCTCCAGACATGACACTTGGCATTCAGGCCAAATAGTTCAATCTTGGTTTCATCAGCCCAGAAAATATTGTTTCTCATGTCTGAGAGGCCTTCAAGTTGTAGAACTACCTCAAGGATGATCAATGGAAACAGGATGCACCTCAGCTCAATTTCGAGTATCATAGCAAATGGTCTGAATACTTATGTAAATAAGGTATTTCTGTTTTTGCAAACATTTCTAAACCTGTTTTTGTTGTGTCATTATGGGGTGTTGTGTGTAGATTGAGGGGAAAAATGTATTAATATATTGTTAGAGTTACGCTGTAACATAACAATGTGGAAAAAGTGAAGGGGTCTGAATACTTTCTGAATGCACTGTAGATGTGCAGTATTGGGTCGAGTGCAATTTATAATGCTGTCAACATTCTAACTATACCCAGTACTAGGCATCTCTGAGGCAGTATTACTGTTTTCAATGGACTACATTCATGTCTGGACCTTTTCTGTCGGCAGCTTACAATCTGGCCAAGGAGCAGAGACTGAACTTTGGAGACGACATCCCGAGTGCCCTGCGGGTCGCTAAGAAGAAGCGCTGGAATAGCATTGAGGAGAAGCGCATCAACCAGGAGAACAAGCTGCATGCACACCAAACTTATCCTAGCAGAGAAGGAGAGGTGAGGGAGGGACCGGGAGCTAGGCTTTTGGGCAGATAATCATACTAGTGTATGAGCAAAATGTCTGCACTGATATTCCTAAATTTTGGCCCATTCCACCTGACAGCTGGTGTAACTGAGTCAGGTTTGTCGGCCTCTTTGCTCGCACACGCTTTTTCAGTTCTGCCCACAAATGTTCTATAGGATTGAGGTCAGGGCTCTGTGATGACAACTCCAATACCTTGACTTTGTTGTCCTTATGCCATTTTTCCACAACTTTTTCGGTCCGAGAACCTTCTAGAGCCACGTACCTCACCACGCACTATCGACCTGAGGTCTAGAACAGGTTTCTAAAGTTTCGTAACTCTAGGTCTGACGGTTCTTTTTTAGCTCGAACAAAGCTAACTAATGAAGGCAGTGTATGTCTCTACGCACCCCAATGTGTCCCTCCTTCCAAGCTGTGCTTGTGTGTGATTTAGTTTTTCTTTGACATTTTATGGGAAAAATGACTGATTTACAGTTCATGGGGGTTGCCTAATCACACAAATGAAGTTTTGGAAAGATCTGACTTTTTTAACCCTTTGAAACAGCCCCTGTGACACCAATTATGGCACTTCCGGTTGGCACAGGAAGCTATAGGTAAACACATATCCTCATTGGGGTATGCCTTTACAGAATCCTGAGTTTTAAGTGTTTATGTTAAGAACTGACCGATTTACACAGGGTTGAATGCACTATTTATCACAAACTGCTGGTTGGGTATGGAAAAACACGTTTAGGGTGATTTTAACCACTTCCGGTTGCTTCAGGAAGCTTAGAATCGACACAGGTAGACCTCATAGTGTCCTGATGGACTGTCATTGAAGACAGGTTCATAAGGCATTCATAACCCACATAGGCTTCAGGTTGACTTTAGAGGAGCAGGCAATGTATTCCTATGGGGAGAGATGTCGTTGTAATCTGTGAGATCAAAAAAAAAACGGTTTTACTGTTAAGGGTTAAAGCCACACGGTCAAGGTTAGGCTTGCACAGATCGGGAGGACCTCAGGAGCGTACCTGAGGTCGAATTGTGCTTCTCACCCTAACGGTTCTCTCACTGTCACCCAAAAGCAAATTACATTTAGGGCCAGGCTTCATTTTGGGCCTACTTTTTTCACGGTCGCTGCACTCAGAGCGAGCTACGGTCAAGCAGGGCATCTCGTTGAACTCGGAACGGCCTAGAGAATATGGAAATGCCATTGCAGGCTCTGTGTGTCTTTAAGCACCGCACTTTGTCACTCCATCCTTGCTGTGTGTGTGTGTGTGTGTGAGAGAGCTTTTCTTTGACATCTGTTGGGAGAAATGACTGACTTACAGTTCATGGGGGTTGCCTAATCACACATATGAAGTTTTGAAAATATCTGACATTTTTAACCCTTGGAAACAGCACCTATGACACCATTTTAAGACACTTCCGGTTTACACAGGAAGCTGAAAGTGAACACATGGGGTAGGCAATTATAGAATTTTGAGTTTTAAGTCTTTATGTTAAGAACTGACTTATTTACGGAGTGTTTAGTGAGTGTGTTATTTCAGAAAATCACAGAAATCTCGTAGAACTCCGAAGCACACTTTAAAAAGATTTGTATGAACACGCTGCAATTGGATCTGTAACTGTTTAAAAAAATATATATATATTTTTGAACATCACCAATTTGACATTGTACGAATTCTCTTAAATGACGATAGATAAAGGCAGGTTCTTTTTTTATTGACACCGGAGGTTCCTTGACTTTGACGTGAAGCGGAAAAATTATTGCTCTATTTTCATTTTGGACCTTTAATCCCAGAAAAATGGCCATAACTCAAAAACCGTTGAGGTCTAGACGCCATCTTGTTCGGGGCCAACTGCCCATTATGCCAAACCTATGCTCACCAAGTTTCGTCTTCAAAGTCTTTTCCGTTTTGGAGATAAGGCCACACATCGTGTTTTGTACATTTGCAATATGATTCGCACTAGCGACTCCTGTGGCGGGACGGGTGCAGTGCATGCTAACCAGGTTGCCAGGTGCACACACGTGGCACCTCCGAAACATTGGTGCGGCTGGCTTCCAGGTTGGATGTGCGCTGTGTTTAAAAGCAGTGCGGCTTGGTTGGGTTGTGTTTCAGAGGACGCATGGCTTTCGACCTTCGTCTCTCCCGAGCCCGTATGGGAGTTGTAGCGATGAGACAAGATAGTAACTACTAACAATTGGATACCATGAAATTGGGGGAAAAAAGGGGGTAAAAAACAACATAACTTCCAAAAGTTTTCAACCACTTTTTGTGAACATGAGAATATTTCTACCATTAAACTACTACACGATTTTGTGTACTTTACTCAGAAAATATCCTTTTAGTCAGATTTCCAACATTGGTGATTAACATATAATATGACTTTTGAGGCAATTTCTACAGAAACACTACTAAAGGACAGAATGGAGGTATAACTTGTAGAATTTCAACCATGAGATCTTTTTCAATAATAATAGAAATAATTGTATGTATTTTACTCACAAAATATCATTTTAGTCAGTTATCCAACATTGGTGATTAACATTAGGCAATTTCTATCATAAAATTACAACACAACTGAAATGAAGTGCCACTTGGAGAATTTCAACCTCGGAGATCTTTTATAATATTTGAGGAAATCAATTTTACGTATTTTAACAGGCAAAGCATAATTTCCAAAATATTTCAAACACTTTGGGAAATGCGTGCCTCTAGTGAAATTGCATGTTTGGATAGCGCGCCGAGGTGATCGTGCGGCAGAGTCGATTTCCGCGCTTATAAACGGAGGGTCGTTACAGTATTTTATCAGCAAAACATAATTTCCTAAATATTTCAAACACTTGATGTTAACATGATGTAATATGACCTTGAGGCAATTTCTACCATAAAACGAATAATGGTAAGGATTGGTTTTGGGGTATTGGTAACTTTTTTGTTATTGAATCTTACTTCGCGGTGCTCCGTCGTATATCCGACGTCAGCATGACAACAAACTAGCTAGCTCTTAGCTCTCTGTTATAGTATAGTTACAGTTCAATGGGAAAAGCAAATCAATTAAGACTTGAAATTGAAATATACTGGCACATCAATTGTCTGTATATTAAATTAATTTGAAAGGGTGAGGTTACAGATGTTTGTTTTTGTGTGTAGTTCACCACTAATCGGTAGCTAGGTAACGTTAGTTTAATAACCAAAATTTGAGCTAGGCTAGCTGTTAGCTAACGCTTGACTTTATCATCATGAGATAACGTTACATTAGACATACATGTGGCTAAATCATTGGGTGAAGAGGCGTATTCTGGAGGGGGAGTTCTGTTAGGAGCCGTGACGTTCGTTCTGAACATTAAAAAAGCATCGCTAGCGATATGTTTTTGGAGGCGTAATGACCTTATCTTTCATATCCGTGATAACCCATTTTCAAAAAACTCAAATGTAAATTGATACACAGCTTTATAGGGCTGGGGTTCCCACACGGCCATATTTCCATCTCACAGCGCTTATTTACGGAAGACAGAGTGGACTACCTGAGCTAATTAGCAATCTGTTTCTCCGAATACGCCTGCTGTGTGAAGACAGACGCCACAAACGTGTTGTTGATGAAAAATACTGTTCTGTGTTAACCGGTTAAGACCGTGTACAGTAGGTGTGTATTTTTTGCATTAGTGAAATTATTTTGATGTGATATGAACCTAGAGGGATTTATTTCAAGAACCGTAACGTTACTGCAACTGAGAATCGATTCACGTTTAGATGGCTTCCAGAGCTAATTCTCCCTTTAAATATAACATGTACCTAAGGTCATTGGACAAAGGAGTAACGCTAGGCTAATTTTACTCCACTATTGGGCTAGCGTTAGCATCGTTGCATTGTAGCAGACGTTTGACTCAGTAAACCATATCAGCAAACCAATGGGGAAAGTCCACGGTCTTTGCCAACGCAACTAGCTAGCTAGCTACCTTGTTTTGTGTAGTGACACAGGGACTGAGGGAGGGCGCAACGTCAGCCATTAGCTAGTTAGCGTAGTTTTGACATACAGTCCTTTCAGTGTGGTCATGGCCAGGTGATGTGCCCGATAATGACTGGTTTTAATGCGTCTCAAACATTGACTTCAGCATCTTAGTTGCACAACCATATGTTGATGCATAACTAGCTAGCCAGTGAAATGTGAGGGCTCAATGTATGAGTTGCAACAGCACCTCACCACACGCAGCAGCAACGCATCGACTGTTGCTGATGCTGCCTATCTTTCTTTTCTAGTTTGTGAGAAGACAAAGAACAGGGCCATTCTTTCACCTGACAGCTAGCCAGCCGGAGAGACTGGGAACAGGATAGGGAAACAGTGCGCAGCGGGCGCTGGAGAGCCACCAGAGAAGATGGCTAGCAGCCCAGAGAAGAGTTCCACAGCACAGGAGCTGAAGGAGCAGGGCAACCGACTGTTCCTCTGCCGCAAGTACCAGGAAGCTGCCACCTGCTACAGCAAAACCATAGTGAGTAGCAAGCTACTGCTCTTAAGGGGAATGATGATGTAAAATGTCTACACCTTTTCAGATGACTGAAAGTCTATATGATATGAGATATTGACACTGTCCTATTCACCTACTCTGAATAGATGTCAGAATAGAAGTAGCTTGGTCTGATGCACTCTTACAAAAATAGCTTGTGCAATATGTAGGCCTAATAACGTGCGTGGTTGCACCTGTGTGTGTGTATACATCTTACCAACAGAACCGTAACCCCTCAGTGGCGGTGTACTACACCAACCGTACTCTGTGCCAAGTGAAGCTGCAAGCAGAACGACAAAGCCCTGGCGGACTGCAAGCACGCGCTGGAACTGGACCCCCATTCTGTCAAAGCCCACTTCTTCCTGTGCCAGTGTCACCTGGAGCTGGAGAACTACAACGAGGCCATCGGCAACCTGCAGAGAGGTCAGGACCAACCCTCAAGGCCAGTTTCTTAGACACAGATTAAGTTTGGGCCTGTATTCACTAAGGGTCCGATTTAGGAAATTACGCCTTTCCTATATATTTTTTAGTAGTTGGTATTCAGAGTAACCTTATTAAGGTGCGTAACAGGCTTTGTAGGCGTGGTTCACTTGCGCACGCCAAATAAGTGTAATTGAACTGCTAGAAACCTTCCCACTGGCTGGCCAACAGATGTTCTCGTGGAGTTTTTATTTAATAGGGTTTTCAGTACATTTGTCTTAATAAGTCATCCCTTTAAATACAGTACACCTTTTCACTTTGGTTTTTGTCAACAGACTCAATAGAATATATTGAGAGAACGGGTTCAGAATATTATGGATCAATGAAGGAAAGATATCTAAATATATGCATATTTGTCTCCGTTTCAACACCAGTTGGTAGATTTAAAAAAAATACTCTGATCTTGTAGGTTATTTAGGGTTAGGAAAGTATTTACGAATCATAAAAAAATAGCTTGGAGAGCCTTTCGGCACGAAAGAAAGTAAACAGTGGTTTGATTCATTCAAAAAATTGCCACACTCACCTATTTAACCTGTGGTAATGTTGGAATATTTGTGTACATAGAGAATAGTGTACAATAGCTATACCCACATCTATTGCCTGCACCAACCATGGAACAGGGTGATGACACAGCCAAGTATGGTCCCATACATCGGGTTCAAACTGCTGTCATAATCAGTGTTCCGCTCCATAAACGATTTAATTAGCCTTTTATTTTTTTATGTTATCAATTGTTACTAATGATCCTTAGCAATAGCCACATGGCCGTGACGGCGTTTACAGAGGAAGCAAATAAAGGTAAACCAAACTTAGGTTAGGTTATACCTACTGAAGGGAACTAATAGTAAATTGGCAGTTGAATAAGTGTTGTTATTATGCCTACTCACAGTCGATACTGATAGTGGTTAATATTTAACATGATAGAAATAGGAGACAAAGTCGGGGTAGCCTATAATTAAGACATTCAAGAGTGTCCATCCCTGCAAGTTAAAAGGCCGTACAATTGAAATTCTGCATAATGGCACGGCATTTCATAAACATAAGTTGATATGCTTTAGTTTTCTGCCATATGACTGGCAACTTTGTTTATAAGGTCAAATATATTTACAATTTACATTTAAACAATTTATATTTACAATTTTCTTATCCAAAAAAATATTACTAATTTACCTAGCTATTATCAAGCTGCAAATTATGGTGCTTGGACAATGGTGTTATTGCAATCGGAAAAAATAAAGTAGATGATTTTTCCACTTGGAGTCGATAGATTTGCTGGACCATATTCATGGTTTCCTCATGCGTGAAGGTGGTGGAATTAGAGAATTAAGGCATGGTCAGAATACGTCTTTTCATTAGACATCTCTGCCACACATTAATTTATTCAATCTCCTCCCAAAATGATTAGCAGGCGAATAGCATGCTATTCATGCTTAAATTCGTCACAATAGGCATGGAGAGAAGTGCATAGAAAGGGAATTGCGTTCCAAATACGCATGCTTAACTCGAGCCGGAATCAGGCACAGTGTCCCAGTGTGTAATGAATACAGTCTTGAACAGTCTTTTTATGCTTCCTTCATTAGGAAAGTTCAGACTTTTTCACTTTTTCAAAATTGTATTACTTTACAGCCTTATTCTAAAATGGATTAAAACAATTTAAACTCAATCTACACACATCCCCATAATGTCACACCTTTTAATTGTAAATATATCACATTTATTTAAGTGTTCAGACCCTTTACTCAGTACTTTGTTGTGAAGTACCTTTGGCAGTGATTACATCCTTCTTGGGTATGACACTACAAGCTTGGCACACCTGTATTTGGGGGACTTTATCCCATTCTTCTCTGCAGATCCTCTCAAGGTCTCAGGTTGGATGGGGGTGCATTGCTGAACAGCTTTTTTCAGGTCTCTCCAGAGATGTTTGATCGAGTTCAAATCCGGGCTGGGCCACTCAAGGACATTGAGACTTGTCCCGAAGCCACCCCTGCGTTTTCTTGGCTGTGTGCGTAGGGTCGTTGTCCTGTTGGAAGGTGAACCTTTGCCCCAGTTTGAGGCCCGGAGCGCTCTGGAGTAGGTTTTCATCAAGGATCTCTCTGTACTTTGCTCCATTCATCTTTCTCTCGATCCTGACTAGTCTCCCGAGTCCCTGCTGTTGAAAAACCTCTCCACAGAACTATGCTGCCATCACCATGCTTCACTGTAGGGATGATTTTGGCTAGGTGATGAGCAGTGCCTGGTTTCCTCCAGACATGACACTTGGCATTCAGGCCAAATAGTTCAATCTTGGTTTCATCAGCCCAGAAAATATTGTTTCTCATGTCTGAGAGGCCTTCAAGTTGTAGAACTACCTCAAGGATGATCAATGGAAACAGGATGCACCTCAGCTCAATTTCGAGTATCATAGCAAATGGTCTGAATACTTATGTAAATAAGGTATTTCTGTTTTTGCAAACATTTCTAAACCTGTTTTTGTTGTGTCATTATGGGGTGTTGTGTGTAGATTGAGGGGAAAAATGTATTAATATATTGTTAGAGTTACGCTGTAACATAACAATGTGGAAAAAGTGAAGGGGTCTGAATACTTTCTGAATGCACTGTAGATGTGCAGTATTGGGTCGAGTGCAATTTATAATGCTGTCAACATTCTAACTATACCCAGTACTAGGCATCTCTGAGGCAGTATTACTGTTTTCAATGGACTACATTCATGTCTGGACCTTTTCTGTCGGCAGCTTACAATCTGGCCAAGGAGCAGAGACTGAACTTTGGAGACGACATCCCGAGTGCCCTGCGGGTCGCTAAGAAGAAGCGCTGGAATAGCATTGAGGAGAAGCGCATCAACCAGGAGAACAAGCTGCATGCACACCAAACTTATCCTAGCAGAGAAGGAGAGGTGAGGGAGGGACCGGGAGCTAGGCTTTTGGGCAGATAATCATACTAGTGTATGAGCAAAATGTCTGCACTGATATTCCTAAATTTTGGCCCATTCCACCTGACAGCTGGTGTAACTGAGTCAGGTTTGTCGGCCTCTTTGCTCGCACACGCTTTTTCAGTTCTGCCCACAAATGTTCTATAGGATTGAGGTCAGGGCTCTGTGATGACAACTCCAATACCTTGACTTTGTTGTCCTTATGCCATTTTTCCACAACTTTTTCGGTCCGAGAACCTTCTAGAGCCACGTACCTCACCACGCACTATCGACCTGAGGTCTAGAACAGGTTTCTAAAGTTTCGTAACTCTAGGTCTGACGGTTCTTTTTTAGCTCGAACAAAGCTAACTAATGAAGGCAGTGTATGTCTCTACGCACCCCAATGTGTCCCTCCTTCCAAGCTGTGCTTGTGTGTGATTTAGTTTTTCTTTGACATTTTATGGGAAAAATGACTGATTTACAGTTCATGGGGGTTGCCTAATCACACAAATGAAGTTTTGGAAAGATCTGACTTTTTTAACCCTTTGAAACAGCCCCTGTGACACCAATTATGGCACTTCCGGTTGGCACAGGAAGCTATAGGTAAACACATATCCTCATTGGGGTATGCCTTTACAGAATCCTGAGTTTTAAGTGTTTATGTTAAGAACTGACCGATTTACACAGGGTTGAATGCACTATTTATCACAAACTGCTGGTTGGGTATGGAAAAACACGTTTAGGGTGATTTTAACCACTTCCGGTTGCTTCAGGAAGCTTAGAATCGACACAGGTAGACCTCATAGTGTCCTGATGGACTGTCATTGAAGACAGGTTCATAAGGCATTCATAACCCACATAGGCTTCAGGTTGACTTTAGAGGAGCAGGCAATGTATTCCTATGGGGAGAGATGTCGTTGTAATCTGTGAGATCAAAAAAAAAACGGTTTTACTGTTAAGGGTTAAAGCCACACGGTCAAGGTTAGGCTTGCACAGATCGGGAGGACCTCAGGAGCGTACCTGAGGTCGAATTGTGCTTCTCACCCTAACGGTTCTCTCACTGTCACCCAAAAGCAAATTACATTTAGGGCCAGGCTTCATTTTGGGCCTACTTTTTTCACGGTCGCTGCACTCAGAGCGAGCTACGGTCAAGCAGGGCATCTCGTTGAACTCGGAACGGCCTAGAGAATATGGAAATGCCATTGCAGGCTCTGTGTGTCTTTAAGCACCGCACTTTGTCACTCCATCCTTGCTGTGTGTGTGTGTGTGTGTGAGAGAGCTTTTCTTTGACATCTGTTGGGAGAAATGACTGACTTACAGTTCATGGGGGTTGCCTAATCACACATATGAAGTTTTGAAAAGATCTGACATTTTTAACCCTTGGAAACAGCACCTATGACACCATTTTAAGACACTTCCGGTTTACACAGGAAGCTGAAAGTGAACACATGGGGTAGGCAATTATAGAATTTTGAGTTTTAAGTCTTTATGTTAAGAACTGACTTATTTACGGAGTGTTTAGTGAGTGTGTTATTTCAGAAAATCACAGAAATCTCGTAGAACTCCGAAGCACACTTTAAAAAGATTTGTATGAACACGCTGCAATTGGATCTGTAACTGTTTAAAAAAATATATATATATTTTTGAACATCACCAATTTGACATTGTACGAATTCTCTTAAATGACGATAGATAAAGGCAGGTTCTTTTTTTATTGACACCGGAGGTTCCTTGACTTTGACGTGAAGCGGAAAAATTATTGCTCTATTTTCATTTTGGACCTTTAATCCCAGAAAAATGGCCATAACTCAAAAACCGTTGAGGTCTAGACGCCATCTTGTTCGGGGCCAACTGCCCATTATGCCAAACCTATGCTCACCAAGTTTCGTCTTCAAAGTCTTTTCCGTTTTGGAGATAAGGCCACACATCGTGTTTTGTACATTTGCAATATGATTCGCACTAGCGACTCCTGTGGCGGGACGGGTGCAGTGCATGCTAACCAGGTTGCCAGGTGCACACACGTGGCACCTCCGAAACATTGGTGCGGCTGGCTTCCAGGTTGGATGTGCGCTGTGTTTAAAAGCAGTGCGGCTTGGTTGGGTTGTGTTTCAGAGGACGCATGGCTTTCGACCTTCGTCTCTCCCGAGCCCGTATGGGAGTTGTAGCGATGAGACAAGATAGTAACTACTAACAATTGGATACCATGAAATTGGGGGAAAAAAGGGGGTAAAAAACAACAACATAACTTCCAAAAGTTTTCAACCACTTTTTGTGAACATGAGAATATTTCTACCATTAAACTACTACACGATTTTGTGTACTTTACTCAGAAAATATCCTTTTAGTCAGATTTCCAACATTGGTGATTAACATATAATATGACTTTTGAGGCAATTTCTACAGAAACACTACTAAAGGACAGAATGGAGGTATAACTTGTAGAATTTCAACCATGAGATCTTTTTCAATAATAATAGAAATAATTGTATGTATTTTACTCACAAAATATCATTTTAGTCAGTTATCCAACATTGGTGATTAACATTAGGCAATTTCTATCATAAAATTACAACACAACTGAAATGAAGTGCCACTTGGAGAATTTCAACCTCGGAGATCTTTTATAATATTTGAGGAAATCAATTTTACGTATTTTAACAGGCAAAGCATAATTTCCAAAATATTTCAAACACTTTGGGAAATGCGTGCCTCTAGTGAAATTGCATGTTTGGATAGCGCGCCGAGGTGATCGTGCGGCAGAGTCGATTTCCGCGCTTATAAACGGAGGGTCGTTACAGTATTTTATCAGCAAAACATAATTTCCTAAATATTTCAAACACTTGATGTTAACATGATGTAATATGACCTTGAGGCAATTTCTACCATAAAACGAATAATGGTAAGGATTGGTTTTGGGGTATTGGTAACTTTTTTGTTATTGAATCTTACTTCGCGGTGCTCCGTCGTATATCCGACGTCAGCATGACAACAAACTAGCTAGCTCTTAGCTCTCTGTTATAGTATAGTTACAGTTCAATGGGAAAAGCAAATCAATTAAGACTTTAAATTGAAATATACTGGCACATCAATTGTCTGTATATGAAATTAATTTGAAAGGGTGAGGTTACAGATGTTTGTTTTTGTGTGTAGTTCACCACTAATCGGTAGCTAGGTAACGTTAGTTTAATAACCAAAATTTGAGCTAGGCTAGCTGTTAGCTAACGCTTGACTTTATCATCATGAGATAACGTTACATTAGACATACATGTGGCTAAATCATTGGGTGAAGAGGCGTATTCTGGAGGGGGAGTTCTGTTAGGAGCCGTGACGTTCGTTCTGAACATTAAAAAAGCATCGCTAGCGATATGTTTTTGGAGGCGTAATGACCTTATCTTTCATATCCGTGATAACCCATTTTCAAAAAACTCAAATGTAAATTGATACACAGCTTTATAGGGCTGGGGTTCCCACACGGCCATATTTCCATCTCACAGCGCTTATTTACGGAAGACAGAGTGGACTACCTGAGCTAATTAGCAATCTGTTTCTCCGAATACGCCTGCTGTGTGAAGACAGACGCCACAAACGTGTTGTTGATGAAAAATACTGTTCTGTGTTAACCGGTTAAGACCGTGTACAGTAGGTGTGTATTTTTTGCATTAGTGAAATTATTTTGATGTGATATGAACCTAGAGGGATTTATTTCAAGAACCGTAACGTTACTGCAACTGAGAATCGATTCACGTTTAGATGGCTTCCAGAGCTAATTCTCCCTTTAAATATAACATGTACGTAACTAAGGTCATTGGACAAATGAGTAACGCTAGGCTAATTTTACTCCACTATTGGGCTAGCGTTAGCATCGTTGCATTGTAGCAGACGTTTGACTCAGTAAACCATATCAGCAAACCAATGGGGAAAGTCCACGGTCTTTGCCAACGCAACTAGCTAGCTAGCTACCTTGTTTTGTGTAGTGACACAGGGACTGAGGGAGGGCGCAACGTCAGCCATTAGCTAGTTAGCGTAGTTTTGACATACAGTCCTTTCAGTGTGGTCATGGCCAGGTGATGTGCCCGATAATGACTGGTTTTAATGCGTCTCAAACATTGACTTCAGCATCTTAGTTGCACAACCATATGTTGATGCATAACTAGCTAGCCAGTGAAATGTGAGGGCTCAATGTATGAGTTGCAACAGCACCTCACCACACGCAGCAGCAACGCATCGACTGTTGCTGATGCTGCCTATCTTTCTTTTCTAGTTTGTGAGAAGACAAAGAACAGGGCCATTCTTTCACCTGACAGCTAGCCAGCCGGAGAGACTGGGAACAGGATAGGGAAACAGTGCGCAGCGGGCGCTGGAGAGCCACCAGAGAAGATGGCTAGCAGCCCAGAGAAGAGTTCCACAGCACAGGAGCTGAAGGAGCAGGGCAACCGACTGTTCCTCTGCCGCAAGTACCAGGAAGCTGCCACCTGCTACAGCAAAACCATAGTGAGTAGCAAGCTACTGCTCTTAAGGGGAATGATGATGTAAAATGTCTACACCTTTTCAGATGACTGAAAGTCTATATGATATGAGATATTGACACTGTCCTATTCACCTACTCTGAATAGATGTCAGAATAGAAGTAGCTTGGTCTGATGCACTCTTACAAAAATAGCTTGTGCAATATGTAGGCCTAATAACGTGCGTGGTTGCACCTGTGTGTGTGTATACATCTTACCAACAGAACCGTAACCCCTCAGTGGCGGTGTACTACACCAACCGTACTCTGTGCCAAGTGAAGCTGCAAGCAGAACGACAAAGCCCTGGCGGACTGCAAGCACGCGCTGGAACTGGACCCCCATTCTGTCAAAGCCCACTTCTTCCTGTGCCAGTGTCACCTGGAGCTGGAGAACTACAACGAGGCCATCGGCAACCTGCAGAGAGGTCAGGACCAACCCTCAAGGCCAGTTTCTTAGACACAGATTAAGTTTGGGCCTGTATTCACTAAGGGTCCGATTTAGGAAATTACGCCTTTCCTATATATTTTTTAGTAGTTGGTATTCAGAGTAACCTTATGAAGGTGCGTAACAGGCTTTGTAGGCGTGGTTCACTAGCGCACGCCAAATTAGTGTAATTGAACTGCTAGAAACCTTCCCACTGGCTGGCCAACAGATGTTCTCGTGGAGTTTTTATTCAATAGGGTTTTCAGTACATTTGTCTTAATAAGTCATCCCTTTAAATACAGTACACCTTTTCACTTTGTTTTTTGTCAACAGACTCCATAGAATATATTGAGAGAACGGGTTCAGAATATTATGGATCAATGAAGGAAAGATATCTAAATATATGCATATTTGTCTCCGTTTCAACACCAGTTGGTAGATTTAAAAAAAATACTCTGATCTTGTAGGTTATTTAGGGTTAGGAAAGTATTTACGAATCATAAAAAAATAGCTTGGAGAGCCTTTCGGCACGAAAGAAAGTAAACAGTGGTTTGATTCATTCTAAAAATTGCCACACTCACCTATTTAACCTGTGGTAATGTTGGAATATTTGTGTACATAGAGAATAGTGTACAATAGCTATACCCACATCTATTGCCTGCACCAACCATGGAACAGGGTGATGACACAGCCAAGTATGGTCCCATACATCGGGTTCAAACTGCTGTCATAATCAGTGTTCCGCTCCATAAACGATTTAATTAGCCTTTTATTTTTTTATGTTATCAATTGTTACTAATGATCCTTAGCAATAGCCACATGGCCGTGACGGCGTTTACAGAGGAAGCAAATAAAGGTAAACCAAACTTAGGTTAGGTTATACCTACTGAAGGGAACTAATAGTAAATTGGCAGTTGAATAAGTGTTGTTATTATGCCTACTCACAGTCGATACTGATAGTGGTTAATATTTAACATGATAGAAATAGGAGACAAAGTCGGGGTAGCCTATAATTAAGACATTCAAGAGTGTCCATCCCTGCAAGTTAAAAGGCCGTACAATTGAAATTCTGCATAATGGCACGGCATTTCATAAACATAAGTTGATATGCTTTAGTTTTCTGCCATATGACTGGCACCTTTGTTTATAAGGTCAAATATATTTACAATTTACATTTAAACAATTTATATTTACAATTTTCTTATCCAAAAAAATATTACTAAATTACCTAGCTATTATCAAGCTGCAAATGATGGTGCTTGGACAATGGTGTTATTGCAATCGGAAAAATTAAAGTAGATGATTTTTCCACTTGGAGTCGATAGATTTGCTGGACCATATTCATGGTTTCCTCATGCGTGAAGGTGGTGGAATTAGAGAATTAAGGCATGGTCAGAATACGTATTTTCATTAGACATCTCTGCCACACATTAATTTATTCAATCTCCTCCCAAAATGATTAGCAGGCGAATAGCATGCTATTCATGCTTAAATTCGTCACAATAGGCATGGAGAGAAGTGCATAGAAAGGGAATTGCGTTCCAAATACGCATGCTTAACTCGAGCCGGAATCAGGCACAGTGTCCCAGTGTGTAATGAATACAGTCTTGAACAGTCTTTTTATGCTTCCTTCATTAGGAAAGTTCAGACTTTTTCACTTTTTCAAAATTGTATTACTTTACAGCCTTATTCTAAAATGGATTAAAACAATTTAAACTCAATCTACACACATCCCCATAATGTCACACCTTTTTAAAATCTATATTTTTTTGTAAATATATCACATTTATTTAAGTGTTCAGACCCTTTACTCAGTACTTTGTTGTGAAGTACCTTTGGCAGTGATTACATCCTTCTTGGGTATGACACTACAAGCTTGGCACACCTGTATTTGGGGGACTTTATCCCATTCTTCTCTGCAGATCCTCTCAAGGTCTCAGGTTGGATGGGGGTGCATTGCTGAACAGCTTTTTTCAGGTCTCTCCAGAGATGTTTGATCGAGTTCAAATCCGGGCTGGGCCACTCAAGGACATTGAGACTTGTCCCGAAGCCACCCCTGCGTTTTCTTGGCTGTGTGCGTAGGGTCGTTGTCCTGTTGGAAGGTGAACCTTTGCCCCAGTTTGAGGCCCGGAGCGCTCTGGAGTAGGTTTTCATCAAGGATCTCTCTGTACTTTGCTCCATTCATCTTTCTCTCGATCCTGACTAGTCTCCCAGTCCCTGCTGTTGAAAAACCTCTCCACAGAACTATGCTGCCATCACCATGCTTCACTGTAGGGATGATTTTGGCTAGGTGATGAGCAGTGCCTGGTTTCCTCCAGACATGACACTTGGCATTCAGGCCAAATAGTTCAATCTTGGTTTCATCAGCCCAGAAAATATTGTTTCTCATGTCTGAGAGGCCTTCAAGTTGTAGAACTACCTCAAGGATGATCAATGGAAACAGGATGCACCTCAGCTCAATTTCGAGTATCATAGCAAATGGTCTGAATACTTATGTAAATAAGGTATTTCTGTTTTTGCAAACATTTCTAAACCTGTTTTTGTTGTGTCATTATGGGGTGTTGTGTGTAGATTGAGGGGAAAAATGTATTAATATATTGTTAGAGTTACGCTGTAACATAACAATGTGGAAAAAGTGAAGGGGTCTGAATACTTTCTGAATGCACTGTAGATGTGCAGTATTGGGTCGAGTGCAATTTATAATGCTGTCAACATTCTAACTATACCCAGTACTAGGCATCTCTGAGGCAGTATTACTGTTTTCAATGGACTACATTCATGTCTGGACCTTTTCTGTCGGCAGCTTACAATCTGGCCAAGGAGCAGAGACTGAACTTTGGAGACGACATCCCGAGTGCCCTGCGGGTCGCTAAGAAGAAGCGCTGGAATAGCATTGAGGAGAAGCGCATCAACCAGGAGAACAAGCTGCATGCACACCAAACTTATCCTAGCAGAGAAGGAGAGGTGAGGGAGGGACCGGGAGCTAGGCTTTTGGGCAGATAATCATACTAGTGTATGAGCAAAATGTCTGCACTGATATTCCTAAATTTTGGCCCATTCCACCTGACAGCTGGTGTAACTGAGTCAGGTTTGTCGGCCTCTTTGCTCGCACACGCTTTTTCAGTTCTGCCCACAAATGTTCTATAGGATTGAGGTCAGGGCTCTGTGATGACAACTCCAATACCTTGACTTTGTTGTCCTTATGCCATTTTTCCACAACTTTTTCGGTCCGAGAACCTTCTAGAGCCACGTACCTCACCACGCACTATCGACCTGAGGTCTAGAACAGGTTTCTAAAGTTTCGTAACTCTAGGTCTGACGGTTCTTTTTTAGCTCGAACAAAGCTAACTAATGAAGGCAGTGTATGTCTCTACGCACCCCAATGTGTCCCTCCTTCCAAGCTGTGCTTGTGTGTGATTTAGTTTTTCTTTGACATTTTATGGGAAAAATGACTGATTTACAGTTCATGGGGGTTGCCTAATCACACAAATGAAGTTTTGGAAAGATCTGACTTTTTTAACCCTTTGAAACAGCCCCTGTGACACCAATTATGGCACTTCCGGTTGGCACAGGAAGCTATAGGTAAACACATATCCTCATTGGGGTATGCCTTTACAGAATCCTGAGTTTTAAGTGTTTATGTTAAGAACTGACCGATTTACACAGGGTTGAATGCACTATTTATCACAAACTGCTGGTTGGGTATGGAAAAACACGTTTAGGGTGATTTTAACCACTTCCGGTTGCTTCAGGAAGCTTAGAATCGACACAGGTAGACCTCATAGTGTCCTGATGGACTGTCATTGAAGACAGGTTCATAAGGCATTCATAACCCACATAGGCTTCAGGTTGACTTTAGAGGAGCAGGCAATGTATTCCTATGGGGAGAGATGTCGTTGTAATCTGTGAGATCAAAAAAAAAAACGGTTTTACTGTTAAGGGTTAAAGCCACACGGTCAAGGTTAGGCTTGCACAGATCGGGAGGACCTCAGGAGCGTACCTGAGGTCGAATTGTGCTTCTCACCCTAACGGTTCTCTCACTGTCACCCAAAAGCAAATTACATTTAGGGCCAGGCTTCATTTTGGGCCTACTTTTTTCACGGTCGCTGCACTCAGAGCGAGCTACGGTCAAGCAGGGCATCTCGTTGAACTCGGAACGGCCTAGAGAATATGGAAATGCCATTGCAGGCTCTGTGTGTCTTTAAGCACCGCACTTTGTCACTCCATCCTTGCTGTGTGTGTGTGTGTGTGTGAGAGAGCTTTTCTTTGACATCTGTTGGGAGAAATGACTGACTTACAGTTCATGGGGGTTGCCTAATCACACATATGAAGTTTTGAAAAGATCTGACATTTTTAACCCTTGGAAACAGCACCTATGACACCATTTTAAGACACTTCCGGTTTACACAGGAAGCTGAAAGTGAACACATGGGGTAGGCAATTATAGAATTTTGAGTTTTAAGTCTTTATGTTAAGAACTGACTTATTTACGGAGTGTTTAGTGAGTGTGTTATTTCAGAAAATCACAGAAATCTCGTAGAACTCCGAAGCACACTTTAAAAAGATTTGTATGAACACGCTGCAATTGGATCTGTAACTTTTAAAAAAAATATATATATATTTTTGAACATCACCAATTTGACATTGTACGAATTCTCTTAAATGACGATAGATAAAGGCAGGTTCTTTTTTTATTGACACCGGAGGTTCCTTGACTTTGACGTGAAGCGGAAAAATTATTGCTCTATTTTCATTTTGGACCTTTAATCCCAGAAAAATGGCCATAACTCAAAAACCGTTGAGGTCTAGACGCCATCTTGTTCGGGGCCAACTGCCCATTATGCCAAACCTATGCTCACCAAGTTTCGTCTTCAAAGTCTTTTCCGTTTTGGAGATAAGGCCACACATCGTGTTTTGTACATTTGCAATATGATTCGCACTAGCGACTCCTGTGGCGGGACGGGTGCAGTGCATGCTAACCAGGTTGCCAGGTGCACACACGTGGCACCTCCGAAACATTGGTGCGGCTGGCTTCCAGGTTGGATGTGCGCTGTGTTTAAAAGCAGTGCGGCTTGGTTGGGTTGTGTTTCAGAGGACGCATGGCTTTCGACCTTCGTCTCTCCCGAGCCCGTATGGGAGTTGTAGCGATGAGACAAGATAGTAACTACTAACAATTGGATACCATGAAATTGGGGGAAAAAAGGGGGTAAAAAACAACAACATAACTTCCAAAAGTTTTCAACCACTTTTTGTGAACATGAGAATATTTCTACCATTAAACTACTACACGATTTTGTGTACTTTACTCAGAAAATATCCTTTTAGTCAGATTTCCAACATTGGTGATTAATATGATATAATATGACTTTTGAGGCAATTTCTACAGAAACACTACTAAAGGACAGAATGGAGGTATAACTTGTAGAATTTCAACCATGAGATCTTTTTCAATAATAATATAAATAATTGTATGTATTTTACTCACAAAATATCATTTTAGTCAGTTATCCAACATTGGTGATTAACATTAGGCAATTTCTATCATAAAATTACAACACAACTGAAATGAAGTGCCACTTGGAGAATTTCAACCTCGGAGATCTTTTATAATATTTGAGGAAATCAATTTTACGTATTTTAACAGGCAAAGCATAATTTCCAAAATATTTCAAACACTTTGGGAAATGCGTGCCTCTAGTGAAATTGCATGTTTGGATAGCGCGCCGAGGTGATCGTGCGGCAGAGTCGATTTCCGCGCTTATAAACGGAGGGTCGTTACAGTATTTTATCAGCAAAACATAATTTCCTAAATATTTCAAACACTTGATGTTAACATGATGTAATATGACCTTGAGGCAATTTCTACCATAAAACGAATAATGGTAAGGATTGGTTTTGGGGTATTGGTAACTTTTTTGTTATTGAATCTTACTTCGCGGTGCTCCGTCGTATATCCGACGTCAGCATGACAACAAACTAGCTAGCTCTTAGCTCTCTGTTATAGTATAGTTACAGTTCAATGGGAAAAGCAAATCAATTAAGACTTGAAATTGAAATATACTGGCACATCAATTGTCTGTATATGAAATTAATTTGAAAGGGTGAGGTTACAGATGTTTGTTTTTGTGTGTAGTTCACCACTAATCGGTAGCTAGGTAACGTTAGTTTAATAACCAAAATTTGAGCTAGGCTAGCTGTTAGCTAACGCTTGACTTTATCATCATGAGATAACGTTACATTAGACATACATGTGGCTAAATCATTGGGTGAAGAGGCGTATTCTGGAGGGGGAGTTCTGTTAGGAGCCGTGACGTTCGTTCTGAACATTAAAAAAGCATCGCTAGCGATATGTTTTTGGAGGCGTAATGACCTTATCTTTCATATCCGTGATAACCCATTTTCAAAAAACTCAAATGTAAATTGATACACAGCTTTATAGGGCTGGGGTTCCCACACGGCCATATTTCCATCTCACAGCGCTTATTTACGGAAGACAGAGTGGACTACCTGAGCTAATTAGCAATCTGTTTCTCCGAATACGCCTGCTGTGTGAAGACAGACGCCACAAACGTGTTGTTGATGAAAAATACTGTTCTGTGTTAACCGGTTAAGACCGTGTACAGTAGGTGTGTATTTTTTGCATTAGTGAAATTATTTTGATGTGATATGAACCTAGAGGGATTTATTTCAAGAACCGTAACGTTACTGCAACTGAGAATCGATTCACGTTTAGATGGCTTCCAGAGCTAATTCTCCCTTTAAATATAACATGTACCTAAGGTCATTGGACAAAGGAGTAACGCTAGGCTAATTTTACTCCACTATTGGGCTAGCGTTAGCATCGTTGCATTGTAGCAGACGTTTGACTCAGTAAACCATATCAGCAAACCAATGGGGAAAGTCCACGGTCTTTGCCAACGCAACTAGCTAGCTAGCTACCTTGTTTTGTGTAGTGACACAGGGACTGAGGGAGGGCGCAACGTCAGCCATTAGCTAGTTAGCGTAGTTTTGACATACAGTCCTTTCAGTGTGGTCATGGCCAGGTGATGTGCCCGATAATGACTGGTTTTAATGCGTCTCAAACATTGACTTCAGCATCTTAGTTGCACAACCATATGTTGATGCATAACTAGCTAGCCAGTGAAATGTGAGGGCTCAATGTATGAGTTGCAACAGCACCTCACCACACGCAGCAGCAACGCATCGACTGTTGCTGATGCTGCCTATCTTTCTTTTCTAGTTTGTGAGAAGACAAAGAACAGGGCCATTCTTTCACCTGACAGCTAGCCAGCCGGAGAGACTGGGAACAGGATAGGGAAACAGTGCGCAGCGGGCGCTGGAGAGCCACCAGAGAAGATGGCTAGCAGCCCAGAGAAGAGTTCCACAGCACAGGAGCTGAAGGAGCAGGGCAACCGACTGTTCCTCTGCCGCAAGTACCAGGAAGCTGCCACCTGCTACAGCAAAACCATAGTGAGTAGCAAGCTACTGCTCTTAAGGGGAATGATGATGTAAAATGTCTACACCTTTTCAGATGACTGAAAGTCTATATGATATGAGATATTGACACTGTCCTATTCACCTACTCTGAATAGATGTCAGAATAGAAGTAGCTTGGTCTGATGCACTCTTACAAAAATAGCTTGTGCAATATGTAGGCCTAATAACGTGCGTGGTTGCACCTGTGTGTGTGTATACATCTTACCAACAGAACCGTAACCCCTCAGTGGCGGTGTACTACACCAACCGTACTCTGTGCCAAGTGAAGCTGCAAGCAGAACGACAAAGCCCTGGCGGACTGCAAGCACGCGCTGGAACTGGACCCCCATTCTGTCAAAGCCCACTTCTTCCTGTGCCAGTGTCACCTGGAGCTGGAGAACTACAACGAGGCCATCGGCAACCTGCAGAGAGGTCAGGACCAACCCTCAAGGCCAGTTTCTTAGACACAGATTAAGTTTGGGCCTGTATTCACTAAGGGTCCGATTTAGGAAATTACGCCTTTCCTATATATTTTTTAGTAGTTGGTATTCAGAGTAACCTTATTAAGGTGCGTAACAGGCTTTGTAGGCGTGGTTCACTTGCGCACGCCAAATAAGTGTAATTGAACTGCTAGAAACCTTCCCACTGGCTGGCCAACAGATGTTCTCGTGGAGTTTTTATTTAATAGGGTTTTCAGTACATTTGTCTTAATAAGTCATCCCTTTAAATACAGTACACCTTTTCACTTTGGTTTTTGTCAACAGACTCAATAGAATATATTGAGAGAACGGGTTCAGAATATTATGGATCAATGAAGGAAAGATATCTAAATATATGCATATTTGTCTCCGTTTCAACACCAGTTGGTAGATTTTAAAAAAACTCTGATCTTGTAGGTTATTTAGGGTTAGGAAAGTATTTACGAATCATAAAAAAATAGCTTGGAGAGCCTTTCGGCACGAAAGAAAGTAAACAGTGGTTTGATTCATTCAAAAAATTGCCACACTCACCTATTTAACCTGTGGTAATGTTGGAATATTTGTGTACATAGAGAATAGTGTACAATAGCTATACCCACATCTATTGCCTGCACCAACCATGGAACAGGGTGATGACACAGCCAAGTATGGTCCCATACATCGGGTTCAAACTGCTGTCATAATCAGTGTTCCGCTCCATAAACGATTTAATTAGCCTTTTATTTTTTTATGTTATCAATTGTTACTAATGATCCTTAGCAATAGCCACATGGCCGTGACGGCGTTTACAGAGGAAGCAAATAAAGGTAAACCAAACTTAGGTTAGGTTATACCTACTGAAGGGAACTAATAGTAAATTGGCAGTTGAATAAGTGTTGTTATTATGCCTACTCACAGTCGATACTGATAGTGGTTAATATTTAACATGATAGAAATAGGAGACAAAGTCGGGGTAGCCTATAATTAAGACATTCAAGAGTGTCCATCCCTGCAAGTTAAAAGGCCGTACAATTGAAATTCTGCATAATGGCACGGCATTTTATAAACATAAGTTGATATGCTTTAGTTTTCTGCCATATGACTGGCAACTTTGTTTATAAGGTCAAATATATTTACAATTTACATTTAAACAATTTATATTTACAATTTTCTTATCCAAAAAAATATTACTAATTTACCTAGCTATTATCAAGCTGCAAATTATGGTGCTTGGACAATGGTGTTATTGCAATCGGAAAAAATAAAGTAGATGATTTTTCCACTTGGAGTCGATAGATTTGCTGGACCATATTCATGGTTTCCTCATGCGTGAAGGTGGTGGAATTAGAGAATTAAGGCATGGTCAGAATACGTCTTTTCATTAGACATCTCTGCCACACATTAATTTATTCAATCTCCTCCCAAAATGATTAGCAGGCGAATAGCATGCTATTCATGCTTAAATTCGTCACAATAGGCATGGAGAGAAGTGCATAGAAAGGGAATTGCGTTCCAAATACGCATGCTTAACTCGAGCCGGAATCAGGCACAGTGTCCCAGTGTGTAATGAATACAGTCTTGAACAGTCTTTTTATGCTTCCTTCATTAGGAAAGTTCAGACTTTTTCACTTTTTCAAAATTGTATTACTTTACAGCCTTATTCTAAAATGGATTAAAACAATTTAAACTCAATCTACACACATCCCCATAATGTCACACCTTTTTGTAAATATATCACATTTATTTAAGTGTTCAGACCCTTTACTCAGTACTTTGTTGTGAAGTACCTTTGGCAGTGATTACATCCTTCTTGGGTATGACACTACAAGCTTGGCACACCTGTATTTGGGGGACTTTATCCCATTCTTCTCTGCAGATCCTCTCAAGGTCTCAGGTTGGATGGGGGTGCATTGCTGAACAGCTTTTTTCAGGTCTCTCCAGAGATGTTTGATCGAGTTCAAATCCGGGCTGGGCCACTCAAGGACATTGAGACTTGTCCCGAAGCCACCCCTGCGTTTTCTTGGCTGTGTGCGTAGGGTCGTTGTCCTGTTGGAAGGTGAACCTTTGCCCCAGTTTGAGGCCCGGAGCGCTCTGGAGTAGGTTTTCATCAAGGATCTCTCTGTACTTTGCTCCATTCATCTTTCTCTCGATCCTGACTAGTCTCCGAGTCCCTGCTGTTGAAAAACCTCTCCACAGAACTATGCTGCCATCACCATGCTTCACTGTAGGGATGATTTTGGCTAGGTGATGAGCAGTGCCTGGTTTCCTCCAGACATGACACTTGGCATTCAGGCCAAATAGTTCAATCTTGGTTTCATCAGCCCAGAAAATATTGTTTCTCATGTCTGAGAGGCCTTCAAGTTGTAGAACTACCTCAAGGATGATCAATGGAAACAGGATGCACCTCAGCTCAATTTCGAGTATCATAGCAAATGGTCTGAATACTTATGTAAATAAGGTATTTCTGTTTTTGCAAACATTTCTAAACCTGTTTTTGTTGTGTCATTATGGGGTGTTGTGTGTAGATTGAGGGGAAAAATGTATTAATATATTGTTAGAGTTACGCTGTAACATAACAATGTGGAAAAAGTGAAGGGGTCTGAATACTTTCTGAATGCACTGTAGATGTGCAGTATTGGGTCGAGTGCAATTTATAATGCTGTCAACATTCTAACTATACCCAGTACTAGGCATCTCTGAGGCAGTATTACTGTTTTCAATGGACTACATTCATGTCTGGACCTTTTCTGTCGGCAGCTTACAATCTGGCCAAGGAGCAGAGACTGAACTTTGGAGACGACATCCCGAGTGCCCTGCGGGTCGCTAAGAAGAAGCGCTGGAATAGCATTGAGGAGAAGCGCATCAACCAGGAGAACAAGCTGCATGCATATCTCACCAAACTTATCCTAGCAGAGAAGGAGAGGTGAGGGAGGGACCGGGAGCTAGGCTTTTGGGCAGATAATCATACTAGTGTATGAGCAAAATGTCTGCACTGATATTCCTAAATTTTGGCCCATTCCACCTGACAGCTGGTGTAACTGAGTCAGGTTTGTCGGCCTCTTTGCTCGCACACGCTTTTTCAGTTCTGCCCACAAATGTTCTATAGGATTGAGGTCAGGGCTCTGTGATGACAACTCCAATACCTTGACTTTGTTGTCCTTATGCCATTTTTCCACAACTTTTTCGGTCCGAGAACCTTCTAGAGCCACGTACCTCACCACGCACTATCGACCTGAGGTCTAGAACAGGTTTCTAAAGTTTCGTAACTCTAGGTCTGACGGTTCTTTTTTAGCTCGAACAAAGCTAACTAATGAAGGCAGTGTATGTCTCTACGCACCCCAATGTGTCCCTCCTTCCAAGCTGTGCTTGTGTGTGATTTAGTTTTTCTTTGACATTTTATGGGAAAAATGACTGATTTACAGTTCATGGGGGTTGCCTAATCACACAAATGAAGTTTTGGAAAGATCTGACTTTTTTAACCCTTTGAAACAGCCCCTGTGACACCAATTATGGCACTTCCGGTTGGCACAGGAAGCTATAGGCAAACACATATCCTCATTGGGGTATGCCTTTACAGAATCCTGAGTTTTAAGTGTTTATGTTAAGAACTGACCGATTTACACAGGGTTGAATGCACTATTTATCACAAACTGCTGGTTGGGTATGGAAAAACACGTTTAGGGTGATTTTAACCACTTCCGGTTGCTTCAGGAAGCTTAGAATCGACACAGGTAGACCTCATAGTGTCCTGATGGACTGTCATTGAAGACAGGTTCATAAGGCATTCATAACCCACATAGGCTTCAGGTTGACTTTAGAGGAGCAGGCAATGTATTCCTATGGGGAGAGATGTCGTTGTAATCTGTGAGATAAAAAAAAAAACGGTTTTACTGTTAAGGGTTAAAGCCACACGGTCAAGGTTAGGCTTGCACAGATCGGGAGGACCTCAGGAGCGTACCTGAGGTCGAATTGTGCTTCTCACCCTAACGGTTCTCTCACTGTCACCCAAAAGCAAATTACATTTAGGGCCAGGCTTCATTTTGGGCCTACTTTTTTCACGGTCGCTGCACTCAGAGCGAGCTACGGTCAAGCAGGGCATCTTGTTGAACTCGGAACGGCCTAGAGAATATGGAAATGCCATTGCAGGCTCTGTGTGTCTTTAAGCACCGCACTTTGTCACTCCATCCTTGCTGTGTGTGTGTGTGTGTGTGAGAGAGCTTTTCTTTGACATCTGTTGGGAGAAATGACTGACTTACAGTTCATGGGGGTTGCCTAATCACACATATGAAGTTTTGAAAAGATCTGACATTTTTAACCCTTGGAAACAGCACCTATGACACCATTTTAAGACACTTCCGGTTTACACAGGAAGCTGAAAGTGAACACATGGGGTAGGCAATTATAGAATTTTGAGTTTTAAGTCTTTATGTTAAGAACTGACTTATTTACGGAGTGTTTAGTGAGTGTGTTATTTCAGAAAATCACAGAAATCTCGTAGAACTCCGAAGCACACTTTAAAAAGATTTGTATGAACACGCTGCAATTGGATCTGTAACTGTTTAAAAAAATATATATATATTTTTGAACATCACCAATTTGACATTGTACGAATTCTCTTAAATGACGATAGATAAAGGCAGGTTCTTTTTTTATTGACACCGGAGGTTCCTTGACTTTGACGTGAAGCGGAAAAATTATTGCTCTATTTTCATTTTGGACCTTTAATCCCAGAAAAATGGCCATAACTCAAAAACCGTTGAGGTCTAGACGCCATCTTGTTCGGGGCCAACTGCCCATTATGCCAAACCTATGCTCACCAAGTTTCGTCTTCAAAGTCTTTTCCGTTTTGGAGATAAGGCCACACATCGTGTTTTGTACATTTGCAATATGATTCGCACTAGCGACTCCTGTGGCGGGACGGGTGCAGTGCATGCTAACCAGGTTGCCAGGTGCACACACGTGGCACCTCCGAAACATTGGTGCGGCTGGCTTCCAGGTTGGATGTGCGCTGTGTTTAAAAGCAGTGCGGCTTGGTTGGGTTGTGTTTCAGAGGACGCATGGCTTTCGACCTTCGTCTCTCCCGAGCCCGTATGGGAGTTGTAGCGATGAGACAAGATAGTAACTACTAACAATTGGATACCATGAAATTGGGGGAAAAAAGGGGGTAAAAAACAACAACATAACTTCCAAAAGTTTTCAACCACTTTTCGTGAACATGAGAATATTTCTACCATTAAACTACTACACGATTTTGTGTACTTTACTCAGAAAATATCCTTTTAGTCAGATTTCCAACATTGGTGATTAATATGATATAATATGACTTTTGAGGCAATTTCTACAGAAACACTACTAAAGGACAGAATGGAGGTATAACTTGTAGAATTTCAACCATGAGATCTTTTTCAATAATAATAGAAATAATTGTATGTATTTTACTCACAAAATATCATTTTAGTCAGTTATCCAACATTGGTGATTAACATTAGGCAATTTCTATCATAAAATTACAACACAACTGAAATGAAGTGCCATTTGGAGAATTTCAACCTCGGAGATCTTTTATAATATTTGAGGAAATCAATTTTACGTATTTTAACAGGCAAAGCATAATTTCCAAAATATTTCAAACACTTTGGGAAATGCGTGCCTCTAGTGAAATTGCATGTTTGGATAGCGCGCCGAGGTGATCGTGCGGCAGAGTCGATTTCCGCGCTTATAAACGCAGGGTCGTTACAGTATTTTATCAGCAAAACATAATTTCCTAAATATTTCAAACACTTGATGTTAACATGATGTAATATGACCTTGAGGCAATTTCTACCATAAAACGAATAATGGTAAGGATTGGTTTTGGGGTATTGGTAACTTTTTTGTTATTGAATCTTACCTCGCGGTGCTCCGTCGTATATCCGACGTCAGCATGACAACAAACTAGCTAGCTCTTAGCTCTGTTATAGTATAGTTACAGTTCAATGGGAAAAGCAAATCAATTAAGACTTGAAATTGAAATATACTGGCACATCAATTGTCTGTATATGAAATTAATTTGAAAGGGTGAGGTTAATGATGTTTGTTTTTGTGTGTAGTTCACCACTAATCGGTAGCTAGGTAACGTTAGTTTAATAACCAAAATTTGAGTTAGGCAACGCTTGACTTTATCATCATGAGATAACGTTACATTAGACATACATGTGGCTAAATCATTGGGTGAAGAGGCGTATTCTGGAGGGGGAGTTCTGTTAGGAGCCGTGACGTTCGTTCTGAACATTAAAAAAGCATCGCTAGCGATATGTTTTTGGAGGCGTAATGACCTTATCTTTCATATCCGTGATAACCCATTTTCAAAAAACTCAAATGTAAATTGATACACAGCTTTATAGGGCTGGGGTTCCCACACGGCCATATTTCCATCTCACAGCGCTTATTTACGGAAGACAGAGTGGACTACCTGAGCTTATTAGCAATCTGTTTCTCCGAATACGCCTGCTGTGTGAAGACAGACGCCACAAACGTGTTGTTACTGAAAAATACTGTTCTGTGTTAACCGGTTAAGACCGTGTACAGTAGGTGTGTATTTTTTGCATTAGTGAAATTATTTTGATGTGATATGAACCTAGAGGGATTTATTTCAAGAACCGTAACGTTACTGCAACTGAGAATCGATTCACGTTTAGATGGCTTCCAGAGCTAATTCTCCCTTTAAATATAACATGTACCTAAGGTCATTGGACAAAGGAGTAACGCTAGGCTAATTTTACTCCACTATTGGGCTAGCGTTAGCATCGTTGCATTGTAGCAGACGTTTGACTCAGTAAACCATATCAGCAAACCAATGGGGAAAGTCCACGGTCTTTGCCAACGCAACTAGCTAGCTAGCTACCTTGTTTTGTGTAGTGACACAGGGACTGAGGGAGGGCGCAACGTCAGCCATTAGCTAGTTAGCGTAGTTTTGACATACAGTCCTTTCAGTGTGGTCATGGCCAGGTGATGTGCCCGATAATGACTGGTTTTAATGCGTCTCAAACATTGACTTCAGCATCTTAGTTGCACAACCATATGTTGATGCATAACTAGCTAGCCAGTGAAATGTGAGGGCTCAATGTATGAGTTGCAACAGCACCTCACCACACGCAGCAGCAACGCATCGACTGTTGCTGATGCTGCCTATCTTTCTTTTTTAGTTTGTGAGAAGACAAAGAACAGGGCCATTCTTTCACCTGACAGCTAGCCAGCCGGAGAGACTGGGAACAGGATAGGGAAACAGTGCGCAGCGTGCGCTGGAGAGCCACCAGAGAAGATGGCTAGCAGCCCAGAGAAGAGTTCCACAGCACAGGAGCTGAAGGAGCAGGGCAACCGACTGTTCCTCTGCCGCAAGTACCAGGAAGCTGCCACCTGCTACAGCAAAACCATAGTGAGTAGCAAGCTACTGCTCTTAAGGGGAATGATGATGTAAAATGTCTACACCTTTTCAGATGACTGAAAGTCTATATGATATGAGATATTGACACTGTCCTATTCACCTACTCTGAATAGATGTCAGAATAGAAGTAGCTTGGTCTGATGCACTCTTACAAAAATAGCTTGTGCAATATGTAGGCCTAATAACGTGCGTGGTTGCACCTGTGTGTGTGTGTATATACATCTTGCCAACAGAACCGTAACCCCTCAGTGGCGGTGTACTACACCAACCGTACTCTGTGCCAAGTGAAGCTGCAAGCAGAACGACAAAGCCCTGGCGGACTGCAAGCACGCGCTGGAACTGGACCCCCATTCTGTCAAAGCCCACTTCTTCCTGTGCCAGTGTCACCTGGAGCTGGAGAACTACAACGAGGCCATCGGCAACCTGCAGAGAGGTCAGGACCAACCCTCAAGGCCAGTTTCCTAGACACAGATTAAGTTTGGGCCTGTATTCACTAAGGGTCCGATTTAGGAAATTACGCCTTTCCTATATATTTTTTAGTAGTTGGTATTCAGAGTAACCTTATGAAGGTGCGTAACAGGCTTTGTAGGCGTGGTTCACTAGCGCACGCCAAATTAGTGTAATTGAACTGCTAGAAACCTTCCCACTGGCTGGCCAACCGATGTTCTCGTGGAGTTTTTATTCAATAGGGTTTTCAGTACATTTGTCTTAATAAGTCATCCCTTTAAATACAGTACACCTTTTCACTTTGTTTTTTGTCAACAGACTCCATAGAATATATTGAGAGAACGGGTTCAGAATATTATGGATCAATGAAGGAAAGATATCTAAATATATGCATATTTGTCTCCGTTTCAACACCAGTTGGTAGATTTAAAAAAAATACTCTGATCTTGTAGGTTATTTAGGGTTAGGAAAGTATTTACGAATCATAAAAAAATAGCTTGGAGAGCCTTTCGGCACGAAAGAAAGTAAACAGTGGTTTGATTCATTCTAAAAATTGCCACACTCACCTATTTAACCTGTGGTAATGTTGGAATATTTGTGTACATAGAGAATAGTGTACAATAGCTATACCCACATCTATTGCCTGCACCAACCATGGAACAGGGTGATGACACAGCCAAGTATGGTCCCATACATCGGGTTCAAACTGCTGTCATAATCAGTGTTCCGCTCCATAAACGATTTAATTAGCCTTTTATTTTTTTATGTTATCAATTGTTACTAATGATCCTTAGCAATAGCCACATGGCCGTGACGGCGTTTACAGAGGAAGCAAATAAAGGTAAACCAAACTTAGGTTAGGTTATACCTACTGAAGGGAACTAATAGTAAATTGGCAGTTGAATAAGTGTTGTTATTATGCCTACTCACAGTCGATACTGATAGTGGTTAATATTTAACATGATAGAAATAGGAGACAAAGTCGGGGTAGCCTATAATTAAGACATTCAAGAGTGTCCATCCCTGCAAGTTAAAAGGCCGTACAATTGAAATTCTGCATAATGGCACGGCATTTCATAAACATAAGTTGATATGCTTTAGTTTTCTGCCATATGACTGGCACCTTTGTTTATAAGGTCAAATATATTTACAATTTACATTTAAACAATTTATATTTACAATTTTCTTATCCAAAAAAATATTACTAATTTACCTAGCTATTATCAAGCTGCAAATGATGGTGCTTGGACAATGGTGTTATTGCAATCGGAAAAAATAAAGTAGATGATTTTTCCACTTGGAGTCGATAGATTTGCTGGACCATATTCATGGTTTCCTCATGCGTGAAGGTGGTGGAATTAGAGAATTAAGGCATGGTCAGAATACGTCTTTTCATTAGACATCTCTGCCACACATTAATTTATTCAATCTCCTCCCAAAATGATTAGCAGGCGAATAGCATGCTATTCATGCTTAAATTCGTCACAATAGGCATGGAGAGAAGTGCATAGAAAGGGAATTGCGTTCCAAATACGCATGCTTAACTCGAGCCGGAATCAGGCACAGTGTCCCAGTGTGTAATGAATACAGTCTTGAACAGTCTTTTTATGCTTCCTTCATTAGGAAAGTTCAGACTTTTTCACTTTTTCAAAATTGTATTACTTTACAGCCTTATTCTAAAATGGATTAAAACAATTTAAACTCAATCTACACACATCCCCATAATGTCACACCTTTTTAAAATCTATATTTTTTTGTAAATATATCACATTTATTTAAGTGTTCAGACCCTTTACTCAGTACTTTGTTGTGAAGTACCTTTGGCAGTGATTACATCCTTCTTGGGTATGACACTACAAGCTTGGCACACCTGTATTTGGGGGACTTTATCCCATTCTTCTCTGCAGATCCTCTCAAGGTCTCAGGTTGGATGGGGGTGCATTGCTGAACAGCTTTTTTCAGGTCTCTCCAGAGATGTTTGATCGAGTTCAAATCCGGGCTGGGCCACTCAAGGACATTGAGACTTGTCCCGAAGCCACCCCTGCGTTTTCTTGGCTGTGTGCGTAGGGTCGTTGTCCTGTTGGAAGGTGAACCTTTGCCCCAGTTTGAGGCCCGGAGCGCTCTGGAGTAGGTTTTCATCAAGGATCTCTCTGTACTTTGCTCCATTCATCTTTCTCTCGATCCTGACTAGTCTCCCAGTCCCTGCTGTTGAAAAACCTCTCCACAGAACTATGCTGCCATCACCATGCTTCACTGTAGGGATGATTTTGGCTAGGTGATGAGCAGTGCCTGGTTTCCTCCAGACATGACACTTGGCATTCAGGCCAAATAGTTCAATCTTGGTTTCATCAGCCCAGAAAATATTGTTTCTCATGTCTGAGAGGCCTTCAAGTTGTAGAACTACCTCAAGGATGATCAATGGAAACAGGATGCACCTCAGCTCAATTTCGAGTATCATAGCAAATGGTCTGAATACTTATGTAAATAAGGTATTTCTGTTTTTGCAAACATTTCTAAACCTGTTTTTGTTGTGTCATTATGGGGTGTTGTGTGTAGATTGAGGGGAAAAATGTATTAATATATTGTTAGAGTTACGCTGTAACATAACAATGTGGAAAAAGTGAAGGGGTCTGAATACTTTCTGAATGCACTGTAGATGTGCAGTATTGGGTCGAGTGCAATTTATAATGCTGTCAACATTCTAACTATACCCAGTACTAGGCATCTCTGAGGCAGTATTACTGTTTTCAATGGACTACATTCATGTCTGGACCTTTTCTGTCGGCAGCTTACAATCTGGCCAAGGAGCAGAGACTGAACTTTGGAGACGACATCCCGAGTGCCCTGCGGGTCGCTAAGAAGAAGCGCTGGAATAGCATTGAGGAGAAGCGCATCAACCAGGAGAACAAGCTGCATGCATATCTCACCAAACTTATCCTAGCAGAGAAGGAGAGGTGAGGGAGGGACCGGGAGCTAGGCTTTTGGGCAGATAATCATACTAGTGTATGAGCAAAATGTCTGCACTGATATTCCTAAATTTTGGCCCATTCCACCTGACAGCTGGTGTAACTGAGTCAGGTTTGTCGGCCTCTTTGCTCGCACACGCTTTTTCAGTTCTGCCCACAAATGTTCTATAGGATTGAGGTCAGGGCTCTGTGATGACAACTCCAATACCTTGACTTTGTTGTCCTTATGCCATTTTTCCACAACTTTTTCGGTCCGAGAACCTTCTAGAGCCACGTACCTCACCACGCACTATCGACCTGAGGTCTAGAACAGGTTTCTAAAGTTTCGTAACTCTAGGTCTGACGGTTCTTTTTTAGCTCGAACAAAGCTAACTAATGAAGGCAGTGTATGTCTCTACGCACCCCAATGTGTCCCTCCTTCCAAGCTGTGCTTGTGTGTGATTTAGTTTTTCTTTGACATTTTATGGGAAAATGACTGATTTACAGTTCATGGGGGTTGCCTAATCACACAAATGAAGTTTTGGAAAGATCTGACTTTTTTAACCCTTTGAAACAGCCCCTGTGACACCAATTATGGCACTTCCGGTTGGCACAGGAAGCTATAGGTAAACACATATCCTCATTGGGGTATGCCTTTACAGAATCCTGAGTTTTAAGTGTTTATGTTAAGAACTGACCGATTTACACAGGGTTGAATGCACTATTTATCACAAACTGCTGGTTGGGTATGGAAAAACACGTTTAGGGTGATTTTAACCACTTCCGGTTGCTTCAGGAAGCTTAGAATCGACACAGGTAGACCTCATAGTGTCCTGATGGACTGTCATTGAAGACAGGTTCATAAGGCATTCATAACCCACATAGGCTTCAGGTTGACTTTAGAGGAGCAGGCAATGTATTCCTATGGGGAGAGATGTCGTTGTAATCTGTGAGATCAAAAAAAAAAACGGTTTTACTGTTAAGGGTTAAAGCCACACGGTCAAGGTTAGGCTTGCACAGATCGGGAGGACCTCAGGAGCGTACCTGAGGTCGAATTGTGGTTCTCTCACTGTCACCCAAAAGCAAATTACATTTAGGGCCAGGCTTCATTTTGGGCCTACTTTTTTCACGGTCGCTGCACTCAGAGCGAGCTACGGTCAAGCAGGGCATCTCGTTGAACTCGGAACGGCCTAGAGAATATGGAAATGCCATTGCAGGCTCTGTGTGTCTTTAAGCACCGCACTTTGTCACTCCATCCTTGCTGTGTGTGTGTGTGTGTGTGAGAGAGCTTTTCTTTGACATCTGTTGGGAGAAATGACTGACTTACAGTTCATGGGGGTTGCCTAATCACACATATGAAGTTTTGAAAAGATCTGACATTTTTAACCCTTGGAAACAGCACCTATGACACCATTTTAAGACACTTCCGGTTTACACAGGAAGCTGAAAGTGAACACATGGGGTAGGCAATTATAGAATTTTGAGTTTTAAGTCTTTATGTTAAGAACTGACTTATTTACGGAGTGTTTAGTGAGTGTGTTATTTCAGAAAATCACAGAAATCTCGTAGAACTCCGAAGCACACTTTAAAAAGATTTGTATGAACACGCTGCAATTGGATCTGTAACTGTTTAAAAAAATATATATATATTTTTGAACATCACCAATTTGACATTGTACGAATTCTCTTAAATGACGATAGATAAAGGCAGGTTCTTTTTTTATTGACACCGGAGGTTCCTTGACTTTGACGTGAAGCGGAAAAATTATTGCTCTATTTTCATTTTGGACCTTTAATCCCAGAAAAATGGCCATAACTCAAAAACCGTTGAGGTCTAGACGCCATCTTGTTCGGGGCCAACTGCCCATTATGCCAAACCTATGCTCACCAAGTTTCGTCTTCAAAGTCTTTTCCGTTTTGGAGATAAGGCCACACATCGTGTTTTGTACATTTGCAATATGATTCGCACTAGCGACTCCTGTGGCGGGACGGGTGCAGTGCATGCTAACCAGGTTGCCAGGTGCACACACGTGGCACCTCCGAAACATTGGTGCGGCTGGCTTCCAGGTTGGATGTGCGCTGTGTTTAAAAGCAGTGCGGCTTGGTTGGGTTGTGTTTCAGAGGACGCATGGCTTTCGACCTTCGTCTCTCCCGAGCCCGTATGGGAGTTGTAGCGATGAGACAAGATAGTAACTACTAACAATTGGATACCATGAAATTGGGGGAAAAAAGGGGGTAAAAAACAACAACATAACTTCCAAAAGTTTTCAACCACTTTTCGTGAACATGAGAATATTTCTACCATTAAACTACTACACGATTTTGTGTACTTTACTCAGAAAATATCCTTTTAGTCAGATTTCCAACATTGGTGATTAATATGATATAATATGACTTTTGAGGCAATTTCTACAGAAACACTACTAAAGGACAGAATGGAGGTATAACTTGTAGAATTTCAACCATGAGATCTTTTTCAATAATAATAGAAATAATTGTATGTATTTTACTCACAAAATATCATTTTAGTCAGTTATCCAACATTGGTGATTAACATTAGGCAATTTCTATCATAAAATTACAACACAACTGAAATGAAGTGCCATTTGGAGAATTTCAACCTCGGAGATCTTTTATAATATTTGAGGAAATCAATTTTACGTATTTTAACAGGCAAAGCATAATTTCCAAAATATTTCAAACACTTTGGGAAATGCGTGCCTCTAGTGAAATTGCATGTTTGGATAGCGCGCCGAGGTGATCGTGCGGCAGAGTCGATTTCCGCGCTTATAAACGCAGGGTCGTTACAGTATTTTATCAGCAAAACATAATTTCCTAAATATTTCAAACACTTGATGTTAACATGATGTAATATGACCTTGAGGCAATTTCTACCATAAAACGAATAATGGTAAGGATTGGTTTTGGGGTATTGGTAACTTTTTTGTTATTGAATCTTACCTCGCGGTGCTCCGTCGTATATCCGACGTCAGCATGACAACAAACTAGCTAGCTCTTAGCTCTGTTATAGTATAGTTACAGTTCAATGGGAAAAGCAAATCAATTAAGACTTGAAATTGAAATATACTGGCACATCAATTGTCTGTATATGAAATTAATTTGAAAGGGTGAGGTTAATGATGTTTGTTTTTGTGTGTAGTTCACCACTAATCGGTAGCTAGGTAACGTTAGTTTAATAACCAAAATTTGAGTTAGGCTAGCTGTTAGCTAACGCTTGACTTTATCATCATGAGATAACGTTACATTAGACATACATGTGGCTAAATCATTGGGTGAAGAGGCGTATTCTGGAGGGGGAGTTCTGTTAGGAGCCGTGACGTTCGTTCTGAACATTAAAAAAGCATCGCTAGCGATATGTTTTTGGAGGCGTAATGACCTTATCTTTCATATCCGTGATAACCCATTTTCAAAAAACTCAAATGTAAATTGATACACAGCTTTATAGGGCTGGGGTTCCCACACGGCCATATTTCCATCTCACAGCGCTTATTTACGGAAGACAGAGTGGACTACCTGAGCTAATTAGCAATCTGTTTCTCCGAATACGCCTGCTGTGTGAAGACAGACGCCACAAACGTGTTGTTGATGAAAAATACTGTTCTGTGTTAACCGGTTAAGACCGTGTACAGTAGGTGTGTATTTTTTGCATTAGTGAAATTATTTTGATGTGATATGAACCTAGAGGGATTTATTTCAAGAACCGTAACGTTACTGCAACTGAGAATCGATTCACGTTTAGATGGCTTCCAGAGCTAATTCTCCCTTTAAATATAACATGTACCTAAGGTCATTGGACAAAGGAGTAACGCTAGGCTAATTTTACTCCACTATTGGGCTAGCGTTAGCATCGTTGCATTGTAGCAGACGTTTGACTCAGTAAACCATATCAGCAAACCAATGGGGAAAGTCCACGGTCTTTGCCAACGCAACTAGCTAGCTAGCTACCTTGTTTTGTGTAGTGACACAGGGACTGAGGGAGGGCGCAACGTCAGCCATTAGCTAGTTAGCGTAGTTTTGACATACAGTCCTTTCAGTGTGGTCATGGCCAGGTGATGTGCCCGATAATGACTGGTTTTAATGCGTCTCAAACATTGACTTCAGCATCTTAGTTGCACAACCATATGTTGATGCATAACTAGCTAGCCAGTGAAATGTGAGGGCTCAATGTATGAGTTGCAACAGCACCTCACCACACGCAGCAGCAACGCATCGACTGTTGCTGATGCTGCCTATCTTTCTTTTCTAGTTTGTGAGAAGACAAAGAACAGGGCCATTCTTTCACCTGACAGCTAGCCAGCCGGAGAGACTGGGAACAGGATAGGGAAACAGTGCGCAGCGTGCGCTGGAGAGCCACCAGAGAAGATGGCTAGCAGCCCAGAGAAGAGTTCCACAGCACAGGAGCTGAAGGAGCAGGGCAACCGACTGTTCCTCTGCCGCAAGTACCAGGAAGCTGCCACCTGCTACAGCAAAACCATAGTGAGTAGCAAGCTACTGCTCTTAAGGGGAATGATGATGTAAAATGTCTACACCTTTTCAGATGACTGAAAGTCTATATGATATGAGATATTGACACTGTCCTATTCACCTACTCTGAATAGATGTCAGAATAGAAGTAGCTTGGTCTGATGCACTCTTACAAAAATAGCTTGTGCAATATGTAGGCCTAATAACGTGCGTGGTTGCACCTGTGTGTGTGTGTATATACATCTTGCCAACAGAACCGTAACCCCTCAGTGGCGGTGTACTACACCAACCGTACTCTGTGCCAAGTGAAGCTGCAAGCAGAACGACAAAGCCCTGGCGGACTGCAAGCACGCGCTGGAACTGGACCCCCATTCTGTCAAAGCCCACTTCTTCCTGTGCCAGTGTCACCTGGAGCTGGAGAACTACAACGAGGCCATCGGCAACCTGCAGAGAGGTCAGGACCAACCCTCAAGGCCAGTTTCCTAGACACAGATTAAGTTTGGGCCTGTATTCACTAAGGGTCCGATTTAGGAAATTACGCCTTTCCTATATATTTTTTAGTAGTTGGTATTCAGAGTAACCTTATGAAGGTGCGTAACAGGCTTTGTAGGCGTGGTTCACTAGCGCACGCCAAATTAGTGTAATTGAACTGCTAGAAACCTTCCCACTGGCTGGCCAACAGATGTTCTCGTGGAGTTTTTATTCAATAGGGTTTTCAGTACATTTGTCTTAATAAGTCATCCCTTTAAATACAGTACACCTTTTCACTTTGTTTTTTGTCAACAGACTCCATAGAATATATTGAGAGAACGGGTTCAGAATATTATGGATCAATGAAGGAAAGATATCTAAATATATGCATATTTGTCTCCGTTTCAACACCAGTTGGTAGATTTAAAAAAAATACTCTGATCTTGTAGGTTATTTAGGGTTAGGAAAGTATTTACGAATCATAAAAAAATAGCTTGGAGAGCCTTTCGGCACGAAAGAAAGTAAACAGTGGTTTGATTCATTCTAAAAATTGCCACACTCACCTATTTAACCTGTGGTAATGTTGGAATATTTGTGTACATAGAGAATAGTGTACAATAGCTATACCCACATCTATTGCCTGCACCAACCATGGAACAGGGTGATGACACAGCCAAGTATGGTCCCATACATCGGGTTCAAACTGCTGTCATAATCAGTGTTCCGCTCCATAAACGATTTAATTAGCCTTTTATTTTTTTATGTTATCAATTGTTACTAATGATCCTTAGCAATAGCCACATGGCCGTGACGGCGTTTACAGAGGAAGCAAATAAAGGTAAACCAAACTTAGGTTAGGTTATACCTACTGAAGGGAACTAATAGTAAATTGGCAGTTGAATAAGTGTTGTTATTATGCCTACTCACAGTCGATACTGATAGTGGTTAATATTTAACATGATAGAAATAGGAGACAAAGTCGGGGTAGCCTATAATTAAGACATTCAAGAGTGTCCATCCCTGCAAGTTAAAAGGCCGTACAATTGAAATTCTGCATAATGGCACGGCATTTCATAAACATAAGTTGATATGCTTTAGTTTTCTGCCATATGACTGGCACCTTTGTTTATAAGGTCAAATATATTTACAATTTACATTTAAACAATTTATATTTACAATTTTCTTATCCAAAAAAATATTACTAATTTACCTAGCTATTATCAAGCTGCAAATTATGGTGCTTGGACAATGGTGTTATTGCAATCGGAAAAAATAAAGTAGATGATTTTTCCACTTGGAGTCGATAGATTTGCTGGACCATATTCATGGTTTCCTCATGCGTGAAGGTGGTGGAATTAGAGAATTAAGGCATGGTCAGAATACGTCTTTTCATTAGACATCTCTGCCACACATTAATTTATTCAATCTCCTCCCAAAATGATTAGCAGGCGAATAGCATGCTATTCATGACAGACGCATGCTATTCATGCTTAAATTCGTCACAATAGGCATGGAGAGAAGTGCATAGAAAGGGAATTGCGTTCCAAATACGCATGCTTAACTCGAGCCGGAATCAGGCACAGTGTCCCAGTGTGTAATGAATACAGTCTTGAACAGTCTTTTTATGCTTCCTTCATTAGGAAAGTTCAGACTTTTTCACTTTTTCAAAATTGTATTACTTTACAGCCTTATTCTAAAATGGATTAAAACAATTTAAACTCAATCTACACACATCCCCATAATGTCACACCTTTTTAAAATATATATTTTTTTGTAAATATATCACATTTATTTAAGTGTTCAGACCCTTTACTCAGTACTTTGTTGTGAAGTACCTTTGGCAGTGATTACATCCTTCTTGGGTATGACACTACAAGCTTGGCACACCTGTATTTGGGGGACTTTATCCCATTCTTCTCTGCAGATCCTCTCAAGGTCTCAGGTTGGATGGGGTGCATTGCTGAACAGCTTTTTTCAGGTCTCTCCAGAGATGTTTGATCGAGTTCAAATCCGGGCTGGGCCACTCAAGGACATTGAGACTTGTCCCGAAGCCACCCCTGCGTTTTCTTGGCTGTGTGCGTAGGGTCGTTGTCCTGTTGGAAGGTGAACCTTTGCCCCAGTTTGAGGCCCGGAGCGCTCTGGAGTAGGTTTTCATCAAGGATCTCTCTGTACTTTGCTCCATTCATCTTTCTCTCGATCCTGACTAGTCTCCCAGTCCCTGCTGTTGAAAAACCTCTCCACAGAACTATGCTGCCATCACCATGCTTCACTGTAGGGATGATTTTGGCTAGGTGATGAGCAGTGCCTGGTTTCCTCCAGACATGACACTTGGCATTCAGGCCAAATAGTTCAATCTTGGTTTCATCAGCCCAGAAAATATTGTTTCTCATGTCTGAGAGGCCTTCAAGTTGTAGAACTACCTCAAGGATGATCAATGGAAACAGGATGCACCTCAGCTCAATTTCGAGTATCATAGCAAATGGTCTGAATACTTATGTAAATAAGGTATTTCTGTTTTTGCAAACATTTCTAAACCTGTTTTTGTTGTGTCATTATGGGGTGTTGTGTGTAGATTGAGGGGAAAAATGTATTAATATATTGTTAGAGTTACGCTGTAACATAACAATGTGGAAAAAGTGAAGGGGTCTGAATACTTTCTGAATGCACTGTAGATGTGCAGTATTGGGTCGAGTGCAATTTATAATGCTGTCAACATTCTAACTATACCCAGTACTAGGCATCTCTGAGGCAGTATTACTGTTTTCAATGGACTACATTCATGTCTGGACCTTTTCTGTCGGCAGCTTACAATCTGGCCAAGGAGCAGAGACTGAACTTTGGAGACGACATCCCGAGTGCCCTGCGGGTCGCTAAGAAGAAGCGCTGGAATAGCATTGAGGAGAAGCGCATCAACCAGGAGAACAAGCTGCATGCATATCTCACCAAACTTATCCTAGCAGAGAAGGAGAGGTGAGGGAGGGACCGGGAGCTAGGCTTTTGGGCAGATAATCATACTAGTGTATGAGCAAAATGTCTGCACTGATATTCCTAAATTTTGGCCCATTCCACCTGACAGCTGGTGTAACTGAGTCAGGTTTGTCGGCCTCTTTGCTCGCACACGCTTTTTCAGTTCTGCCCACAAATGTTCTATAGGATTGAGGTCAGGGCTCTGTGATGACAACTCCAATACCTTGACTTTGTTGTCCTTATGCCATTTTTCCACAACTTTTTCGGTCCGAGAACCTTCTAGAGCCACGTACCTCACCACGCACTATCGACCTGAGGTCTAGAACAGGTTTCTAAAGTTTCGTAACTCTAGGTCTGACGGTTCTTTTTTAGCTCGAACAAAGCTAACTAATGAAGGCAGTGTATGTCTCTACGCACCCCAATGTGTCCCTCCTTCCAAGCTGTGCTTGTGTGTGATTTAGTTTTTCTTTGACATTTTATGGGAAAAATGACTGATTTACAGTTCATGGGGGTTGCCTAATCACACAAATGAAGTTTTGGAAAGATCTGACTTTTTTAACCCTTTGAAACAGCCCCTGTGACACCAATTATGGCACTTCCGGTTGGCACAGGAAGCTATAGGTAAACACATATCCTCATTGGGGTATGCCTTTACAGAATCCTGAGTTTTAAGTGTTTATGTTAAGAACTGACCGATTTACACAGGGTTGAATGCACTATTTATCACAAACTGCTGGTTGGGTATGGAAAAACACGTTTAGGGTGATTTTAACCACTTCCGGTTGCTTCAGGAAGCTTAGAATCGACACAGGTAGACCTCATAGTGTCCTGATGGACTGTCATTGAAGACAGGTTCATAAGGCATTCATAACCCACATAGGCTTCAGGTTGACTTTAGAGGAGCAGGCAATGTATTCCTATGGGGAGAGATGTCGTTGTAATCTGTGAGATCAAAAAAAAACGTTTTTACTGTTAAGGGTTAAAGCCACACGGTCAAGGTTAGGCTTGCACAGATCGGGAGGACCTCAGGAGCGTACCTGAGGTCGAATTGTGCTTCTCACCCTAACGGTTCTCTCACTGTCACCCAAAAGCAAATGACATTTAGGGCCAGGCTTCATTTTGGGCCTACTTTTTTCACGGTCGCTGCACTCAGAGCGAGCTACGGTCAAGCAGGGCATCTCGTTGAACTCGGAACGGCCTAGAGAATATGGAAATGCCATTGCAGGCTCTGTGTGTCTTTAAGCACCGCACTTTGTCACTCCATCCTTGCTGTGTGTGTGTGTGTGTGTGAGAGAGCTTTTCTTTGACATCTGTTGGGAGAAATGACTGACTTACAGTTCATGGGGGTTGCCTAATCACACATATGAAGTTTTGAAAAGATCTGACATTTTTAACCCTTGGAAACAGCACCTATGACACCATTTTAAGACACTTCCGGTTTACACAGGAAGCTGAAAGTGAACACATGGGGTAGGCAATTATAGAATTTTGAGTTTTAAGTCTTTATGTTAAGAACTGACTTATTTACGGAGTGTTTAGTGAGTGTGTTATTTCAGAAAATCACAGAAATCTCGTAGAACTCCGAAGCACACTTTAAAAAGATTTGTATGAACACGCTGCAATTGGATCTGTAACTGTTTAAAAAAATATATATATATTTTTGAACATCACCAATTTGACATTGTACGAATTCTCTTAAATGACGATAGATAAAGGCAGGTTCTTTTTTTATTGACACCGGAGGTTCCTTGACTTTGACGTGAAGCGGAAAAATTATTGCTCTATTTTCATTTTGGACCTTTAATCCCAGAAAAATGGCCATAACTCAAAAAACGTTGAGGTCTAGACGCCATCTTGTTCGGGGCCAACTGCCCATTATGCCAAACCTATGCTCACCAAGTTTCGTCTTCAAAGTCTTTTCCGTTTTGGAGATAAGGCCACACATCGTGTTTTGTACATTTGCAATATGATTCGCACTAGCGACTCCTGTGGCGGGACGGGTGCAGTGCATGCTAACCAGGTTGCCAGGTGCACACACGTGGCACCTCCGAAACATTGGTGCGGCTGGCTTCCAGGTTGGATGTGCGCTGTGTTTAAAAGCAGTGCGGCTTGGTTGGGTTGTGTTTCAGAGGACGCATGGGTTGTGTTTCAGAGGACCTTCGTCTCTCCCGAGCCCGTATGGGAGTTGTAGCGATGAGACAAGATAGTAACTACTAACAATTGGATACCATGAAATTGGGGGAAAAAAGGGGGTAAAAAACAACAACATAACTTCCAAAAGTTTTCAACCACTTTTCGTGAACATGAGAATATTTCTACCATTAAACTACTACACGATTTTGTGTACTTTACTCAGAAAATATCCTTTTAGTCAGATTTCCAACATTGGTGATTAACATATAATATGACTTTTGAGGCAATTTCTACAGAAACACTACTAAAGGACAGAATGGAGGTATAACTTGTAGAATTTCAACCATGAGATCTTTTTCAATAATAATAGAAATAATTGTATGTATTTTACTCACAAAATATCATTTTAGTCAGTTATCCAACATTGGTGATTAACATTAGGCAATTTCTATCATAAAATTACAACACAACTGAAATGAAGTGCCATTTGGAGAATTTCAACCTCGGAGATCTTTTATAATATTTGAGGAAATCAATTTTACGTATTTTAACAGGCAAAGCATAATTTCCAAAATATTTCAAACACTTTGGGAAATGCGTGCCTCTAGTGAAATTGCATGTTTGGATAGCGCGCCGAGGTGATCGTGCGGCAGAGTCGATTTCCGCGCTTATAAACGCAGGGTCGTTACAGTATTTTATCAGCAAAACATAATTTCCTAAATATTTCAAACACTTGATGTTAACATGATGTAATATGACCTTGAGGCAATTTCTACCATAAAACGAATAATGGTAAGGATTGGTTTTGGGGTATTGGTAACTTTTTTGTTATTGAATCTTACCTCGCGGTGCTCCGTCGTATATCCGACGTCAGCATGACAACAAACTAGCTAGCTCTTAGCTCTGTTATAGTATAGTTACAGTTCAATGGGAAAAGCAAATCAATTAAGACTTGAAATTGAAATATACTGGCACATCAATTGTCTGTATATGAAATTAATTTGAAAGGGTGAGGTTAAAGATGTTTGTTTTTGTGTGTAGTTCACCACTAATCGGTAGCTAGGTAACGTTAGTTTAATAACCAAAATTTGAGTTAGGCTAGCTGTTAGCTAACGCTTGACTTTATCATCATGAGATAACGTTACATTAGACATACATGTGGCTAAATCATTGGGTGAAGAGGCGTATTCTGGAGGGGGAGTTCTGTTAGGAGCCGTGACGTTCGTTCTGAACATTAAAAAAGCATCGCTAGCGATATGTTTTTGGAGGCGTAATGACCTTATCTTTCATATCCGTGATAACCCATTTTCAAAAAACTCAAATGTAAATTGATACACAGCTTTATAGGGCTGGGGTTCCCACACGGCCATATTTCCATCTCACAGCGCTTATTTACGGAAGACAGAGTGGACTACCTGAGCTAATTAGCAATCTGTTTCTCCGAATACGCCTGCTGTGTGAAGACAGACGCCACAAACGTGTTGTTGATGAAAAATACTGTTCTGTGTTAACCGGTTAAGACCGTGTACAGTAGGTGTGTATTTTTTGCATTAGTGAAATTATTTTGATGTGATATGAACCTAGAGGGATTTATTTCAAGAACCGTAACGTTACTGCAACTGAGAATCGATTCACGTTTAGATGGCTTCCAGAGCTAATTCTCCCTTTAAATATAACATGTACCTAAGGTCATTGGACAAAGGAGTAACGCTAGGCTAATTTTACTCCACTATTGGGCTAGCGTTAGCATCGTTGCATTGTAGCAGACGTTTGACTCAGTAAACCATATCAGCAAACCAATGGGGAAAGTCCACGGTCTTTGCCAACGCAACTAGCTAGCTAGCTACCTTGTTTTGTGTAGTGACACAGGGACTGAGGGAGGGCGCAACGTCAGCCATTAGCTAGTTAGCGTAGTTTTGACATACAGTCCTTTCAGTGTGGTCATGGCCAGGTGATGTGCCCGATAATGACTGGTTTTAATGCGTCTCAAACATTGACTTCAGCATCTTAGTTGCACAACCATATGTTGATGCATAACTAGCTAGCCAGTGAAATGTGAGGGCTCAATGTATGAGTTGCAACAGCACCTCACCACACGCAGCAGCAACGCATCGACTGTTGCTGATGCTGCCTATCTTTCTTTTCTAGTTTGTGAGAAGACAAAGAACAGGGCCATTCTTTCACCTGACAGCTAGCCAGCCGGAGAGACTGGGAACAGGATAGGGAAACAGTGCGCAGCGGGCGCTGGAGAGCCACCAGAGAAGATGGCTAGCAGCCCAGAGAAGAGTTCCACAGCACAGGAGCTGAAGGAGCAGGGCAACCGACTGTTCCTCTGCCGCAAGTACCAGGAAGCTGCCACCTGCTACAGCAAAACCATAGTGAGTAGCAAGCTACTGCTCTTAAGGGGAATGATGATGTAAAATGTCTACACCTTTTCAGATGACTGAAAGTCTATATGATATGAGATATTGACACTGTCCTATTCACCTACTCTGAATAGATGTCAGAATAGAAGTAGCTTGGTCTGATGCACTCTTACAAAAATAGCTTGTGCAATATGTAGGTCTAATAACGTGCGTGGTTGCACCTGTGTGTGTGTGTGTGTATATACATCTTGCCAACAGAACCGTAACCCCTCAGTGGCGGTGTACTACACCAACCGTACTCTGTGCCAAGTGAAGCTGCAAGCAGAACGACAAAGCCCTGGCGGACTGCAAGCACGCGCTGGAACTGGACCCCCATTCTGTCAAAGCCCACTTCTTCCTGTGCCAGTGTCACCTGGAGCTGGAGAACTACAACGAGGCCATCGGCAACCTGCAGAGAGGTCAGGACCAACCCTCAAGGCCAGTTTCCTAGACACAGATTAAGTTTGGGCCTGTATTCACTAAGGGTCCGATTTAGGAAATTACGCCTTTCCTATATATTTTTTAGTAGTTGGTATTCAGAGTAACCTTATGAAGGTGCGTAACAGGCTTTGTAGGCGTGGTTCACTAGCGCACGCCAAATTAGTGTAATTGAACTGCTAGAAACCTTCCCACTGGCTGGCCAACAGATGTTCTCGTGGAGTTTTTATTCAATAGGGTTTTCAGTACATTTGTCTTAATAAGTCATCCCTTTAAATACAGTACACCTTTTCACTTTGGTTTTTGTCAACAGACTCAATAGAATATATTGAGAGAACGGGTTCAGAATATTATGGATCAATGAAGGAAAGATATCTAAATATATGCATATTTGTCTCCGTTTCAACACCAGTTGGTAGATTAAAAAAAAATACTCTGATCTTGTAGGTTATTTAGGGTTAGGAAAGTATTTACGAATCATAAAAAAATAGCTTGGAGAGCCTTTCGGCACGAAAGAAAGTAAACAGTGGTTTGATTCATTCTAAAAATTGCCACACTCACCTATTTAACCTGTGGTAATGTTGGAATATTTGTGTACATAGAGAATAGTGTACAATAGCTATACCCACATCTATTGCCTGCACCAACCATGGAACAGGGTGATGACACAGCCAAGTATGGTCCCATACATCGGGTTCAAACTGCTGTCATAATCAGTGTTCCGCTCCATAAACGATTTAATTAGCCTTTTATTTTTTTATGTTATCAATTGTTACTAATGATCCTTAGCAATAGCCACATGGCCGTGACGGCGTTTACAGAGGAAGCAAATAAAGGTAAACCAAACTTAGGTTAGGTTATACCTACTGAAGGGAACTAATAGTAAATTGGCAGTTGAATAAGTGTTGTTATTATGCCTACTCACAGTCGATACTGATAGTGGTTAATATTTAACATGATAGAAATAGGAGACAAAGTCGGGGTAGCCTATAATTAAGACATTCAAGAGTGTCCATCCCTGCAAGTTAAAAGGCCGTACAATTGAAATTCTGCATAATGGCACGGCATTTCATAAACATAAGTTGATATGCTTTAGTTTTCTGCCATATGACTGGCACCTTTGTTTATAAGGTCAAATATATTTACAATTTACATTTAAACAATTTATATTTACAATTTTCTTATCCCAAAAAATATTACTAATTTACCTAGCTATTATCAAGCTGCAAATTATGGTGCTTGGACAATGGTGTTATTGCAATCGGAAAAAATAAAGTAGATGATTTTTCCACTTGGAGTCGATAGATTTGCTGGACCATATTCATGGTTTCCTCATGCGTGAAGGTGGTGGAATTAGAGAATTAAGGCATGGTCAGAATACGTCTTTTCATTAGACATCTCTGCCACACATGAATTTATTCAATCTCCTCCCAAAATGATTAGCAGGCGAATAGCATGCTATTCATGCTTAAATTCGTCACAATAGGCATGGAGAGAAGTGCATAGAAAGGGAATTGCGTTCCAAATACGCATGCTTAACTTGAGCCGGAATCAGGCACAGTGTCCCAGTGTGTAATGAATACAGTCTTGAACAGTCTTTTTATGCTTCCTTCATTAGGAAAGTTCAGACTTTTTCACTTTTTCAAAATTGTATTACTTTACAGCCTTATTCTAAAATGGATTAAAACAATTTAAACTCAATCTACACACATCCCCATAATGTCACACCTTTTTAAAATCTATATTTTTTTGTAAATATATCACATTTATTTAAGTGTTCAGACCCTTTACTCAGTACTTTGTTGTGAAGTACCTTTGGCAGTGATTACATCCTTCTTGGGTATGACACTACAAGCTTGGCACACCTGTATTTGGGGGACTTTATCCCATTCTTCTCTGCAGATCCTCTCAAGGTCTCAGGTTGGATGGGGGTGCATTGCTGAACAGCTTTTTTCAGGTCTCTCCAGAGATGTTTGATCGAGTTCAAATCCGGGCTGGGCCACTCAATTGAGACTTGTCACGAAGCCACCCCTGCGTTTTCTTGGCTGTGTGCGTAGGGTCGTTGTCCTGTTGGAAGGTGAACCTTTGCCCCAGTTTGAGGCCCGGAGCGCTCTGGAGTAGGTTTTCATCAAGGATCTCTCTGTACTTTGCTCCATTCATCTTTCTCTCGATCCTGACTAGTCTCCCAGTCCCTGCTGTTGAAAAACCTCTCCACAGAACTATGCTGCCATCACCATGCTTCACTGTAGGGATGATTTTGGCTAGGTGATGAGCAGTGCCTGGTTTCCTCCAGACATGACACTTGGCATTCAGGCCAAATAGTTCAATCTTGGTTTCATCAGCCCAGAAAATATTGTTTCTCATGTCTGAGAGGCCTTCAAGTTGTAGAACTACCTCAAGGATGATCAATGGAAACAGGATGCACCTCAGCTCAATTTCGAGTATCATAGCAAATGGTCTGAATACTTATGTAAATAAGGTATTTCTGTTTTTGCAAACATTTCTAAACCTGTTTTTGTTGTGTCATTATGAGGTGTTGTGTGTAGATTGAGGGGAAAAATGTATTAATATATTGTTAGAGTTACGCTGTAACATAACAATGTGGAAAAAGTGAAGGGGTCTGAATACTTTCTGAATGCACTGTAGATGTGCAGTATTGGGTCGAGTGCAATTTATAATGCTGTCAACATTCTAACTATACCCAGTACTAGGCATCTCTGAGGCAGTATTACTGTTTTCAATGGACTACATTCATGTCTGGACCTTTTCTGTCGGCAGCTTACAATCTGGCCAAGGAGCAGAGACTGAACTTTGGAGACGACATCCCGAGTGCCCTGCGGGTCGCTAAGAAGAAGCGCTGGAATAGCATTGAGGAGAAGCGCATCAACCAGGAGAACAAGCTGCATGCATATCTCACCAAACTTATCCTAGCAGAGAAGGAGAGGTGAGGGAGGGACCGGGAGCTAGGCTTTTGGGCAGATAATCATACTAGTGTATGAGCAAAATGTCTGCACTGATATTCCTAAATTTTGGCCCATTCCACCTGACAGCTGGTGTAACTGAGTCAGGTTTGTCGGCCTCTTTGCTCGCACACGCTTTTTCAGTTCTGCCCACAAATGTTCTATAGGATTGAGGTCAGGGCTCTGTGATGACAAAAAAAAATGACTGATTTACAGTTCATGGGGGTTGCCTAATCACACAAATGAAGTTTTGGAAAGATCTGACTTTTTTAACCCTTTGAAACAGCCCCTGTGACACCAATTATGGCACTTCCGGTTGGCACAGGAAGCTATAGGTAAACACATATCCTCATTGGGGTATGCCTTTACAGAATCCTGAGTTTTAAGTGTTTATGTTAAGAACTGACCGATTTACACAGGGTTGAATGCACTATTTATCACAAACTGCTGGTTGGGTATGGAAAAACACGTTTAGGGTGATTTTAACCACTTCCGGTTGCTTCAGGAAGCTTAGAATCGACACAGGTAGACCTCATAGTGTCCTGATGGACTGTCATTGAAGACAGGTTCATAAGGCATTCATAACCCACATAGGCTTCAGGTTGACTTTAGAGGAGCAGGCAATGTATTCCTATGGGGAGAGATGTCGTTGTAATCTGTGAGATCAAAAAAAAACGTTTTTACTGTTAAGGGTTAAAGCCACACGGTCAAGGTTAGGCTTGCACAGATCGGGAGGACCTCAGGAGCGTACCTGAGGTCGAATTGTGCTTCTCACCCTAACGGTTCTCTCACTGTCACCCAAAAGCAAATGACATTTAGGGCCAGGCTTCATTTTGGGCCTACTTTTTTCACGGTCGCTGCACTCAGAGCGAGCTACGGTCAAGCAGGGCATCTCGTTGAACTCGGAACGGCCTAGAGAATATGGAAATGCCATTGCAGGCTCTGTGTGTCTTTAAGCACCGCACTTTGTCACTCCATCCTTGCTGTGTGTGTGTGTGTGTGTGAGAGAGCTTTTCTTTGACATCTGTTGGGAGAAATGACTGACTTACAGTTCATGGGGGTTGCCTAATCACACATATGAAGTTTTGAAAAGATCTGACATTTTTAACCCTTGGAAACAGCACCTATGACACCATTTTAAGACACTTCCGGTTTACACAGGAAGCTGAAAGTGAACACATGGGGTAGGCAATTATAGAATTTTGAGTTTTAAGTCTTTATCTTAAGAACTGACTTATTTACGGAGTGTTTAGTGAGTGTGTTATTTCAGAAAATCACAGAAATCTCGTAGAACTCCGAAGCACACTTTAAAAAGATTTGTATGAACACGCTGCAATTGGATCTGTAACTGTTTAAAAAAAAAAAAACTATTTTTGAACATCACCAATTTGACATTGTACGAATTCTCTTAAATGACGATAGATAAAGGCAGGTTCTTTTTTTATTGACACCGGAGGTTCCTTGACTTTGACGTGAAGCGGAAAAATTATTGCTCTATTTTCATTTTGGACCTTTAATCCCAGAAAAATGGCCATAACTCAAAAAACGTTGAGGTCTAGACGCCATCTTGTTCGGGGCCAACTGCCCATTATGCCAAACCTATGCTCACCAAGTTTCGTCTTCAAAGTCTTTTCCGTTTTGGAGATAAGGCCACACATCGTGTTTTGTACATTTGCAATATGATTCGCACTAGCGACTCCTGTGGCGGGACGGGTGCAGTGCATGCTAACCAGGTTGCCAGGTGCACACACGTGGCACCTCCGAAACATTGGTGCGGCTGGCTTCCAGGTTGGATGTGCGCTGTGTTTAAAAGCAGTGCGGCTTGGTTGGGTTGTGTTTCAGAGGACGCATGGCTTTCGACCTTCGTCTCTCCCGAGCCCGTATGGGAGTTGTAGCGATGAGACAAGATAGTAACTACTAACAATTGGATACCATGAAATTGGGGGAAAAAAGGGGGTAAAAAACAACAACATAACTTCCAAAAGTTTTCAACCACTTTTCGTGAACATGAGAATATTTCTACCATTAAACTACTACACGATTTTGTGTACTTTACTCAGAAAATATCCTTTTAGTCAGATTTCCAACATTGGTGATTAACATGATATAATATGACTTTTGAGGCAATTTCTACAGAAACACTACTAAAGGACAGAATGGAGGTATAACTTGTAGAATTTCAACCATGAGATCTTTTTCAATAATAATATAAATAATTGTATGTATTTTACTCACAAAATATCATTTTAGTCAGTTATCCAACATTGGTGATTAACATTAGGCAATTTCTATCATAAAATTACAACACAACTGAAATGAAGTGCCATTTGGAGAATTTCAACCTCGGAGATCTTTTATAATATTTGAGGAAATCAATTTTACGTATTTTAACAGGCAAAGCATAATTTCCAAAATATTTCAAACACTTTGGGAAATGCGTGCCTCTAGTGAAATTGCATGTTTGGATAGCGCGCCGAGGTGATCGTGCGGCAGAGTCGATTTCCGCGCTTATAAACGCAGGGTCGTTACAGTATTTTATCAGCAAAACATAATTTCCTAAATATTTCAAACACTTGATGTTAACATGATGTAATATGACCTTGAGGCAATTTCTACCATAAAACGAATAATGGTAAGGATTGGTTTTGGGGTATTGGTAACTTTTTTGTTATTGAATCTTACTTCGCGGTGCTCCGTCGTATATCCGACGTCAGCATGACAACAAACTAGCTAGCTCTTAGCTCTGTTATAGTATAGTTACAGTTCAATGGGAAAAGCAAATCAATTAAGACTTGAAATTGAAATATACTGGCACATCAATTGTCTGTATATGAAATTAATTTGAAAGGGTGAGGTTAAAGATGTTTGTTTTTGTGTGTAGTTCACCACTAATCGGTAGCTAGGTAACGTTAGTTTAATAACCAAAATTTGAGTTAGGCTAGCTGTTAGCTAACGCTTGACTTTATCATCATGAGATAACGTTACATTAGACATACATGTGGCTAAATCATTGGGTGAAGAGGCGTATTCTGGAGGGGGAGTTCTGTTAGGAGCCGTGACGTTCGTTCTGAACATTAAAAAAGCATCGCTAGCGATATGTTTTTGGAGGCGTAATGACCTTATCTTTCATATCCGTGATAACCCATTTTCAAAAAACTCAAATGTAAATTGATACACAGCTTTATAGGGCTGGGGTTCCCACACGGCCATATTTCCATCTCACAGCGCTTATTTACGGAAGACAGAGTGGACTACCTGAGCTTATTAGCAATCTGTTTCTCCGAATACGCCTGCTGTGTGAAGACAGACGCCACAAACGTGTTGTTACTGAAAAATACTGTTCTGTGTTAACCGGTTAAGACCGTGTACAGTAGGTGTGTATTTTTTTCATTAGTGAAATTATTTTGATGTGATATGAACCTAGAGGGATTTATTTCAAGAACCGTAACGTTACTGCAACTGAGAATCGATTCACGTTTAGATGGCTTCCAGAGCTAATTCTCCCTTTAAATATAACATGTACCTAAGGTCATTGGACAAAGGAGTAACGCTAGGCTAATTTTACTCCACTATTGGGCTAGCGTTAGCATCGTTGCATTGTAGCAGACGTTTGACTCAGTAAACCATATCAGCAAACCAATGGGGAAAGTCCACGGTCTTTGCCAACGCAACTAGCTAGCTAGCTACCTTGTTTTGTGTAGTGACACAGGGACTGAGGGAGGGCGCAACGTCAGCCATTAGCTAGTTAGCGTAGTTTTGACATACAGTCCTTTCAGTGTGGTCATGGCCAGGTGATGTGCCCGATAATGACTGGTTTTAATGCGTCTCAAACATTGACTTCAGCATCTTAGTTGCACAACCATATGTTGATGCATAACTAGCTAGCCAGTGAAATGTGAGGGCTCAATGTATGAGTTGCAACAGCACCTCACCACACGCAGCAGCAACGCATCGACTGTTGCTGATGCTGCCTATCTTTCTTTTCTAGTTTGTGAGAAGACAAAGAACAGGGCCATTCTTTCACCTGACAGCTAGCCAGCCGGAGAGACTGGGAACAGGATAGGGAAACAGTGCGCAGTGGGCGCTGGAGAGCCACCAGAGAAGATGGCTAGCAGCCCAGAGAAGAGTTCCACAGCACAGGAGCTGAAGGAGCAGGGCAACCGACTGTTCCTCTGCCGCAAGTACCAGGAAGCTGCCACCTGCTACAGCAAAACCATAGTGAGTAGCAAGCTACTGCTCTTAAGGGGAATGATGATGTAAAATGTCTACACCTTTTCAGATGACTGAAAGTCTATATGATATGAGATATTGACACTGTCCTATTCACCTACTCTGAATAGATGTCAGAATAGAAGTAGCTTGGTCTGATGCACTCTTACAAAAATAGCTTGTGCAATATGTAGGTCTAATAACGTGCGTGGTTGCACCTGTGTGTGTGTGTGTGTATATACATCTTGCCAACAGAACCGTAACCCCTCAGTGGCGGTGTACTACACCAACCGTACTCTGTGCCAAGTGAAGCTGCAAGCAGAACGACAAAGCCCTGGCGGACTGCAAGCACGCGCTGGAACTGGACCCCCATTCTGTCAAAGCCCACTTCTTCCTGTGCCAGTGTCACCTGGAGCTGGAGAACTACAACGAGGCCATCGGCAACCTGCAGAGAGGTCAGGACCAACCCTCAAGGCCAGTTTCCTAGACACAGATTAAGTTTGGGCCTGTATTCACTAAGGGTCCGATTTAGGAAATTACGCCTTTCCTATATATTTTTTAGTAGTTGGTATTCAGAGTAACCTTATGAAGGTGCGTAACAGGCTTTGTAGGCGTGGTTCACTAGCGCACGCCAAATTAGTGTAATTGAACTGCTAGAAACCTTCCCACTGGCTGGCCAACAGATGTTCTCGTGGAGTTTTTATTCAATAGGGTTTTCAGTACATTTGTCTTAATAAGTCATCCCTTTAAATACAGTACACCTTTTCACTTTGGTTTTTGTCAACAGACTCAATAGAATATATTGAGAGAACGGGTTCAGAATATTATGGATCAATGAAGGAAAGATATCTAAATATATGCATATTTGTCTCCGTTTCAACACCAGTTGGTAGATTAAAAAAAAATACTCTGATCTTGTAGGTTATTTAGGGTTAGGAAAGTATTTACGAATCATAAAAAAATAGCTTGGAGAGCCTTTCGGCACGAAAGAAAGTAAACAGTGGTTTGATTCATTCTAAAAATTGCCACACTCACCTATTTAACCTGTGGTAATGTTGGAATATTTGTGTACATAGAGAATAGTGTACAATAGCTATACCCACATCTATTGCCTGCACCAACCATGGAACAGGGTGATGACACAGCCAAGTATGGTCCCATACATCGGGTTCAAACTGCTGTCATAATCAGTGTTCCGCTCCATAAACGATTTAATTAGCCTTTTATTTTTTTATGTTATCAATTGTTACTAATGATCCTTAGCAATAGCCACATGGCCGTGACGGCGTTTACAGAGGAAGCAAATAAAGGTAAACCAAACTTAGGTTAGGTTATACCTACTGAAGGGAACTAATAGTAAATTGGCAGTTGAATAAGTGTTGTTATTATGCCTACTCACAGTCGATACTGATAGTGGTTAATATTTAACATGATAGAAATAGGAGACAAAGTCGGGGTAGCCTATAATTAAGACATTCAAGAGTGTCCATCCCTGCAAGTTAAAAGGCCGTACAATTGAAATTCTGCATAATGGCACGGCATTTCATAAACATAAGTTGATATGCTTTAGTTTTCTGCCATATGACTGGCAACTTTGTTTATAAGGTCAAATATATTTACAATTTACATTTAAACAATTTATATTTACAATTTTCTTATCCCAAAAAATATTACTAATTTACCTAGCTATTATCAAGCTGCAAATTATGGTGCTTGGACAATGGTGTTATTGCAATCGGAAAAAATAAAGTAGATGATTTTTCCACTTGGAGTCGATAGATTTGCTGGACCATATTCATGGTTTCCTCATGCGTGAAGGTGGTGGAATTAGAGAATTAAGGCATGGTCAGAATACGTCTTTTCATTAGACATCTCTGCCACACATTAATTTATTCAATCTCCTCCCAAAATGATTAGCAGGCGAATAGCATGCTATTCATGCTTAAATTCGTCACAATAGGCATGGAGAGTGCATAGAAAGGGAATTGCGTTCCAAATACGCATGCTTAACTCGAGCCGGAATCAGGCACAGTGTCCCAGTGTGTAATGAATACAGTCTTGAACAGTCTTTTTATGCTTCCTTCATTAGGAAAGTTCAGACTTTTTCACTTTTTCAAAATTGTATTACTTTACAGCCTTATTCTAAAATGGATTTAAACTCAATCTACACACATCCCCATAATGTCACACCTTTTTGTAAATATATCACATTTATTTAAGTGTTCAGACCCTTTACTCAGTACTTTGTTGTGAAGTACCTTTGGCAGTGATTACATCCTTCTTGGGTATGACACTACAAGCTTGGCACACCTGTATTTGGGGGACTTTATCCCATTCTTCTCTGCAGATCCTCTCAAGGTCTCAGGTTGGATGGGGGTGCATTGCTGAACAGCTTTTTTCAGGTCTCTCCAGAGATGTTTGATCGAGTTCAAATCCGGGCTGGGCCACTCAATTGAGACTTGTCCCGAAGCCACCCCTGCGTTTTCTTGGCTGTGTGCGTAGGGTCGTTGTCCTGTTGGAAGGTGAACCTTTGCCCCAGTTTGAGGCCCGGAGCGCTCTGGAGTAGGTTTTCATCAAGGATCTCTCTGTACTTTGCTCCATTCATCTTTCTCTCGATCCTGACTAGTCTCCCAGTCCCTGCTGTTGAAAAACCTCTCCACAGAACTATGCTGCCATCACCATGCTTCACTGTAGGGATGATTTTGGCTAGGTGATGAGCAGTGCCTGGTTTCCTCCAGACATGACACTTGGCATTCAGGCCAAATAGTTCAATCTGGGTTTCATCAGCCCAGAAAATATTGTTTCTCATGTCTGAGAGGCCTTCAAGTTGTAGAACTACCTCAAGGATGATCAATGGAAACAGGATGCACCTCAGCTCAATTTCGAGTATCATAGCAAATGGTCTGAATACTTATGTAAATAAGGTATTTCTGTTTTTGCAAACATTTCTAAACCTGTTTTTGTTGTGTCATTATGGGGTGTTGTGTGTAGATTGAGGGGAAAAATGTATTAATATATTGTTAGAGTTACGCTGTAACATAACAATGTGGAAAAAGTGAAGGGGTCTGAATACTTTCTGAATGCACTGTAGATGTGCAGTATTGGGTCGAGTGCAATTTATAATGCTGTCAACATTCTAACTATACCCAGTACTAGGCATCTCTGAGGCAGTATTACTGTTTTCAATGGACTACATTCATGTCTGGACCTTTTCTGTCGGCAGCTTACAATCTGGCCAAGGAGCAGAGACTGAACTTTGGAGACGACATCCCGAGTGCCCTGCGGGTCGCTAAGAAGAAGCGCTGGAATAGCATTGAGGAGAAGCGCATCAACCAGGAGAACAAGCTGCATGCATATCTCACCAAACTTATCCTAGCAGAGAAGGAGAGGTGAGGGAGGGACCGGGAGCTAGGCTTTTGGGCAGATAATCATACTAGTGTATGAGCAAAATGTCTGCACTGATATTCCTAAATTTTGGCCCATTCCACCTGACAGCTGGTGTAACTGAGTCAGGTTTGTCGGCCTCTTTGCTCGCACACGCTTTTTCAGTTCTGCCCACAAATGTTCTATAGGATTGAGGTCAGGGCTCTGTGATGACAACTCCAATACCTTGACTTTGTTGTCCTTATGCCATTTTTCCACAACTTTTTCGGTCCGAGAACCTTCTAGAGCCACGTACCTCACCACGCACTATCGACCTGAGGTCTAGAACAGGTTTCTAAAGTTTCGTAACTCTAGGTCTGACTGTTCTTTTTTAGCTCGAACAAAGCTAACTAATGAAGGCAGTGTATGTCTCTACGCACCCCAATGTGTCCCTCCTTCCAAGCTGTGCTTGTGTGTGATTTAGTTTTTCTTTGACATTTTATGGGAAAAATGACTGATTTACAGTTCATGGGGGTTGCCTAATCACACAAATGAAGTTTTGGAAAGATCTGACTTTTTTAACCCTTTGAAACAGCCCCTGTGACACCAATTATGGCACTTCCGGTTGGCACAGGAAGCTATAGGTAAACACATATCCTCATTGGGGTATGCCTTTACAGAATCCTGAGTTTTAAGTGTTTATGTTAAGAACTGACCGATTTACACAGGGTTGAATGCACTATTTATCACAAACTGCTGGTTGGGTATGGAAAAACACGTTTAGGGTGATTTTAACCACTTCCGGTTGCTTCAGGAAGCTTAGAATCGACACAGGTAGACCTCATAGTGTCCTGATGGACTGTCATTGAAGACAGGTTCATAAGGCATTCATAACCCACATAGGCTGCAGGTTGACTTTAGAGGAGCAGGCAATGTATTCCTATGGGGAGAGATGTCGTTGTAATCTGTGAGATCAAAAAAAAACGGTTTTACTGTTAAGGGTTAAAGCCACACGGTCAAGGTTAGGCTTGCACAGATCGGGAGGACCTCAGGAGCGTACCTGAGGTCGAATTGTGCTTCTCACCCTAACGGTTCTCTCACTGTCACCCAAAAGCAAATGACATTTAGGGCCAGGCTTCATTTTGGGCCTACTTTTTTCACGGTCGCTGCACTCAGAGCGAGCTACGGTCAAGCAGGGCATCTCGTTGAACTCGGAACGGCCTAGAGAATATGGAAATGCCATTGCAGGCTCTGTGTGTCTTTAAGCACCGCACTTTGTCACTCCATCCTTGCTGTGTGTGTGTGTGTGTGTGAGAGAGCTTTTCTTTGACATCTGTTGGGAGAAATGACTGACTTACAGTTCATGGGGGTTGCCTAATCACACATATGAAGTTTTGAAAAGATCTGACATTTTTAACCCTTGGAAACAGCACCTATGACACCATTTTAAGACACTTCCGGTTTACACAGGAAGCTGAAAGTGAACACGTGGTAGGCAATTATAGAATTTTGAGTTTTAAGTCTTTATGTTAAGAACTGACTTATTTACGGAGTGTTTAGTGAGTGTGTGTGTGTTATTTCAGAAAATCACAGAAATCTCGTAGAACTCCGAAGCACACTTTAAAAAGATTTGTATGAACAAGCTGCAACTGGATCTGTAACTGTTTGGTGACAAACCACACAAATTACTCACCAGACAACTTCGAAAAAATGTGAGTGACAGAATGATTCACAAAGTTAAATCTGCATCTGGGGAATTACTCTCTTCCCCCAAAGACATCAATGACAGATTCCGGCAGTTTTATGAGACTCTATATACATCTAAAGCGGATCCTATAACCCCTTAATTATGCAAACATTTTTGGAGGACTGTAATCTTCCTGCCCTTGAACCAGGAAGATTATAACTTCCTGAATAAGGAAATATCTCTTGATGAAATTCAAGAAACAATTAAATCTCTAAAGAGTGGCACCCCGGGCCCAGATGGATACCCTGGTGAATTCTATAAAACATTCAGCAACATGCTCTCTCCCTACCTGCACAAAATGTTTGTTCAGGCCAATGAACAATGTCCTTCTACTTTGGACGAAGCGTTCATTACAGTTATACATAAGAAGGGTAAGGATCCAGAAGAGGTAGGGTCATACAGACCAATATCTCTCCTTAATACAGACCAAAAGATTTTAGCAGGCTTAGCACTTTAATTGGCAAATTGGTCCATTCGGATCAGACCGGCTTTATCCCTAACAGAAACGCATTCTTCAATCTCAATATTATGTATTCTCAGATGTTACCCAACGTGGACCTTGCCGTCATATCTCTTGACGCCGAAAAGGCCTTTGACCAAGTTCCTACAGAAATGTAATATTGGAGATGAGTTCATAAATTGGATCCAGCTTTTATATAGGAACCCCTGTGCCAGAATACTCACTAACCAATCATTGTCGCCCCGATTTAACCTTAACGGGGGGACAAGGCAGGGTTGTGCGCTGTCGCCTATGCTCTTCGCCCTAATTATCGAACCGCTCGCTCAGACGATTAGATCTCATGCAGCAATCCACAGCTATAATACTAAAGATACTCTAAATAAGATTTCCCTATACGCAGATGACATCCTCCTCTATGTAACAGAACCCCAGGCTAGTATCCCAGCTATTCTTGATGTGATCAATTTGTTTGGTACCTTCTCGGGATACAGAATAAATTGGAACAAGAGTGAATTAATGCCCATACGGTCGCAAAACACCTCCTGGCTAGAACCTCTCCCATTTAAGTTATCTTCAGAAAAATTGACCTACCTAGGAATTGTAGTTACCAATCAATACACCTTACTATTTAAAGAGAATTTCCCCCCTCTGATACAAAAACTCAAAGCAAACATACTTTTACATAAACATACATAAACATATTTTGGAGAACTCTCCCAATTTCTCTACTCGGAAGAATTAATGCCATTAAAATGGTCTTCTTACCACAACTGCTCTACCTATATCAGAACATCCCAGTATTCATACCTAAATCCTTTCATAAACAACTGGACTCAATTATCAATCCTTTCATCTGGGATTATAAAACACACAGGATAGGTAAAAAACACCTCTGTAAATCCAAGATGGAAGGAGGATTGTCTCTCCCAAATTGTATATTTTATTGGGCCGCTAACCTGGGCTGCTAACCTCCGCGTTGTTACGTTTCTGCTGGATGACGCACTTCCGGCATCCAGCTGGCTTACTATGGAGCGTGAGGAGTGTCACCCCTTCTCTATTGGTGCTGTGATTTTGTCGCCTGTCAATCTGGAGATGTCACTTTATTGTAACAATCCTATTATACATAGCACAGTCCGAATATGGAAGCAAATTAAAGTCCACTTTGAGCTTAGACCAATGTCATTCATGCTCCCTGTCGCCAGGAATCCCTCCTTTGCCCCTTCTAACCTTGATAACACCTTTGAGCGATGGGGGGAGCTGGGGATAAGTACCATAGGGGATTTATACATAGAAGGGACCTTTGCTTCCTTTGAGTTGCTGAGGGAAACATAATTTTTTCAGATACCTACAAATTAGAGACTACGTTAGAAAACACCTCCCAACATTTGGGAATGCTAAACCTTCCATGTTTGACAGATGCATAAAAATATGCCCCACCTCAGATAAACTGATATTGATATATGATGCTTTTCAATCTGTTAGCACACCTTCTACAGATGCCATCAAGGCAAAATGGGAGGAAGAACTAGGGACTGACATTTCTGTGGCAGACTGGGAAGAGAGCTTGGAGTATATCCACACATGCTCCATTAATTCCAGACATCGTCTCATACAATTCAAGGTATTACACAGATTACACTTTTCCAAAACTAAACTGCATAGGATATTTCCACATCCCTTACATGTGATAAATGTCAGGCTGCCTCTACTCCACTGCTCCACTGCTTTGCCTTATGGTCTAGCTTCCATGGTTATTGGTGTGGAATTTTTGGGATCCTCTCTGAAGTTTTGGAGACTTCAATAGATAACCCGCTTCTGATAATCCTGGGAGTATCTGAGTCCCTAAACGGATTAACCAACCCCCAAAAACAACTAATCTCGTACGGGATAGGGAAAGATTGAATATGTTCGTAAATGATCACCAGTCAGATGGTCGCGGCTAGGGATGCCATCTGGGCCGGCAGCCTTGCGAGGGTTAACAAGTTTAAATCTTTTACTCACATTGGCCACGGAGAAGGAGAACCCACAGGCTTTGGTAGTGGGCCGTGTCAGTGGCACTGTATTGTCCTCAAAGCGAGCAAAGAAGTTTTTTAATTTGTCTGGGAGCAAGACGTTGGTGTTCGCGACTGGGCTCGTTTTCTTTTTGTAATATGTGATTGACTGTAAGACCCTGCCAAATGCGTTTCGTGTTTGAGCTGTTGAATGGCAACTCTACTTTGTCTCTATACTGACACTTTGCTTGTTTGAGGGAATAGCTGCATTGTTTGTATTTGTTAATGTTTCCAGTCGCCTTGCCATGATTAAAAGAGGTGCTTCTCTTTCAGTTTTGCGCGAATGTGCCATCAATCCACGGTTTCTGTTTAGGAAAGGTTTTAATAGTCACAGTTGGGTACGATATCTCTGATGCACTTGCTAATAAACTCGCTCACCGAGTCAACGTTATTGTCTGAGGCTATCTGGAACATATCCCAGTACACGTGATTGCTTCAATCTTGAAGTGTCGAATCCGATTAGTCAGATCAGCATTGGATAGACCTGAGCAGGGGCGTTTCCTGTTTTAGTTTGTCTATAGGCTGGGAATCTTTAAAAAAATGGAGTCGTGGTCAGATTTGCCAAAGGCAGGGCTTTGCATGCATCGCAGAAGTTAATGTGGCAATGATCCAGAATGCTACGACCTCGTGTCACTCATTCGATATGCTGATAGAATATAGGGAGTCTTGTTCTCACGTTAGCTTTGTTAAAATCCCCAGTTACAATACATGCAGCCTCGATGTATGGTTTCTAGTTTACATAGAGACCAGTGAAGTTCTTTCAGGTTGGAGGGATATATGCAACTGACTATTTTCGAAGAGAATTCTCTTGGAAGATAATGCGGTCAGCATTTGATTGTAAGGAATTCTAGGTCAGGTGAACAAAATTACTTAAGTTCCTATATGTTGTAGTGATTACACCATGAGTCGTTAATCATAAGGCATACACCTCCGCCCTTCACTATATCACAGTAATAAGGTGTAGTTAAATAAGTTCTAGTTAATCAAATCACTTTCTCTACTTCCCGTCCCAGGTCATTACCTGGACCAGAAGAGGCTAAAACAGGGCCTGTACCGCCACCCATGGGATGACATCTCCTATGTGCTTCCTGAACACATGTCAATGTAACTGATGACAGCGAGTCGGCACCTCTGGATGTCAACACTCGGATATGACGGGAAGCATTTTCACCTTATCACTTCAACAACCTCTGCCTTTGGGCAGGGTAAATCCAGAGGTGGGGGGGATATGGGGGAAGAGGGGAGCGTTAGTTTTATTAGGTCACTAAAGAAAAAGGGAATAATTTACGTTATTTAAGTTATGAGTTCAATCGTTAACAAAAAAAAGGAGCCGAACCAATGCAAGCTGCAGCTGTGGTCACACTAGGTGACTGGGAAAACTAGGTCACCGGTTCACAAATGGGATAGTGGCTTTTTGACCATGCCACCTGGTTGTTTGGTCCATCGCCTACTCGCTTATATTTTATTTTCATATCTCTTACTAAACTCTCAAACGATTAACAGTTGGTTGAGCTGTATAATATAGGGCTAGCCCTGCTTTAGGCCTCTAGGGTGTGTGCTGTTGAAAGTTAGCATGCTTTCTGGGTGACTTGGTAATGCACATAACATGAACACTGGCTTGCCTATGGAGAAGTAGTCTTGGTCGGTAAACCTGCATCCCTCAATGGAGTGTAAGCCTTGAACGATCCACCGTCATGTACATTACAAAACCAAAGTATTGTGTGAGGTTTTATTTACACATTTAATCTAGTTTCCGACCTTAATCCCCTTCCAAAGTTGTGTAGCCTATTATGGTGTGTACTCTGTGGCTGTTCAAGATAAGGGGGCACGGTTTAACTAGCTGAATGTTAGTGTTGATTTGCCACTGCCTTTTTTTTTTTTTTTAGGATCCCAATTATCTGTTGCAAAAGCAACAGCTACTCTTCCTGATGTCCTTTCTCATCCCCTCTGTCATTGGACGAAACGATCATGTTAACTTTATTTTCATCCATTTAGATTTCAAGAAATTACAAATGTGTTATTTTAAAATGTTTCAAAATAAAGGAAAAGGCAATAAACAGTCCTACTTTTGAAGGGGTTAATTGCTTTAAAATGTGAGTCTTAAATGCATCTTTTGCGAGGGACCATGAAGGCAGTGTATTTTATCTGGGAAAATAGTGTCTGATTTGCACGTTATGTCTAGATTATTGCTACCAGTAGCCATTTTTCTTTGTCCTCAATGTTCTGTGACAGGCATGTTTGTACTTCGTTTTATTTAAATGTGAATTAAAAATGCTTCTTAGTTTATTAAAACCAAGCATGTCTAACTTTTCATTGTGGCTATTTATTATCACTAAGTGATGCATGTAGCAGCTGTGCTGGTCGACACACATTGGTGTGAAGGATTTAGTATTATCCAAATATATCAAATAGTATATAGGTTAACTGAGCATATACAGTTAGTGGATAAATTATTTTGTGTGGGAATATACAGTGGCAAAAAAAAGTATGTGAACCCTTTGGAATTACCTGCATTTCTGCATAAATTGGTCATACAATTTTATGTGATCTTCATCTAAGTCACAACAATAGACAAAACAAACAATTATATGTTATGTCTTTATTGAACACACCATGTGAACCCTTGTATTTAATAACAAGTGAACCCTCCTTTGGCAGCAATTAACCTCAACCGAATGTTTTCTGTAGTTGCGGATCAGACCTTCAAAGGTCAGGAGGAATTTTGGACCATACACTTTTACCAAACTGTTTCAGTTCAACAATATTTGTAGGATGCCTGGTGTGAACCACTCTCGGGTTCATGTCACAGCATTTTAAATCTGCTTAAAGTCGGGACTGGGCCATCTTCTGTTGAAGCCATTCTGTTGTTGATTTACTTCTGTCTTTTGGGTCATTGTCCTCTGTTGCATCACCCAACTTCTTTTGCGCTTCAATTGGCAGACGGATAGCTTTACATTCATTCTTCACATAAGACAATGCTTCTTGTAGATAGCAAACTTAAATTGTGATTTTTTTTTTTAATAGGGCAAGGCAGCTCGAACCAACATCTCTGATCTTGTCTCATTGATTGGACTGGACAATTTTCAGCAAGTTGCAACATTGAAATAACCACTTTTCCATAAACAAGCTCATAGACAGCACAGCAAACAATTGTACATCCAGAGTGCATCAAACATGATTTAGAGCTTGTTTATGGAAAAGTGGTTATTTCTGTATTTTCAACGTTGCAACTTGACGGAAACCGTCCAGTGTTCATTTCATCTCAAATAGACAGCACAGCAAACATGATTGCCGTGCTGTCTATTTGAGATGAAATGAACAACTGTGGACAGTTTTCAGCAACTTGCAACACAGAAATATACACTTTTCCACAAACAAACTCTAAATTCTTGTTTGATGCACTCTGGATGAAAAAAAAAATTGTGCTGTCTATTTGAGATGAAATTAACACT